>NC_136065.1:1279106314-1279636314 GCF_964261635.1 Lissotriton helveticus | reverse complement strand
CAGAAATGAGCAAAAAGGAAAAAAGATTGGAAAAAGTGGAGGAGGAAATTAAAGCAAAAAAACTAAGAACATTTTACAGGAATGAAGTTGTTTATAAAAGTGGCCAGATCCTCACTTTTGCCAAAAAATTTGAAGCATTGCGGGTTGCCACCAAAACACCCAAGAAAAGTAAAACAAACAATAAAGCTGATGGAGTAGATGAAACCGCAATTGAGGGTGTAACACCATTGATACATTTGGATGGTGAAAGTACCGAGAGTGATGTATCTGAAGTGGTCGAACCACAAAACGCAAAATACCGCATTTTAAACGAGGTAGTCCTTCTGGCCCGGGGTCGTCAAACTCCGCCAAGAGGTCGTGGCAGAGGCGGCAGAGGAGGCAAAGGAGTAAAAGGAGGATCAGCAAATATAATTGGATCAGCAAGCCCTGTGGGAGTCGTGACAAGGGGCAAGAAAGCGCTAAAATGAAGAGCAAAGACAGCAAAACAGTGGTAAATCTTTCTAATCATATTTTAACACTTGAACAATTTGAAGTACTGTCACGAGGTCTATCTTTCTGTCCGACAGCCAAATTTAACTTCACGGATGCACGCATTGACTTAGTTCGCTTTACAAGAAAGTTGAAATTAAGGAAATGGTTTGCTACTAAGCCTCGTTTAAGAAAAGATGATAACAAAGTCAAAGTGAGCGCCCTTTCTATTAATGATGCTGAGACATTGCAGGCAGTGCATGAGCTTGCTGGGTGTGAGGATGTGATTAATGATCCAGTCCTCAACCTCTTAAATATTGACTTTGATATTGGGGCGAGTAGCACGAGTGACTTTAAGCCCAAATCTCTCTTTGTCCCACAAATTAATAACAGCAGCATTGAGAGTTTTGAGGCAGGTATGCTCATAGAAATGAGAAAAATTGAAAGACGTGCAGAACATGTGAATTTAAACTTAAATAAAAAACAATATTTGGCTTTGCAGGAAATGAAAGAATGGACAGATGTTGTAATTAAAACTCTGATAAAGGAGGCAACGTCGTCATCTGGCCCCTAGATATGTATTTAAAAGAGGGTTTGATGCAACTCGGCAATGGTGACAATTACAGAATCTCAAATGTCAATGAATACAATGCATCTAAACATATGTATTTTGGAAAACTGTTGGATTGGAGAGACAGAGGGGTAATTGAAATTGATGAATATAATTACCTACTGTGTAAATACCCACTTATTCCAGCCCTTTACCTACTCCCCAAGGTGCATAAAAATCTAGAAGTACCACCTGGAAGACCAATTGTTTCTTCCAATAATAGTTTATTGGAAAATACCTCCAGGTATATCGATTATTTCCTACAGCCATTGGTCCAATCACTTCCATCTTATATTAGGGACACCACTGATTTTTTAAGAATAATCAATGAAGTGACGTGGAACACAGATTATTGGCTTATCAGCTTTGACGTCACTAGTCTCTATACCAGCATACCGCAGGACTTAAGCATTGATGCTTGCAAGCATTTTTTGAGAAATAGATCTGTCTCACATCTACTCCACACGCACATGTTATTAGACATGATTGAAATTTGTTTGAGAAACAATTTTTTTATCTTTAACAAACAAATGTACCAGCAGACCCGGGGAACCTCGATGGGCAGTTGCTTTGCCCCCAGTTTGCAGGCCTGTACCTCGACTGGTGGGAGGAGTTGGTGGTGAAAAACATCTCCCACTTCACTGACCACTTGGTTCTCTGGGTCCGTTATATTGACGACATCTTTTGTGTGTGGAGAGGGACTTTGGAAGAAGCAAGGGAATTTGAGGTTGTTTTGAATGATAATTCACTCAATCTACTGTTCACCAGCAATATGAGCAAAGAGACATTGGAGTTCCTAGATGTTAATCTGAAAGTCACAGATGGGGTACTTACGAGTTCTCTCTTTCGTAAACCGACTGCAGGGAATAGCCTGCTCCATGCAGGAAGTTGCCATCCCCCCAGTTTGATACGAAGTATCCCTTTTGGGGAACTCATCAGGGCAAAACGAAACTGTAGTACACAGGCAGGCTATGAAAAAGAAAAGTCCGTTATGTGTCAAAGGTTCCTGGATAGGGGATTCAGCAATACCGTGATAAAGCAAGCTGAAAATAAGGTTGAACAAATGCATAGGAAGGATCTGTTGGTTCCCAAAGTACGTGAGAATTCTGATCAAATCAGATTCATCACCAATTATGATTGTCGATCCTGGGAACTTAAGGAAAGTCTCAGCAAATATTGGGATATTCTTAAATTAGATCATGACTTGAGAGAGGCACTCAGTGAGAATCCATCTGTGTCCTTCAGAAAAGCGCAATCGCTTAAGGACACATTGAGTAATGCCCTAGTACAAGAGCCATCTAAATCCAAACAAGTTGTTGGATTTTTTCCTTGCACCAAGTGCAAGGCTTGTAAAAATAGCCACAAGTGCAAAAGCCTCAAGATTTGTAGTAACCAAGCAGAACACAAAATCACCAAGCTGTTAGGATGCAACACTGAGTATGCGGTGTATGCACTGCAATGCCCGTGTGATAAATTTTACATTGGCATGACTACCAAAGCCAAGTTAAGAGTACTTGAACACTTGAGAGCAATAAAAAATGTGAATCCACAATACCCAGTGGCAAGGCATTTCTCTATTGTACATAACCAGGACCCAAATTTACTGAAATTCTTTGTCATTGATTGTGTGGAAAACAAGGAGAGGGGTGGTAATAGGTTGTTGGAATTGCGCAAATTGGAATCCCGTTACATCATCCGGTACAATACCACACAGCCCGCAGGTCATAATGTGGGGGAAGAGCTAGCCGTCCATTTGCAAACTTAGTGTATATATAGATTGTTTTCTGTCTGCTTTCGAAGTAATTTCCATTCTTTTTGAAAAAGTAAAATTTTGTGCATTTTTTGTCCCTTTGACTTACAGATTCTACTGAGGACTCATGCAGCAACGGGTTTGTTTGTGCCCACATGGGCAACACACCATCGAACTTTAAATGAAATATGGTTCTTTGAAATTACACCAGTAATATGAAACTTGCCCACTTGGGCAGTATCAGCTGATTTTGTATATATTTCAATCAATATATTGTTGATTGTTTTGTGTTAATCCCAAGGCTTTGAAAAAACACTTTGAGTCTTCAAATGTTTATATGTAAAAACGGACATCTTCTGCTAAATGTAGTAACTTGTCTATTTCGCTTTTGATCACGTGCACGGAAGTCTGTTTACAATTTGTCACTTTAAATAGAATGGCCGCCCATAACAATTTCACCCGTGAGCAAGAAGTTTAGGCTTCGAAACGCGTAGGGTTGTTTTTTCGTGTGCCTAAATAAATACTGCACTGATCATCATTTGGGCCCCGGCTCTGGTTTTTTCTTTACCACGGACTTGTTAAACCAGGAGTGTGGAATTTGGACGGGGTTGGCGAGCACGCCGAACTCTGTGTGTCTCATATATATATATATATATATATATATATATAGATATAGATATAGATATAGATATAGATATATATAGATATCTATCTAGATAGAGATATCTATCTAGATAGAGATATCTATCTAGATAGAGATATCTATCTAGATAGAGATATCTATCTAGATAGAGATATCTATCTAGGTAGAGATATCTATCTAGGTAGAGATATCTATCTAGGTAGAGATATCTATCTAGGTAGAGATATCTATCTAGGTAGAGATATCTATCTAGGTAGAGATATCTATCTAGATAGAGAGATCTATCTAGATAGAGAGATCTATCTAGGTAGAGATCTATCTAGATAGAGATATCTATCTAGATAGAGATATCTATATATAGATATAGATATCTAGATATAGATATAGATATATTTAGATATATCTATATCTATATCTAGATCTAGATATAGATATAGATATATCTAGATATAGATATAGATATATCTAGATATAGATATATCTAGATATAGATATATCTAGATATAGATATATCTAGATATAGATATATCTAGATATAGATATATCTAGATATAGATATATCTAGATATAGATATATCTAGATATAGATATATCTAGATATAGATATATCTAGATATAGATATATCTAGATATAGATCTATCTAGATATAGATCTATCTAGAGATAGAGATAGAGATAGAGATCTAGATCTAGCTAGATCTAGATCTAGATCTAGCTAGATCTAGATCTAGATCTAGCTAGATCTAGATCTAGATCTAGCTAGATCTAGATCTAGCTAGATCTAGATCTAGCTAGATCTAGATCTAGCTAGATCTAGCTAGATCTAGATCTAGCTCGATCTAGCTAGATCTAGATCTAGCTCGATCTAGATCTAGCTAGATCTAGCTAGATCTAGATCTAGCTAGATCTAGATCGAGCTAGATCTAGATCGATCTAGATCTAGATCGAGCTAGATCTAGCTAGATCTAGATCTAGATCGAGCTAGATCTAGATCGATCTAGATCTAGATCGAGCTAGATCTAGATCGAGCTAGATCTAGCTAGATCTAGATCGAGCTAGATCTAGATCGAGCTAGATCTAGATCTAGATCGATCTAGATCTAGATCTAGCTCGATCTAGATCTAGCTCGATCTAGATCTAGCTCGATCTAGATCTAGCTAGATCTAGATCTAGCTCGATCTAGATCTAGCTAGATCTAGATCTAGCTAGATCTAGATCTAGCTAGATCGAGCTAGATCTAGATCTAGATCGAGCTAGATCTAGCTAGATCTAGATCTAGCTAGATCTAGCTAGATCTAGATCTAGCTAGATCTAGCTAGATCTAGCTAGATCTAGCTAGATCTAGATCTAGATCGATCTAGATCTAGATCGATCTAGATCTAGATCGATCTAGATCTAGATCGATCTAGATCTAGATCGATCTAGATCGATCTAGATCTAGATAGATCTAGATAGATCTAGATAGATCTAGATAGATCTAGCTAGATCTAGCTAGATCTAGCTAGATCTAGCTAGATCTAGATCTAGATCTAGCTAGATCTAGCTAGATCTAGCTAGATCTAGATCTAGCTAGATCTAGATCTAGCTAGATCTAGCTAGATCTAGATATATATATATAGTTCGCGTGCTCGCCAACCCCTCCTGGTTTAACAAGTCCGTGGTAAAGAATATATATATAATGTTTTTCACATATATGATTGTGTTTCCGGGGTCTGGGTGGGAATATTCTAGTGCTTATGACTTTGATGAGTATACCCATGGCAATGATCTAGGGTTACAGGTAAGTAACTAATCCTTGCAAGCTTTCTGAACTAGCGTACTCAAATGATCTTGACCCGGCCCCACCCTGTTTAATGTGTATGTGGCCCCCTTTGCTAAAATCATTAGAGAACATGAATTCACTCCCTATTCCTATGCAGATGATACCCAACTACTCCTATCTTTCGATAATGACAAAGACTCAACTAAACATATTTTTGCTGAGTCATTGCAAGCAATATCTGGTTGGATGACAGAAAATTTCCTCCAGCTGAATGCTGCCAAAACTGAGATCTTGATATTTGGGCACTGCTCAAACGATTTGGTCCCCTGACTGGTGGCCTACTACGCTGGGCCCAGCTCCTGTCCTGCAGCCTATGGCTAAGAACCTGGGGGTCCATCTGGACCTCACTCAATCTGAGAGACCAAGTCATGGCCACCACAGGCTCCTGCTATCACACTCTGAGGCTTCTCCGTAGTGTTCCAATTGCTTCCCTTATCAGTCCACAGAATCCGGATCCAGGCCCTGGTCATTAGCCGGCTAGATTATTGTAATGCTCTCCTTGCATCGGCAAATTAATCCCTTCTAAGTAGAATGAAGGTGATTCAGAACATTGCCGCGCGCTCTTAAAATGTCTCCTAGAACCTCTTCCCAACCATTGCGGAGGCAGCTTTACTGGCTTCCCATCCGCCAGAGAATTAAGTTTAAAATTAGCTGCCTAGCCCACAAGGCACTTCATGGTGGAAGTCTGAGCCACCTGGCGGAAAAACTTAAGTTATACCTCCCTGGCAGATCGCTTGTTCAGAGGGTAAAGGGCAGCTTGCCGTCCCCCGCTATAGAAAACTCAGAACACAAGGCAAACTTTTTGCCTATCTAGCGCCAAAATATTGGAATTCATTGCCCTTGGAGCTGCGCAAGTGCTCCAATCTCCTCCTCTTTAGGAAACTTCTTAAGACCTGTCGTATGCCTTTTTTGCAGCGCAGACCTACTCCAGGGGCGATTCCGGCGCTTTATAAATCCCATACGAATTCAAAATGTGTTGCCTAACATGCAGATGACATATGACATAACATGCTTCTGCGTTAGAACCTTTTTTAAATCAACTGTAAGAACTGGAAAATCCTTGGGGTTGTAATTATGCCTACTGTATGTTTTTGACTAACCATTGTCTTTGTTAATGTTTAGTTTTTTCAGAACAGTTATTTATTATTGGTTTGCAAATGCTTATTAAAATTGTTATTTTAGGCATATAGATACTTAACATATGAAGTTTTAAACCATTTTTAATTCCACTTCTAAAAGAGGTCCCCCTACACTAGGCATGTTAGCTTATACTTCACTGTCTTACTGCAATTGTCAGACAACTAAATAGTTATGCATGTTGGATCTTCTTAAAAATCACTGAGCGCCTGTAGCACTATGCTCTTATTCTGCTGCTCATTCTATGCACATCTGTGAGTTTTTTTATTGAAATGCTGCTCTAGGTATCTTTCAGCAGAATTGTTTATAGGGAATGCCACGATGTTTTTGTATGCTATGTATCCCAGTTTTACTTTTTTTTATCATATGTTATTTTTTAATTGTGACATTTGCTGTGTAACTTTTATGGATGGATGTCACATCTGAATAAAGTCTTTGAAGTGACTAATATAGCATTTCATTAAAAAGTATTTTTTCTTTGAATTCGTTTTTAATAAACATTTATATGCATTTTTATGTATTTAGTAATGTAACTCCTGAAGAAAACCAACAAATGCATAGGAGGGGTGTGTAGTATCCCAACACTACTGTAGGTAACAGTTGGGAGTTTTAGAGAGAGAAAGAACCCTGGGATAAACTGAAGGCTGTTTTCCTTCCCTTCTTCCAGGGAGGTGCGAGGGTTTATTATGACTATTATGAATATTACCTTGAAAAAGTACTAGAAGCGCAGCTAAGTGAGAGCAAGTAGAAAAGCAAGTCCATCCTCAACAAAGTGGAAATGAATGCAAAGGGCAAAATGTTTTGCAGAGCTATCCAAAAAGATTATGCGCAGAGGCTTAGTCCACTTGAAATTTAGATCTGGAATCGATGTAAAGACAGAAATGTCATCTGAAAGTGTATGGACCTACAGTGGCTGCCTTGCATATGTCTGTAATTGTGTCTTAATAATGCTATAGTAGCAGCGCTACACTTTTGTGACTGGGTCCTTGGCCTACCAGACAAGGACACTTTGGCATTACTGTAACGTAATAAGATGCAGAAAAAATCCATTTAGAAATGGGCTACTTTGCATTGGCTGATCCATTTCTTGTACAGCTAAAATTAACAAATTGTTGGTCAGTTTATCTTATGTCTTTAGTTTTGTGGTAGACACAATTTTAGAACCCTTTTATTTCCAGGTGAATTTAAATCCCTTTCATCTGGCGTAGAATGATTGTGGAAGAAAGTTGAAAGGGAACTAGTTTGTTACATGAAAATCAAACCCTGCTCTTGGAATGAAAGTAGGGCGAGTCCTACTACTTTGTCTTTATAGAAGGCGATCTATTGTTCCTTACTGTAACTTACTATTCCTATGGGCTTAGGTTATGGCCACTAGAAAGGCGGTCTTCCATCTGTATCCAAAACTTGTATTGATCATAGGTGTTTATTTCTTAGGGCACTGAACGTGTTCTCATGCAAATCTCTACTCATCTATTCTTTTCAACTCACTGTTATACAAAGTCCATACAGTGACCATTCACTGAAAACCTTCCTTTCATCCTAGAGTTTACCCGTGAGGTGACAGACACCCAGATGCCCCATGTTGCTCCAGTTATTCTTCCTGAGATGTACAAGATCTTTACAATGGCTGAGGTACGTGTAAACTACTTCATTTAATGTATTTGTTATCAAGCAATTTTACCAAAGCAGCAAGCAGATTGTAAGCTAATGGTACAATATTTAGGTAGAATAGTTGTGACGGGCTAAAGAGATACTAAGGGGAACACATGCAGCGAAAGCTAACCTGTTCTGTGAGATGTCACAGCAAAAGGACACATAATGAGAGTGTAGGAAGCTGGCTCTGGGTTTCCCCACAGGTATAGCAGAGTCTACATTAGGTAAGTAGTAACCTCTCTGTTTGTGGCAGTGTGGTCGAGCAGTTAGGCTTATCAGGAGGGTGTGTTGAGGGTTTATTGTATTCACTTACGTAAGGTATACTTATATTTTATTTCTAGAACCAGGACTTGGCACAGGTAAATAGAACATGCTTTTAAATGCAAAACTTTACAAGAAAATGCAATGGTGGTTGAAATTGGAATCTTTACAGGTTTGTATTTGCTTTTAAAACAGTCAAAAGTACATTGGAAATTTCAAGTACTTTTGGATTACCATTTAGTTACATCGACTACTCAGGGTGATATGCCTAGATATCATACCGCGGGTCCTACAATACAAAGGTAAGTAAGACAATTTTGGGGCCAAAGCAGTTACTTTGGTTTCCATACAAAAGACAGTTTAACACTGAACATTTTTGGGAGAAAAATCTTAACGTGGGTTCCAATGGAAGAAAAGAATGTTATCGGTTTGCAGGTAAGTACACGTCCTGCAAGAATAGATTTTGGGGGTTATAACCAAGATTCCAGAAGGCACTCAAATCACACCACCAGAGGCACTAGGGCTGCAGCGTGCAGAGCGCACGGGCCCAATGTTAGCCAATGGGGCGAGGGGGCACCCCAGTTGGGGTCTGCTCACAAGCAGACCCCTCTGTCTTGGGAGCCAAGCTCCAAGGGTTGTCGGAGCAAAGGAGGTCACAGGTTGGCACCAAGTCCACACCACCAGTGGCGCATGGGCTTCCGGGTGCAGGGTGCTTAGGTGTTGGGAGCCCAATGAAATCCCATAGAGGTTGCCTGTTTTGGATTTAGCCTGTAGGCTCGGTCCAGGAAGTCTTCTGGGAGGAACGAAAAGCGAGGCAGGTAAGTTGGAGGGCTCTGGGACGTAGGTGCACCTCATGTTCTCTTCTCCAGGGCGCAGTGTGCATTGGTGCGTTTTGAGGTTGGTTTTTCCCTTACCGGGTGACTCACGGTTGGGGGTGGGGGGGAGGGGGGGTTCTCCGTGCAGAGGCTGCAAGCAATGTCAGGGGGTCCTGGAAGGGGTCAATCAATGGTGGATCCGGACTCTGGAGTTCTGGGGACCTCACTGGGAACTGTGGGCTCCTTGTTCTCAAGTCGTAAGCAACTGGAGAAGTGGCAGTTTGAGGTGTCTGGTTTCTTGGTCCTCAGCAGTATCAGTCTTTGTTTGGAGCAGAGCTGCTATTTGCAGGAGTTCTGGTCTTTGTTGAAGTCCTCCCAGTGGTTCTGAAGGTCGCTGCCTACAGGCCAAGTCTACTTTTGGTGAGCAAAACAGGAAGCGACCCCACTGGCCAAGAGACAGGGTACCACTGGTAAATATTGAGAGAGCTCTCTTGGACATGCACAGAAATCTACTTATGACCAAGTATACAATCAACCAAGTTCGTCACCAAATATACACTGTTATGTCACACATACAAATACATCCACATGGATAAAAACACAAATCTGAACCCAAAAAACAACCATATATCACACAAAGCTAAAGAGCTCAAATGTATAACACAATCAGGGTTTGTTTAAAATAATTTAAAATGGCAATAGAGAAATACATGAATTTACACATTAAAAAGCATGAAAAAACATCATGAGAGACAAAGAAGTATATGTGAAGTGCTTAAATTCATCAGACAAAGGTTATTCCCAACAGGAATCTAATACGTAAACGCCATCAGTCTATTCACTCATTAGTTGCTTTAGACATGAGGCTGTTCCTGGATATAACTTTATGTAAAAGTGCAGACGTCGACGCTTTTCGGTGGTGGTGAATTATTGAAGTACCACCTTCATCAGGACATGTATGAAGCTTGTCTCTCAACAGGTTTAAAATTAGATACACCTAATTAAAACAAAAATATACAATGAATACAACCTACAATCTATTTGACATAATCATTAGCTAAACTCATTATTTCATTGATAGAGACCCCTCCCACATTTTAAAAACCATTTACAAACGCAGTATACAGTTTAAATAGAAAAATGATACAAATATATGAGAAAACATACGACCTTCATTACCATTTTCTTAAGGTCTGTTATCAGCGTGTCCATACAGATGTTTAACGGGTTCAACATAACCACACAGTCTTTTGTATCCCTATTTGTCACATGAAGGTACGTACATCACTCGAATGAATATTTCATGCATAATTCATAAATCCCTAAAATCATAACACTACATCATGCACATATCGTCACTCATTCTAACACTCATACAGATGATCAATCTTTCAGATAAAATACATACCTCTAATCGTGTATGAAAAGGGAGTGATGGTTACTTAACCGATCCTTCCAAATTTACACGTGGTCTGTTTAAGTCCACCGTTGCTTCACCTTATCGGTGAGTATAATCCTAATTGGGAAACAATAAGATTATATTCAGATGTTACCCCTATCCGATCTATAGTGTTTTAATATTACAACATTCAGACACTAAGGTCAACCACTCACCTCATTTGGTTCATGTGTAGACACACATATATCACTGTGGGTCAGACTTTGAACGGAAATTCAAAACTGAGCTTAATGTATGGTATCCATTTCTCTATTCCAAAAATGGCAGACAGGCTTAAAACCTAAAATAACAACATTTAGCCTTTATTATTATCGTCCTGTTTCGTGGGCCTACCACTCTTTTATATTCAATTTTTTCATTTGTACCGGATGAGTTTATATCAGCTATATCAATGACTAATCTACACTGTCTATTACTTATTGCAGACCTATAGCCACCATATATATATATATATATATATATATATATATATATATATATATATATATATATATATATATATATATATATATCAAAGTGCCCCTCTATTGCAATGCTGCCATTGTTATATGCCAGTTAATTTTTTCATGCATTTCGCCCGAGTTCGAATTTTGGCCCTTAGCGTTGCGATGATACTCCAAATTGCCCAGGTCCGAATTCGGCCCCTTCGTTAAACGGGCAAAGAGCACCAATGATAGTCAAAACATGACTTGTATGTTTTGACTATCATTGGCCTGGGCAATTTGGGGTACCATTGCAATGCTAAGGGGCATTCCCCATGTCTAGAAAATCCTGGAAACAGGTGAAACTGTAACCTGTAATTATGCTTTAAAAATAAAAATGAAACGCTCCGATTGTACACTATTTGTTTTTAGATTCTTATAAAACAATACTTGCACTGCAAGATTGCTTGAGCACCGCACAAATGCTCGGAAGAAAAACAGAAGTGCTAAGAAAAATTTGCAAAGTATAAGTTGATGTGATAGTCTATAATGTTGCTCCATCTACAGTAAGAATCTAGGCCAAATTTAGCGTGGGGGGGGTGCTTTTTGTAGTAAATCTAGTAGTACTACAATAGCAGTACCAAAATAATATAAAATATTGATAGTGTGTGGAACACTGATGCAGATGGTCCTTTTGCTTTTGCCATTGCCAATGTAGAGGTTTGGTGATGCTGCAACTGGAGGAGCCGCGGATCACCGAGGCCAGCATCAGAATCGGCACTGGCTGTTACAATCCTGAGAGCCACCGCCCCATCTCCTCTCCTCTGTTGAAGCAAGAGAGTGTCAAGGAGTCTCAGAGAGACGGATAGCGAGGGTGAGAGTGGCACATGTGGTGGAGGGCAAGAGGGAACATCAGGCTGTTACAACTTAGAAAGTTCTCTTCCAGGGGATCCTCATCAATAGTCATAAGCATTAGAATATTCCAGCCCATGCGCGGGACCCCGGAAACCATATATTATATGTGCCCCACATATATATACATATGTATGTATGTATATATATATATATATATATATATATATATATATATATATATATATATATATATATAATTGCAGACAAATAAACAGTAGAGCTGAATTATGCTGTAAAGAATTTCCACCATACATTTGCATTAGAAACATGAGAAACAACACCAAAGATTGTTTAGAAACTGTTTTAATGCTTTGAAAGCAGTAGAAATTCTTATAACTCACTGAAAGCATAGAAAGCTCCCAGGCTGCATTGCAAACACACAGTCTAAAAACACTGAAAAGCTAACCTGTAGCTGCCTGCAACAAAAAACTGACACAGTGCCTTTAAGGCACTCATGACCCCCAGTATCCCATCATGCCTCAGGGGTGACATTTGGGTCAGTTGTTCTTTCCGGCTCCTTCAGGAAGGACCCTGGTAACACAGCTCCACTCATTTCTGGCTTTTCTGACAGAAATTTGCTTCTATTTTCTATCTTTTGGACTTACTTTGACTTTTAACATCTTGTCAAGTAAGGTTTCTGTCTTTTTAGACATTTTTTGTGTGGCATTTTTATTTTAAAATGCCTTTTCTTTTTGACAACTGTCCTTCTTGTGGCAACAAGAAGGCAAAATCAGACAGTCATGATGTCTGTATACTTTGCTTGCCTGATCATCATGATCCTAAGGACTGTCCACATTGCGAACGCCTGTTTGAGAGAACTCTCAAGGACAGAGAAAGAAACCGCATTTATGGACTGGCCCAAAGGTCCTCCAGAGGAAGATCTCCAGTGAAGAAGGGCACCGAGAGGGCCAGAAGTCCTTCTAAAGGCAAGTCTTCACGCCCTTCAACTTCAACGTCGGGCTCGGTGCTGAAGAAACATCTCTGGGAGTTTTCCAACTGAAAAACGACTGTTGACGGTGGGCTCGCTGTCGAAAAGATCAGGTTAGTCACGACGTCGAGGATGCCAGCTCCGTCAACGAAATCCCCTCCGCCGTCATCAACCAGGCGACGATCGGCGTCGAGGGAGGTCACGCCTCCGCCGTCGTCAACAGGGCGGCGATCGGCGTTGAGGCCAGTGACTCCTCCGCCGTCGTCAAAAGGGCGGCTATCGGCGTCGAGGACCAAGACCCCTCCGCCGTCGTCAACCAGGCGACGATTGGCGTCAAGGACCAAGACCCCTCTGCCGTTGTCAACTCGGCGTCGAGGACCAAGACCCCTCCGCCGTCGTCAACTCGGCGACGATCGGCGTCGAGGGGCGGCACGCCTCCACCGTCATCTCGACGTCGTTCGGTGTCGAGAAGTGTGACTCCGCTGACGTCAGGGCGACATCCGGCGTCGAGGACCAAGACCCCTCCGCCGTCGACAACCAGGCGTCGAGGCGATCTCCGCGATCTCCGTCGAGGTCTCGTCGACGTTCGGTGTCGAGGATGTCAAGAGTTCCTCCGCCGTCGTCACGTAGACGCTCGACGTCGAGAGACAAAGCTCAGTCGTCGGCAAGTCAGCGCCGTTCGACGTCGAGAGACCGTCGTTCCTGCCATCACTCATCGACGATGAGGGAGAGATCGGCGTCGAGACACTCGGCGATTCTTGTTACAGAATCGGCTTCGCGTCACTCCATCTTCTCAGTCTTCAGGTTCCTCCAGCTCATCTTCAAACACCAGAAGTCCTGTCCGTAAATCTCCTCCACGTCGGTCAGAGGTTTCGGCTCATGGGGTGAGGCTGTCCCCTAGATGGTATGCATCACTGCAGAATTGGAAGGAATCAGGGGCTACGCAACGCCTTCGGCAGTACGTCAGCCCTGAACATAGATCTCGGCTGCAAAGGCTGGTTGCAGAGGTAGGCAGTCAGTCCTCCCAGGCAACAGGCAGCACGTTCACCTGAAAGGAGACCAGGTAGATCTCGTTCTCCAAGAAGAGAGGAACGTCCGAGAAGATCTCGTTCTCCAAGAAGAGAAGAACGCGCGAGAGGCGACGCAGTTCCCATCGCAGGAGTAGAAGAACTTCTTCCACTTCTTCCACTTCTTCCACTTCTTCCACTTCTTCCACTTCTTCCACTTCTTCCACTTCTTCCACTTCTTCCACCTCTTCCACCTCTTCCACCTCTTCCACCTCTTCCACCTCTTCCACCTCTTCCACCTCTTCCACCTCTTCCACCTCTTCCACCTCTTCCACCTCTTCCACCTCTTCCACCTCTTCCACCTAATCTTCCACCCAATCTTCCAGAAGAAATTACTCTCCTACTCTCACTGCTGGGAAGATATGACAGAGCCTTATGGGACTCGATGGAGTGCTTCAAAGTCAAGCTCCCGAAGGAGAGGACCAAAAGGACTTTGAAGAGACACTAACGGAAGGCTGTCTGGTGGCTAATCAAATGATAAGCACCGGGGCGGACAGTGCAGTGTTGGCGTCACACTCTTCTTCCCATGGAGTATGTGCCAGAAGGTCTTCATGGTTACGCTTGACAGGCCTGAAACCTGATGCTCAACAACGCATCTTAAATCTTCCTTTCTCTGGGTCCTCTCTCTTCGGGGAACACGCGGATGAGGAAATGACCGCGATGAAGACCGAACTGGACACGGTAAAAGCGGTCGGTTTGGAGAAGAAGGAATTCAAACGATGCTTCAAATCCACCAGGGCCAGAGGGGCTCACAGAGGGTTCAAACCCCTCAGTGGTCCCAGAACAAAAATCAGGGAAAAACCCAATTTCGAGGAGGCAAATCTAACAGGGGTAGAGGAGGTCATCAGCAGTCCTCTTCTACACCAAGAGGAGGAAAAGCCTGAGCAGTGGCTTCCTCTGGCGCCGTTGCCCACTCCAGTGGAAGGAAGTGCTTCGCAACATCTGGCAGAGTGGGTCAGCATCACAAAAGATCGTTGGGTGCTGAATATACTGCGCAATGGATATGCACTACGTTTCCGTGCGATCCCAAAGCCCATACCACCAAAAAAGTCTCTTCATTAAATCTTCTCCGAAGAGAGGTCAAGACTCTTCTTCAAAAAAAGAGCCATTGAGGAAGTGCCTCCCTCTCAAAGGGGAAAAGGAGTCTACTCCAGATACTTTCTTGTCCCCAAAAAAGATCAGGACGACAAGTTCAGACCCATCTTGGACCTTCGCCTTCTAAACAAGGTGGTGGTCAAAGAAAAGTTCTGCATGTTGGCTCTTCACCAAATATGTCCACATCTCCAAGTCGGGGATTGGATGTGTTCGGTGGATTTGCAAGATGCATACTTTCATATTCCAATCGCCCTTCGCCATCGGAAATACCTGAGATTTGTGGTAGGAAGCAAGCACTACCATTACAAAGTGCTGCCCTTCGGGCTCAAGTCAGCACCACGAGTCTTCACCAAATGCATGGCAGTGGTTGTGGCTTATCTACACAAGAAGGGGCTCTTCGTCTATCCATACCTGGACAACTGGCTCCTGAAAGGACTGTCGAAAGGTAGGGCCGAATTTGACCAAGAACCCTTCAGTATTTGCCCGGCGTTAGCCGCCTCTCATACCATTCGAGATTACCAAACAAAGAGGCAGGCGCTGGAGACCGAAGGCAGGAAACAGGAGTTTATTCCGACGGAGCAGAACACGTCAAATCAGACAAAAGGGTATCTTCTCGAGGTGCTCTAAACGCATCCTTGAGGCCTGGCCTCTTATACACAGGTTTATTGCTTTATTACATAAAACACATTCTTGTCAATACTTTGATGTACGGAAAGGCATCCTCGGAATCTCCGCTCCAAACCCGTTCCCACACATATTTACAGTAAAAGTCCCACCCCGATCTCAGTAGGTGATGACTATCGCGCAGCTGGATATCCCGCCGGCTCCCGGAATGTGCGCGGCTGATCGGATCTCATGGGGTGGGGGCTTTTATCATTCATAGATTCTTTGAAGGACGACAGCTTCCTACTGTAAGGGGCAATAAACTGTATCCGTGGGGCTAGGTGATGGCCTGGGATCGGGCGGGACAATCGGGCACAGAGGAAGGGGTTCATCAAAGGATGCGTGATCATTAAAGGGACGGAGGGAGGTGTTAGTCGGGTACGGAATGTGGCTCCGAGGCAGGGCCGCGCTGAAGGGGTGGTTTATGGCCCAAGCATGTGAGAACGTGGGCTGTCAGCGCGCGGGGGGGGGGATGCTGGCGGGGTCAGAGAGAGAGAGACGCGCGGGCTATCGGCAGTGGGCAGAGAGGCCATGGTGTTCAAAATGGCTGCTACTTACGCGCACATTTGAGCTAAAAAGGGGGCAAGATGGCGCCGATAATGTTTACGTCGCAATCTAGATTTTAACAGGACCATCTCCCCGACAGGTACTCAGCGACTTTCAACTGTGCCTACGACAGTTACACAAGCTAGGCCTCCATGTGAACATGGAAAAGTCTGTCCAATGACCGACCCAGAGCATCCACTACCTGGGCGCAGTTCTGGACACAAGTTTGGGAAAATCGTTTCCTTCGGAGGAGAGACTATCATCTATGAAACAGAAGTGCAGGACTCTCCTCCAGTCTCGACATCCAACAGTCAGACAGGTAGCTTCCCTGCTGGGCTCCATGGTGTCCTGTATTTTTCTGATTCCAAACGCCAGACTGAGAAAGCGGCCTCTGCAGCAGGCTCTAGAGGACCAGTGGGACCAAGCGACAGGGAATTGGGAGGATCAAATCAATTTGTCCCAGACAGCGAAGACTTCCATCCTATGGTGGACTCGCCCGCAGAATGTGTTGCTGGGAGTACCGTTTCACCAACCTCTTCCAACACTGTCCATGGTCACGGATGCTTCTCTAGAGGGCTGGGGGGCACACATGGAGTGCCTTCAAATTCAACGTCGGTGGTCAACTCAACAACAAACCTACCACATCAACATGCTGGAGCTTCGGGCAGTTCATCTAGCTCTCAAGGCTTTTCTTCCAGCTATAAACACCGACTCAGTCCTAGTTCAGACAGACAATACCACCACCATTTTCTATCTGAACAAACAAGGAGGCACACAATCTCCCTGGAGGCTCAGGCGATCTGGCACTGGCTTCTGGCTCGGGCCTATCAGTAGTGGCAGTACACCTTTGAGATGTCATCAGTGATGTCACTGACCATGTCATGAATGATCTAATATGTGACATCAGCAGTGGATTGCGGGTGCGCGAAATATAGTTAGTACAACTAACTATATAGGAGCCATTTCATTGGTTTTGTATGAGTAAAATGTCCAGCTAACTATAACGCCACTAAAACTTATAGTTTTTTGAGTGAATTTCAAAGGTTTTTTAAAAACGAATTCCTAACTATACAACTCCTGAAACCTATGTTTTTTTCAGTGAATATATATATATATGTATATATATATATATATATATATATATATATATATATATATATATATATATATATATATATATATATATATATATATATATATATGGGGCACATATAATATATTGTTTCCGGGGTCCCGCGCATGGGCGGGAATATTCTAATGCTTATGACTTTGATGAGGATACCCCTGGAAGAGAACTAGGATTACAGGTAAGTAACTAATCCACGCTGCTCCTCCCTCCTTCTGGGGGGCCACCAGCGAAGGGTACGTGAGCCCTGTCACCCCTGAGGAAGCGGCGGTTCGCACCAGGTGTGGTTTGCAGGGGTTTGTCAGTTGTCCACACTCGCACCAGAATCAGGAGTCTTCACCTTGCAGTGGAGTAAAAAAACAAATCTAAACCTGTTGTATATTGATTCTTCTTGAAATATGGCTGACAGTAGTCATTAGCCCTTCCTTAGTGTTTTCACCTTCTCAGCCTCCCAGAATACCTGTGAGTGTTCTAACCTGTACCAGAGTGTTCTAACTGTGTCAGTTGATGGTGTGGTCAGGTGGCGAGGTTTTATTCTCAGCTGTGTCTTGGAATAAATCTACATGTAATCAACTAGAAGTATCCTGTCTATCTACAACTTATTTACAACAAAACCGCTGTTATTAGGGATCATCTAGCCGCTGCAAAAGGCTCCTTGAATCCTCAGGGACTTGCACCATACCTAAGCAATAACGTTGGTGAGGTGAGTCACATCCTTGCCTTTTACACTTCTAAATTGCTGTGTTTTCTCACCTGAGGCCTGCACTATGGCAAGGCGATGGTGAGGTGAGCCCCATTCCTGCCCTTCACACTTCTAAATTGCTGTGTTATCTCACTAGAGGCAACCAGTCAGGAGTCTCTCCCCCCTGGGGTGCCCGAGGAAGTGGGAGATAACAGCCAGATATTACAGGCCTAAGCAAAAGTAATAAGAAGCTGTTCTAGAGGCTGGAAAATCTCAAAGCTTATTATCACGCTGTACACCGAATTTGTTATCAAACTACACTTTGTGAACTGCTCGGTAGTGGTAATAATTGGATTATAGAAGCTTGAGGCACAGAATCTATTTCTATAATCTCCACTTCACCAGGAGGAGGATCCCCCAAACATTAAAAAAAAATCAGTCCCTAAATCTGATTACATCCATCTAATAAGACTTCCTCACTAAGGTTGTCGTAATGGCATTTAAAAAGCTGAGTAATTGTACAATTTATATGAAAAGATTGGGAATGGCCCAAACATTAAGAGTAAAATTAGAACCGCGGATATAGGCGCTCTCTGAGGGAAACCTCCAATAACTGAGTTCTTCCCGCCACATTCAATTCCTGCAATGAAAAAACAAGGTTCCATATTGGAAGAAACAGCAGAACAAAGTCAGGGGAAAATGAATACCACCAGGATGTCAGACGTTTCAAGACAAGATTCTAAGGAAGAAATGGAACAACCCACAATAGTGGATCAGCAACAGTCTCTTCCACAAGCATCTATAAATGTTATTGCAAACATGGACTATACACTACCGGACGTAAATTTGAGTCAGCTGACACACCTAACAGTATCCAATGTCCAGAAGGAGTCCATGCATCTATTTAATAGTACTCCCAGTAATCTACAAGGCCCAAAAGAAAATCTATCTCACTCACCAGATTTTCCCCTATTTTTGTCCCCTCAGTCTATAAACCACCAAGATAACCTTTGAGTCGCCCCTTTCATTACATAGGGTACTCAAATCGATAATTACCCTGTTGAGAGGAACTACATTAAACTCTGACTATTCTCTGAAAACGCAAACTCAGATTTTACAATATTCGGTGCGCTAAGATAACAAGCAAACGATTTCACGTCTACGGATCAGAAATTAAGAACATGACACTATACTGGAGGGGAATAAGCAATTGCAGATTAAAAATAGAGCAAAACAAACTTGTTCAAACAAAAAGGCAGCAGAAAAGATTAAAAGAAAGGGAGACACCATCTATTTGTTCTGAAAACGTTATCAGGACCCCAAAGGAGAGAGTGAACCAAACCAATCCCTTCAAAGCTAACCAATATTCACTCTCAGAGACGCACAACAACCTACAACATCTACTAAAGCATAAATGACTGACACTCTTAATTGTATACTCCAATTAGAGAATGATGAATTGATTTTGCGTGTTGGTACCATTTTGCGATTGGCTACGGGGGCCCGCAAATCGATGTGTGACTCGTGAAGTATATCCTGATACTGTTTTTGATCTATTGACCGCCTGTTACATTATGACTTGTCATGTTTTTTAATTGTCCTACTGTGATTGTATTCGTTGTATGCGTTTTACTTTTATGGATACATTGATATCCGAATAAAGTCATTGGATTGGAAGGCATTAAATAATTCAGGAACCAAGTCAATTGATAATATAAAACCACATAAAATTCCAATGCTAAAAAGAAAGTCCAAATAGTCACTTCCAAAGAAAGTAAATAAAAAGAATTGAAGATTCCCAAAACTGAAATGTTGAAAAATAAAGTTTCCACAACATGTCTTTCCATCAATAGATTCTCAAGAAAAGGAAAAAAGGTCACAAATCGGAAAACCGATAAAATCAGCCCTCAAACAAGAAAAGGGACCTTTACAAAAATCTCTTTGGGAGCATCTGAACCCTCAAGCTGAGTCCTGTTTTAAACATCTTGGATCCAACGTCAGAACTCTATCCGTACATTAGGAATTTTCAAATCTTTTCGATGCAGGTAATGATCCTTTAAACCGCCAGCCGATCCTAAACCTTCTACAGCATCTCCTTACTCTTCAAACATTTTCATCTCCTGAAGTGAAACTAGTCTCCTTCCCAGAGAGGTCTAATGTGACTACAGCAAGAGTGGAATTCTGGTCTAATGTGATCCCATCGATAGTGTTAAAAGAAAGTGAAATGCTACATAAAAAAAGGATTCAATGTTATCGGAGTGAAACCGAAAAAAATCCCTATGCTGTCTGTAAGAACTACAGATCTAACCAGGTGAAAGACACTACAACCACAAAATAATGATCAGGAAGTGCATTCATGTTCTGTACGAGCAGATAACCTAACAATCTGCCTTGAAGATGGATGGAGACAGGAAGATCTGGAACCATGTTAATTCTAACCACAGGAATTCACTGAAAGTAACTTTTGGTCCTGGATTGCAAGCTCCTTAAATGCCAACAGACAGAAAGAGGATCTAAACTACATTTTTAGCAAAATTATAGACTTGGTTTCCTGGAATATGGCAGGGTTCAAATTTTCTAAATGATCTAATCTGTTAGAGCAATTGCCTGCCTTCAAGAAACCTGGGTCTCTAATAAGTCCGATCAAAAATACTACTTTGTCTTTGAAATACCATCAGAAAGCGTGAGACGCGATCATGCAAAGAGAGGTTTAACTCTTCTGCTATCAGAGAAAGTCAAGTGGGATTTTGAAATAATCCACTTACCCAGCAAAAATGTCCAGTGCATTGTTAAAAATCCCTAAGGAAAGTTCGACCTCTGCAGATAAGTGATTTCTGTTTATTATTTATACTCCTCTTGGCTTGGAATTTAGCTCATTATTGGTAAATGTCTTTGAGCTAGTAGAATCATTCACAAATTCAGGAATCAGTCCATCATTCCTTCTTTTAGGGGACTTTAATGCGAAAATTCCCACCACCAATTATAACAGCATCCAGAAGGATGACCACCACCAATTATAACAGCATCCAGAAGAAAGACTTTGATGAACTCTGTTTCTTACCAAATCCTATTTTTCCAGGATCTATAGAAGGCAATATGCGAGGGAAACTGATTTTAGAGTCGGTTAACGGAATAATCTTGAACTGCAGAACAGAAGGTGATATTTCAGCATCATGTGAAAGAATGGGAGTCCCTAGTCTGTCAATATTAGATTACGGTATTAGTAGTCACGTCTTATTTCAGAAATCAGTACCTGAGTACTCATTTTACAGAAAGCCGTGATCTTGCAATAAAAAATCGAACTAAAGCTTCTATCTCCCTCTACTTGGTCCTTATCACATATGAATGCATATACTTTCATAGCCCACAAACGGGGCATACTCCTATGGAACACTCGCACTTTAATAAACTGAATACTATGATCATTGCTCAGCAGCTGTTCCAATCTAATATGAAAATCAATCCTGTCCTAAACTTTGAACACATCCTTATGGCAGATGTTCAAGCAATCAAAAAAACGGCTTCCCCTGATTAATTAATAAATTAAAACCATCAAGAAATATGAATAACCCTATAGATGGTATGTCAAGACAGATAAATAGATTAATTTGACTGCAATTCTTATGTTTCTCAGCCCCTAGGAAAAAAGAAATCTCCCTCTCCCAGAAAAAAAATCAAAACTGACCAGAATAAGAGAAATATGGATACAAACTAGGCTGACTTGCAGATGCCAGTTTCTCAAATAACCAGCAGTTCTGTCGTCTAAAAAGGAAAGCAACTGGAGCCCGAAAATCCCAAACAGCATCTCCGGTCTCCCAAAATGAATAGGAACGGTATCTACTGGAGCACTACAAAGCAAATCTGGTCAACCTTTGTCAAAGTGACCCTTCTAATAGGAAATGTATTCACGAAACAGATTGTCTGATAAGTGCCCCAACTGATAAACAAATTAAATCCTATATCAGGAGGGCAAAAGCCTCTGCAGCGATGGGACATAAGATTCCGGTTACAATCCTTAAAAATAATCCTGAAGGATAGTGCAAGTTCTTGGCACTACTGTTCAGTCACAGCAATGAAACTGGTCAAAGAAGGGCTCCCGCCTTTCTCCCAGTTACTACAGACAAATTTCTTTACCGGAATCAACTGGGGAAATCTTTGCTGCAAGTATCCTGGACCATCTGAAAGACTGTGCCTTTTCCAGGGGTGTGATTCCGATGGTCCGGGCAGGCTTTCATCCTAAGCACTCCGTTATTCATAACATCGGACTTTTACAAACATTAATTGACAAATACATTACAATGAAATCGCAGATAGTCTATAGTTTATTTGTAGATTTCTATGGAGGAAATTGGAGACAATCGAGATGCTTGACAGCTTATTGAGGCATTGCTAACAGTAACGTAGTGTAGAGTCCAGATGGGGAGTGAGAAGGGTCTAACTCACAAGATACTCACTTTGAATGGCCTTAAGCATGGCTGTCTGCTAGCCCATATACTGTTCTCCATACTTGTGAGTTATTTACCAGAGTATTTAGCAGTAATCAAGTACTCCCTCCCAACGCCCCCCTCCCAATAGCTCTTAACAAAATCCACACCTTAATGTAGGCAGACGATGTGGTCATATTTGACCTAGCACCGATTGGCCTGTGTGAGAAGTTGGCCTGATATATGATGCTCACTAGTTCTAGTGATCCCCTTGTATCAGTCCAAACAACCCTTATGGTGATTGGTTGTAAGTCAACCTTATAGACCAGCTAACCTAATGGTAGCATGGACCAAGCAGTCTTAGGCTAAACTCTTTTGGCATGTGAAGCCAGCTGTTTTACCACAATATAACCCCTTGAATACCAGATGAAAGGACACCACACATGTTGTTATGAAAATAAACAGTATATTTATTAATAACAACACCTCTGAACTCTTTGAGGTCAGAGGGCTAAGCACATGACGATCTCTTAGGAAAAATACGATAAGTTGCACAAAATTACAATGGTGCCCTAGGGGCACGACAAACCATATACTAAGTAAGTGGAATGTGAAAGTCGATAGAAGAAATGGAGCTGTCCAGAGGCTGTAGGATCGTTGGGACCACGCTACACTAACTTTAGGTAAGTAATAGGAGGCCCACGGAACGCGTGTGCAGAGTGTGAACTCACACGCGAGATGCGTAACAACGTCTATGGACAGTACAGTTCATGTAAAAGGTAAGTACGGACAATCCTGACTAGGTAGAACTAAAACGGCTGTGGAACTGGACACTAGGACAGTTAAACTACCCTTGAGCACCGAAATGCTCTCGTTACCTCACCCACGGGCTGCGGGTGCATAGGTGTCAAAGTGTGTCGGGTTCTCGCGTTGAAGTCTATGGAGCCTGGAGGAAAAGATGCTGCAGGCGACCAGGAGGAAGATGTCCGGTGCGATCCAAGGGTGGATCGGTGAAGAAGAGGACCTGAAAGCAGAGGGGACAGTGTTCAAAGTCACTAGCCAGTGACCGGTGTGGAACCAGGAAGGAACCAGATGCTGTTGTCGCGATCAGGTGAAGAGCGGACGCTTGACTCTGCAGCCACGTGGACCAGGAGGTGTCTTCGACCAGGATGGAGGCACGAGCTGTCCCACTCAGGCTCTCGCTGTCGGTGGTGTCGGATCCGGGATTTGAGTCAACAGGCCTTGGCAAAGGCAACCCACGCGGTGAGTGAAATAAAACGTCTGGTGCGGACTAGGAGAGTCCGGGGTGCCCCTCTATTGGAAGGGAGCAAGGGCCAGTCTGGAGCAACCAGACCAGCAGTGAAGATTTCAAGGTTCGTCGTCTAGGAGGCCACTAGCCAGCCGGCAAGTGACCAGACAACGCGTCGAGCAGCAAACAAGCAGAAGGGCCCCACGCAGATCTCGTGGAAGCTGGAGGGCTGATCTTCGGTGCAGGAGCTACTCGGGGCTGGGTCTTATCAATCCCCAAAGCACTTGGTCGAGTTTACCTCGGGAGTCGTGCTGGAAGCGAAGTGCAGGTTCTTTCAAGATGGCCGGTCCCACGTGTCTCGTCGCACCCATGGGTCTCAGCTTTGCTGCAGATGTGAGTTGAGGTCGGAGAGGTCTGGGAATCCGGGTCTCGTCGGGCTCTGAAGTCTGGATCCTCGAGGGAAGACGACAAAGTGAAGCCGCTGGACGCTTGATGGTGCCTGCAGTTGCAGGGTGGACACTCCTTGCCCACAAGGGAGATTTCTTCAGTCTTCTGTGGAGCAGAACGTCGAAGTCCAGAGTTTCTTCTTGTAGAGTAGTTCAGGATTAATCTAATTTGGAATGGGACCAGCTCCTACCTTTATTCTCCTAAAGGGGGCTACACTACTGACTAGGTCCCTCCCCTGGGTGGGACCAGGAAGGGGGGTGGCTACACCCCCTATCCTTTGTCCGGTTTCGCGCCAGAGCTGGGGCAGGGATGCCCCAGCAACTGGTTTGAACCGGTGTATGCACAGGACACCTTGTGTGCCCCAGGCATGTCTCATTCCTTTCAGGCCTCCCTACCTCAATACACAAAATCCTGTCTGGGGTGGTGCTAGCCCCTCCCAAGGCAGGAAACCCTTTGTCCAGGCCTCCCTCGCTGGAAGGACTCCCAGCAGCAGGAGTTCAGACTTGTGTCTGTGGTGGCAGCATCCATTTTGTGATGCCAAGGCTCGAGTTAACTTTAACCGGGGTTCACAGTTACATACATGTCGTGTCCCTCTAGAAGGGTGGAATGCTACCCCCGTCGCCAGAATTGGTGAGGGGGTAGTATTCCAATTCGTATGACACCTTACTCGACATGTTTTGATAATGTTATACCAGAGTTAGCATTTAACCGCGAGGTTGATAATGCACTTAAGAGTATATGGTATAGCGTTATCATGGAACAGCTATTAGGACTTGGTTCCGCAAGCTGCAGACGGGCTCAGCTCATGCCAGAGCACCATCTCACATAATTCCAAGCACTCTGCCTTCAGGATTGATAAGGCCTGCCATAGGAGTGACTGATCGGAATATATGTGTCCTTTTCAGGGTTAGATATAGGTATACTATATCTATAGCAAAGGGTGATTACACCACCTTGCCCCAGCTGTCTTGCAGCCAGTTGTGTCAGTTTTAGATGGCCACCCAAGGGTGGCATAATACATGCTTCAGCCCCTGGTAGGCCCTGGGTACACCTATGCCCTGGATACCCAAGGTACACTGTACAGGGACTGATAAGGTGGCCCAGTACCAATTGGTAAATGCACATAAAGTACATGGTTGTCAATTTAGAGGGAGAACAGCTAGGCTGTGGGTCTGATTAGCAGGCCCACAGCCAGGGAAAGTCGTAAACCAGTGAAGCAAAAAGCAAAAATCTGGGGTGACCATAGGATTGCAGACCCCACTCTCCTACATAACCCCCCCCCCCCCCAAACTTAGGGACATCAAACTAACGTTGACCAGGTGAGTCTTCCTGTTCTAAGTGGAAATACCTGGAGAGACCATCTGCATTGCCATGGTCAGTCCCTGGTCTGTGCTCCACTGTAAAGTCCATCCCCTGTAGGGAAATGGACCACCTAAGAAGTTTGGGGTTTTCACCCTTCATCTGATTTAGCCATAAGAGGGGCTTATGGTCGGTCTGAATCTTGAAGTGAGTTCCAAACAAGTATGGCCTCAACTTCTTCAGGGCCCAAACCACAGCAAAGGCCTCCCTCTCAATAGCTGACCAACGTTTATCTCTAGGGATCAGCCTTCTGCTTATAAAAGCAATGGGCTAGTCATGACCATCAATATTCAGTTGAGATAGAACAGCTCCCACACCCAACTCAGATGCATCTGTTTGGACAATGAAGGTTTTGGAGTAGTCTGGGCTCTTGAGAATAGGTGCAGTACACATGGCCTGCTTTAGGTCATCAAATGCCTTCTGACAGCTAACTGTCCACTGAACTTTCTTTGGCATTTTCTTGCTTGTCAGGTCATTAAGTGATGTCACAATGGACCCATAATTCTTGACAAACTTCCTATAGTAACCAGACGGGCCCAAGGAAGCTCTGACCTGTGTCTGGGTGGTTGGAGGCGCCCAGTCCTTTATGGCCTGTATCTTGCTCTCCAAGGGTTGAACCTGGCCTCCACCCACAATGTGGCCCAGGTACACAACCTGATTCTGCCCCATCTGGCACTTGGTGGCCTTGATAGTGAGGCCTGCCTTTTGCAGGGCCTCCAAAACTTTCCTCAGGTGGATCAGGTGATCCTCCCAGGTGGAGCTAAAGACAGCAATATCATCTAGATATGCTGCACAAAAGTCATCCAACCCAGTGAAAACTTGCTTCACCAACCTTTGAAAAGTGGCAGGTGCATTTTTCAAACCAAAGGGCATCACCACAAATTGGTAATGACCTCCTGGGGTAGAAAATGCTGTTTTGGCCTTGGCATCCTCCGCTAACCTGATCTGCCAATAACCAGCTGTTAGATGGGCATCTGTCTTAGTGACAGCATTGAGACCCCTGTAGTCTACACAAAACCTCATCTCTCTCTTACCATCCTGGGTGTGAGGTTTTGGCACTAGAACTACAGGACTAGCCCAAGGGCTCTCTGAGGGTTCAATGACTCCCAATTCCAACATCTTTTGAACTTCTTTCTTAATGCAGTCCCTGACGTGGTCAGGTTGCCTGTAGATTTTACTCTTGACAGGCAGACTGTCACCAGTGTCCACCTCATGGGTGCACCAGTTTGTCTGACTGGGGGTCAGTGAGAACATTTGCCTAAAGGATTGAAGAACCGGTTTACAATCCTCTTGTTGATGCTCAGAGAGGCTGTCAGAAAAGACTACACCATCTACTGACCCATCATCAGGGTTCTGAGTGAGCAGGTCTGGGAGAGGGTCACTCTTTTCCTCCTGCTCATCTGTGGCCATTAGCAAGCCCATGTCCTCCCTGTAGACAAATGCCTTGAGTCTGTTTACATGAAGCACCCTGTAGGTACTCCTGGGAGTTCCCATGTCCACCAAGTAGGTGACTTCTCCCTTTTGCTCAATGATGGTATGGGGTCCAGCCCACTTGTCTTGGAGAGCTGCTGGGGCCACTGGCTCCAACACCCACACCTTCTGTCCTGCATGGTAAACAGTTAGGACAGCCTTTTGGTCATGCTAAGCTTTTTGAAGTTCTTGGCTGGCCTCAAGGTTTTTGGATGCCTTCTCCATGTACTCTGCCATCCTGGAGCGGAGACCAAGTACATAGTCCACTATGTCAAGCTTAGGCTTTTTGAGAGGTAACTCCCATCCTTCCTTCACAAGACATAGGGGTCCTCTTACAGGATGCCCAAACAGAAGCTCAAAAGGGCTGTAGCCAACCCCCTTCTGTAGGACCTCTCTGTAAGCAAACAGGAGGCAGGGTAAAAGGATGTCCCATCTTCGCCTAAGCTTTTCAGGTAACCCTTTTATCATCCCTTTGAGGGTCTTGTTGAATCTCTCAACAAGCCCATTGCACTGTGGGTGATAGGGTGTGGTGAATTTGTAATTCAAACCACACTCCTTCCACATTGCAGTCCAGTATCCTGACATGAAGTTTTCACCTCTGTCGGAGACAACCTCCTTAGGAAACCCCACTCTAGTGAAAACTGCAAGTAGGGCCCTGGCCACAACAGGAGCTGTAGTGGTCCTAAGGGGAATAGCTTCTGGGTACCTTGTGGCATGATCCACTATCACCAGTATAAATCTGAGCCCAGATGCTGTTGGGGGGTCCATTGGTCCAACAATGTCTATCCCCACTCTTTCAAAGGGTACCCCCACCACAGCTAGTGGTATGAGGGGGGCCTTTGTTGTGCCACCTGATTTGCCACTGGCTTGACAGGTGACACATGAGCGACAAAACTCTTTAGTGTCTTCAGACATATGAGGCCAGTGAAAGTGTGGGGCAAGCCTGTCCCAAGTCTTGTTCTGGCCCAAGTGACCTGCAAGGGGAATCTCATGGGCTAAGGGGAGGAGGAAACCTCTAAGAGACAAGGGGATGACCAGCCTCCTGGTAGCACCAGGCTTGGGGTCTCTTGTTCAGAGTATAGGAGTCCATCATCCCAATATACCTTATGGGCACCTGTAGCATTCCCTGCAGCCTCAGCAGCAGCCTGCTGTCTGAGGGGTTCAAGAGAGGAACAGTCTAATTGGGCCTGTCTCAAGTCTGCCCTGGAAGGTCCCCCTGTCCCAAGAAACTCAGCCTGTTCAGGTTCAAGCTCTTCTAGGACAGTTCCTTCTGGGGTCTTTGGGTCAGCCTCCTGAGAGGGCTGATCCTCAACCTGAGGCAGGGGGGGAAGGCTCTGCCTTAACCCTACCATTCCTTCTCTTGGGTAGTGTCTAGTCCATTCTTCCAGGATCCAGCACTTGTTCAGCTGGGCATTTCTTGGCCTGTGACCTAGTCACAGAAAGTACATGTGAGGAGAGACCTGGCATTTCTACATTAGTCCTGTACTCCACATCTGACCACAGTCAGGATTCCAAATCATTGCCCAAAAGACAATCTACTGGGAGGTCTGAACTAACTACAACCCTTTTGAGGCCAGTTACCCCTCCTCTGGAGAAATTAACAACTGCCATACTGTGATTGGTAGTGACATTGCTAGCATTGGTCACTAGGTAATCTGAACCTAGCATGATCTGGTCAGGGTCCACAAAGGTTGGTGTCACCATGGTGACACTGGCACATGTGTCCCTGTAGGCCTGAGCCATTTTTCCATTGATTAAAGGCGTTTGTCTGTATTTGCCCAGAGTACTAGGACTTACAGTAAGGGTCATATCCTTGTCCCCAGTACAAACAAGAACTGCCTGAGTAGGTATTCTGACTAAGTCAGAACCCACCTCAGATCCCAGGGTTAACCCAACTATAGCATTGGGAGGTACACTACCACTACTAACTGTACTAGGGGGTGCAGGTGTCTTAGGGACAGTAGTGGAAGGAGTTTGGTCTTTCTTGGTGCACTCACTAAACCAGTGAGTCTTACTTTTACAGTATTGGCACCATGGTTTCTTAGTACCATCATTCTTCTTCTCTTGGGAATTTTGGGACCCACCCTCCTTAGGTTGTTGTTGGGCCCTGTTGAAGACTTCTGGCCATTTTGCTTATTCTCATTAACCTTCTGGTCTGCTTTCTTCTGGCCACCACCCTGGTTCTGCTGCTTGACCCTTGTCCTGACCCATCTGTCTGCCTTCTTTCCCAATTCTTGGGGAGAGGTCAGATCTGAGTCAATTAAGTGCTGATGCAACAACTGGTTCTGACAATTATTTAAGATTTGCTCTCTCATAATTAGATTATACAATCCTGTGTAATCAGTAACTTTACTTCCCAGTAACCAGCCTTCCAAAGCCTTAGTGGCACAATCAACAAAGTCAGTCCAATCTTGAGCCTGAGTTTTCCGGGTGTCTCTGAACATTAACCTGTGCTGTTCAGTGGTTAAGCCAAACCCATCAATCAGTGCATTTTTCAAGACTTGGTAATCATTAGCATCCTCATCTCTAACAGTGAGGAGCTTATCTCTACCTTTACCTTCAAAGGAGAGCCACAATATAGCTGCCCACTGACTCTGGGGTACCTGCTGTACTTTGCAGGCTCTCTCCAAAGCAGTTATCCACTTGTGGATATCATCTCCTGTCTTATAGGAGGGCACTATTTTACTCAGGTTTCTAGTATCAAAACCCCTTTCTCTATCCCTAGGGATATTGCTGCCACCAGTGGGGACTACCCCACTCAACTGTTGCTCTCTAGCAAAGGCAAGCTTCTCTTTGGCAAGGGCAAGTTGTTCCCTTTGGATCCTCAGATTAGCCTCCTTCATCTTTGCCTCATGCTCTCTCCTCTGAGGGGAAGTCATCCTCCTCTGAGCAGATGCATGAGAGGCACGAGAGTGCACAGATCTATTGGAGTCCCTAGAATGAGATCTATCTCTTCTAACTCCAAAGTAAGGCCTGCTTAGGGTCAGCACTGGGGGGACCCCCAGTTCCTTCCCTATGTAGGTCTAGGTTGGCCCTTGTGAGTCTGCTGACTATCACAGAACCTTTGTCTGCCTCATCCCCAGATGGTTCTTCTTCTTCCTCCTCCTCATCTACATTCTCTGTTTCAGGGAGGTCTGGATCACCAAGAGTACCTTCTAAGACAGGCATGCTCCTATCTGGATTAGAGAGGTCTGTGTTAGCAGCCCTTCTGGCATCATATGTCTCTAAGAGACCTAACAGAAAATGAGTGGTATGGTTAGAACCCTGTTTCAATTTCCTGGAGGTACACAATTGTCTCATCTCCTGGAAACTGAGAGCTGCATATCTGGAAAGGACCTGTGGAGGGTCACTAACCACTAGGGGAGTCTCTGAAGTCTCTCCATGGGTAGACATGCTTTCTAGTGAGGTGTAAGTGATGCACCTACCTACACTATGGGTTTTCCTACTGATCCCTTGCTAAGAGTTGTAGTCAGGGTGTGCTAGGCCCTTTCTACTACAGCAGCTGGTTCAGTAGAACTCAGAGTATTTCTAAGCTTGTTATATGTACCTATAGTACCTTATGTGATCTTTCAAATGATATTTCAAGATTATACGTGGTAAAAACAACAGCAAGCTCAAATCCCAACCGCTGCACACCAATGTGAGAAGTTGGCCTGATATATGGTGCTCACTAGTTCTAGTGATCACCTTGTATCAGTCCAAACAACCCTTATGGTGATTGGTTGTAAGTCAACCTTATAGACCAGCTATCCTAATGGTAGCATGGACAAAGCAGTCTTAGGCTAAACTCTTTTGGCATGTGAAGCCAGCTGTTTTACCACAATATAACCCCTTGAAAACCAGATGAAAGGACACCACACAGGTTGTTATGAAAATAAACCGTATATTTATTGATAACAACACCTCTGAACTCTTTATGAGGTCAGAGGGCTAAGCACATGACGATCTCTTAGGAAAAATACGATAAGTTGCACAAAATTACAATGGTGCCCTAGGGGCACGACAAACCATATACTAAGTAAGTGGAATGTGAAAGTCGATAGAAGAAATGGAGCTGTGCAGAGGCTGAAGGATCGTTGGGACCACGCTACACTAACTTTAGGTAAGTAATAGGAGGCCCACGGAACGCGTGTGCAAAGTGTGAACTCACACGCGAGATGCGTAACAACGTCTATGGACAGTACAGTTCAAGTAAAAGGTAAGTACGGACAATCCTGACTAGTTAGAACTAAAACGGCTGTGGAACTGGACACTAGGACAGTTAAACTACCCTTGAGCACCGAAATGCTCTCGTTACCTCACCCACGGGCTGCGGGTGCATAGGTGTCAAAGTGTGTCGGGTTCTCGCGTTGAAGTCTATGGAGCCTAGAGGAAAAGATGCTGCAGGCGACCAGGAGGAAGATGTCCGGTGCGATCCAAGGGTGGATCGGTGAAGAAGAGGACCTGAAAGCAGAGGGGACAGTGTTCAAAGTCACTAGCCAGTGACCGGTGTGGAACCAGGAAGGAACCAGATGCTGTTGTCGCGATCAGGTGAAGAGTGGAAGCTTGACTCTGCAGCCACGTGGACCAGGAGGTGTCTTCGACTACCAGGATGGAGGCACGAGCTGTCCCACGCAGGCTCTCGCTGTCGGCGTTGTCGGATCCGGGATTGGAGTCAGCAGGGCTTGGCAAAGGCAACCCACGCGGTGAGTGAAAAAAAGCGTCTGGTGCGGACTAGGAGAGTCCGGGGTGCCCCTCTTTTGGAAGGGAGCAAGGGCCAGTCTGGAGCAACCAGACCAGCAGTGAAGATTTCAAGGTTAGTCGTCTAGGAGGCCACTAGCCAGCCGGCAAGTGACCAGACAACGCGTCGAGCAGCAAACAAGGAGAAGGGCCCCACGCAGATCTTGTGGAAGCTGGAGGGCTGATTTTCGGTGCAGGAGCTACTCGGGGCTGGGGCTTATCAATCCCCAAAGCACTTGGTTGAGTTTACCTCGGGAGTCGTGCTGGAAGCGAAGTGCAGGTTCTTTCAAGATGGCCGGTCCCACGTGTCTCGTCGCACCCACGGGTCACAGCTTTGCTGCAGATGTGAGTTGAGGTCGGAGAGGTCTGGGAATCCGGGTCTCGTCGGGCTCTGAAGTCTGGATCCTCGAGGGAAGACGACAAAGTGAAGCCGCTGGACGCTTGATGGTGCCTGCAGTTGCAGGGTGGACACTCCTTGCCCACAAGGGAGATTTCTTCAGTCTTCTGTGGAGCAGAACGTCGAAGTCCAGAGTTTCTTCTTGTAGAGTAGTTCAGGATTAATCTAATTTGGAATGGGACCAGCTCCTACCTTTATTCTCCTAAAGGGGGCTGCACTACTGACTAGGTCCCTCCCCTGGGTGGGACCAGGAAGGGGGGTGGCTACACCCCCTATCCTTTGTCCGGTTTCGCGCCAGAGCTGGGACAGGGATGCCCCAGCAACTGGTTTGAACAGGTATATGCACAGGACACCTTGTGTGCCCCAGGCATGTCTCATTCCTTTCAGGCCTCCCTACCTCAATACACAAAATCCTGTCTGGGGTGGTGCTAGCACCTCCCAAGGCAGGAAACCCTTTGTCCAGGTCTCCCTCGCTGGAAGGACTCCCAGCAGCAGGAGATCAGACTTGTGTCTGTGGTGGCAGCATCCATTTTGTGATGCCAAGGCTTGAGTTAACTTTAACCGGGGTTCACAGTTACATACATGTGGTGCCCCTCTAGAAGGGTGGAATGCTACCCCCGTTGCCAGAATTGGCGAGGGGGTAGTATTCCAATTCGTATGACACCTTACTCGACATGTTTTGATAATGTTATACCAGAGTTAGCATTTAACCGCGAGGATTATAATGCACTTAAGAGTATATGGTATAGCGTTATCATGGAAGAGCTATTAGGACTTGGTTCCGCAAGCTGCAGACGGGCTCAGCTCATGCCAGAGCACCATCTCACATAATTCCAATCACTCTGTCTTCAGGATTGAGAAGGCCGGCCATAGGAGTGACTGATAGGAATATATGTGTCCATTTTAGGGTTAGATATAGGTATACTATATCTATAGCAAAGGGTGATTACACCACCGTGCCCCAGCTGTCTTGCAGCCCAGTTGTGTCAGATTTAGATGGCCAGCCAGGGGTGGCATAATACATGCTTCAGCCCCTGGTAGGCCCTGGGTACACCTATGCCCTGGATACCTAAGGTACACTGTACAGGGACTGATAAGGTGGCCCAGTACCAATTGGTAAATGCACCTAGAGTACATGCTTGTCAATTTAGAGAGAGAACAGCTAGGCTGTGGGTCTGATTAGCAGGCCCTCAGCCAGGGAAAGTCGTAAACCAGTGAAGCAAAAAGCAAAAATCTGGGGTGACCATAGGATTGCAGACCCCACTCTCCTACAGCCTGCAACACAACTTAGCCACCCTTTTTTGCTATACTGAAGAATATTTCCTGAAAGTAAATATCTTAAAGACAAAAATGCTTCCATTTAGGGGAAGGAAACATCATACCCACTTTAACTGGAAATTGGGAGGGGAAAGCAGAAAGTGTTATTATGGAGATGCTTGAAAATAATTCTCATTTTCGGCACTTGGAATTGAAGGCTATATATAGCCCATGCAAGTGCACTAAAGTTTTTACTCTTTCTCAGGAAAGAGTCACTTCTACCCACTCTTGGAAATTTATCGAGCCACAATTCCATCCCACCTGACGTATGCATTAGAATACATCCCAATAGATAAATGGCATTTGATATATATGTGCGAAGGGAAACTACTACGGAAAATAACGAATACAGGTCTGGCTACCTGGTTCTAGGCACTTAACCCGTTTAGAGCGACGAACGTTCAGCGCCCAGTGCTGAACGTTCGAATAACGAATGCTGTCCCGTCGGCCAACGGTCGTGCGCAGCACTGGGGAGGTAGTGCACGCGACGACCGTTGGCCGACGGCAGCGCTTAAGGGGTTAAACTAGAACTGTCCCTGATTAGTGCCTATACAATCGCCTTAGCCAACACAATCAGATGGGCATATAATATGATACACGCAGGTACAGATACCTTGAGAACTATACTAAAGCTTGAAACCTTTGAGGTTGGGTCCAGCAATTTTACATTTAACAAAAATCTTATAATAGCTTTATCTCACTTTAAATACAAAATACTCCTCTTACAGTCCTGGACGCTGGCCCATCTATTAAAAAATGACACCATATCTTAGCTTTGTCCTAGATTCTGCTCACTGTTCTCAACTATCCCACTAAAGATCCTATTTAGTGTCTCTTGAGTATAAGACCTACCGGCAGTATCTGAGATTTACTCTGGATCACAGGGTTCAACGCTGTATTATCATGCTATACTTGGGGATCTTGCCTTTAGACTCTCATACTAAGCACTGGAATAAAAAAAGTGCTTAAACAAGGCTATGTAAGCTCTGTAATGGAGGAGAACAAGACCCTGTCCCATGTGCTATACATCTGTCCAAATACAGTAGGAATAGAAGCCTGGCATCGTTTTTTAAACTCATGTACTTTAGACACAAGGTCAATTTGATTGTTTTAATTAATTCTCCTCCTAAGGAATTTGTTTGTTACAATCTGCATACATTTAAGTATTTATTATCAATGTTTTAGACAAACTGTATTTATGAAGTCTCGTTTTTTGTGTGCTTTCTGAATTCAACTTTAATTGTTGACCTTGTTAAAGGTCTAAATCAATTAATACAAACGTATTTACTATGAAATGTTATTCACAAACTGCACTTCTAAAGAACTGCTGTGTTTTTTGCAGTAGTACTTTAGAAGTATTACAAAATGCTGCTTGTGAATAGCCCCCAGACCCTTCAATTTGGTGTTGACATGCAAGTTACACTTTTGGTATAAATTAACCCCATTTTGGGAATGGCTAACAACATTAAACTTACTCAAAAGTGTAAATAATTTTAGGTTTGTGAACAAGGCCCATATAGTGACTAGTTTAACAATAGAAATTAGTAAATCTGCACCCATAGAAGTACTCCTTGAATGGGTACAAATGTACTATTTTTTGGAATTCACAAACATTGATAGTAGTGACTTGGAAAGCTGTGACAATCTCAGGTTTCCAGGCATACTACTGCCAATCAAACACCCCAAAGCTGATGGGATGAATGCTTGTGAGTAGTCTAACCAGTAGCAGTCCCTTGGGGTAGCTTTCCAACTTACGGCTTGTGCCCCTATGCCACTGTAGACCGAGGCACACTTTATGCAAATCCATACTGACTCTCTTCCTCATGGAAACCGGCCATCCCGAATCTTGGTTCTCCCACCCCTCCACCTCACTGCTTTTTTAGTTAGGAAATGTAAGATTTATACCCACTGAATATAACTGATTAAGCTACGCCCTTGCTCTGTGATCTGGGCTTGAGTCTGTGTAGTTGCGTACCATTGAAATAGAAATCCAGTTGCCTCTGTTGGAATAAAGAGAACAGAGTATGGCTCAGTAGAATAATAGAAAATCAACCTAAGTAATAGCCTGTTGTATCGGGGTTGTCCCACAACATCTATTATTTGCTTAATGGGCCAACCTCTTTGGTTTTGGTAGATACGCCAGGGCAAGATTCAATCTGCTTCTTCTACATGCTAAGAGGTTAAATATGTATTTTAATTATGATAACTCCATTGGTTTTGTTTAATGTGTTGCAGTGGTGTAACATAGGCCTCCGCGGTGTACGCGGGGGACCAGTTCCAGAGGGCCACATCAGCACATACCCTGGCCTGAGATTTCTTGAATGAGTGCGAGGTCCCTCCCCCCCACTCTTTGTTACGCCACTGGGGTGTGGCTTCTCATTGCTCATGTTTCTCCTTATCACTTTTAGTTTTAAGAATTATCTGATCTGTGGGGCCAATTTGTTTTTCTACTCTGGCTCATCTTCCTGTGAGTTTTGCTCTAATGCTGTGTGTTGCTGCTATAGATGAACTGCTTAACACTACCTTAAAGGGCACCAATTTGTTGTGACGTCTGCTGCGGTACCCTTGTTGGCCTTTAACTATTTGTCAACTTCTTCCCCAAGAGGAAGGGTCCACCAGTGCTCTGGGTTGCAATCTCCATATTGGGATCATGGGTTGGGTATGTCCACGAAGAAAAAGACATTCAGTGGTTTATGGTCAGAATGTGTCGTAACCCATTATTCTGTGCTAGCTAACTGGGGGAAGCAGGTCGTAATTGCTATATCTTTGATCAAGTCTAACATGGATGTCGTAAATAGAGGAAAAGAAGGAATACTCTTTCAGATTGGTATGTTCCTTCTCCCAGACATCCGTTGTTGACCAATGTTTTCGCAAAGTTGACAAAACCTTTGCTATCCTTATTGATGCGCCATGACCAGTGAAGATTGAGATTTATCCCTGTAGAAGTCCTTCACCCCATTACATCCTCCACCCAGAAGCATGTGGGACCAAGTACACTGGGCTATTACTACTGATTGGGTATCATAAAAGTCTTCCTGACCTGTGTTTGTGACGTAAACAGTAGTCAAAAGTACCTCTTTATTATCAAGATGTTCCAACAGAAAGACACGTGTGTCCTCGGTGCCCGTCATCTGTCAGAGGTTTACATGGCAAAGGCTGTGTATCCTGTGCAAAATAACTTGTATAAGGAGTTGACTTTCATAGCAGGGGTACCACTTTGGAATGAGTTTGTCATAGCTATCAATATTCTAATGTTCTTTGCGATTAGAGCCTGATTTTGTTGGTAGTAGTCAGCTGAGTTGTCAGGTTCATCAGAATGTGGCAGTGGGCCTCAAAGCAGGCCATACTATTGGAAGCAGTCCGGTCAAATCCATTACTAGCCCACCTTGAAGTCAGAGTACTCTAACTGTACTTGTTTCAGGGTAAACTGAGAGATTTACAACTAAAAGCACACAACAGCTATGCTGTACAAATACCCATTTACAGAGAAGGGCAGGTTAGGCATTTAATCTGCAGTCAGACAGGATAAATCATAAGGGTAGCCCCAAAGCCAAACCAAACTGCTTGGTGTCTTTATTCCTGCTAGAATGGGAACTGGTTGAAAATCTCACAGTGAGTGATTTAGAACTTTCACACATACAAACCACTTTGCTGGACAACTAGAAAATTGATTGAGGCATGCAAGCACAAAGGACTTGGTCAAATGCTCATTCTGTATTTGAATAAGAAAGGACAGCAGCATTCCTTGTTGGAAAGCCTACACTGCTGCCTGAATTGTTATTAGATTTTAAGGAATTCACTGTAGACTTTGATCTCGTGAAACAGACCAGACTTGCAGCACTGGGACTGAAGTCCTATGCAGAAGTGCCAGCATTTTAAACTTTTAGGTGTTGTAAAAACAAAAGTTGCTACAGGGCAAACATAGTGAGCTGCAGAAAATGGACATTGTGGGGCTGCAAGTTTGATAATACTGCATTATGAAGGACTGTAATGCTGTTGAAATAACATGCAATGATGTATGAATTTATTTTCTGTGTCTATGCATCCAGAAGGTGCTGAACAATTACATAGTATTTACTGTACGCTTTTTTCTGACAGGTGTATGGGATACGCACAAGGTCGCGTGCAGTGGAAATCTTCACCACCTGTGCACACATGGTTTGCAACATGGAGGAGCTTGAAAAGGTAAGAAAGCTCTTTTCCTTTGCATGTGGCCTGTCCAGAGCAAATAGTAATACAAGTTTAAATAGATTTTTTTTTTTCGTTTCCGTGTTTGTGCTTCCATTCATGACCCACATGTGGGTAGTTGGTACAGCTTCTTGTAATGACCATCTAAGATCAGACATGTTCCTTCTACACTGCTGTTCTATTTCTGTACTTTTTCTCCACACATAACAACTTATCTGCTTCTAACCATGCAATGAAATGGATCTAGCTGGAAGACCTTCAATGACACTTGGACTTTGATGTTAGTAATTGGTATATGCTGGTCATTAGCTGGCGGCAGCAGTGGTCGTTAAGAAGCGAGTTTTAGGTTTCATTCTGTTTATGAACTACATATGGTTTAATTTGCTTCCCAAACTACATGTCCTCAGATCTGAAATGCATGCTCAAATGAAACGTTGGCGCACATTGGTCAGGGGTTTTGTAGCTTGCCCTCACAATGCATTGTAACTAGACTTGCAGAGCTTCACCTTGCACTGCCTCCTAGGTTCCATCGCTTTTTAATAATTCTCTAGTACTTAATTTCATCATGCTCCATGTTTGTTGTTCCATTCGCTTTGCTTGTTCTTAAAAACCTTTGCAATAAGTATTTATTTTGAGACAACACATTGTAAGCTCATGTTCTGTGCCTCCCCCCCCCCCCTCCTCCAAACCTCCCACCCAGCTCTCCCATGTTGGATATGTTTCTGCCTTTTGGCCGGGCATAAACGTTTGTCATACAATATCAGTAGTTGAAGCGTTTAAATGGTTTCCTAATGAAGGAAGGAAAAAAGTATCATTGCTTTACAGGAACTTCTGAAATATATTTTGCTTTAATCTACCAGTTTTTAAGGATACTCCTTAGTGCTGACTATAGTCCATTACTTCTAATGGGCTCTCATTGCTCAGGGTTTCACATCTCGCTTTAGTTGCTGGACTTTAGTAGTGTCTTTAATTGCTGCACCATAACTTAGTTTCTTTTCCCTTGAAGGTTGTTCTGAATGTTTTTTTTCTTCATGTCTGTGGTGAGGTGGTATCTCCCCAATATTATTCCTCAGCCCCCTATACTAATTTACAATACATTTGTGGGCCTCCATTCTAGTCTTTTGCTACCACTTTCTTTGATTTAAGTGTCTTTTTCCATGAGTGTCTTCGGTTCCACATAATCTCACGTTGACTAAAGCGTATGAACAGTTCACAGAAAAGATAACATTTTTATCAGTGTTTTAGGTTTGTGTGTCTTGAACAATGACATTTCTCTTGTATCCCCTTATGTTGAGGGTATCTGATTGTTGTAAATAAAACAATATGAATCCTCCTTCAGAGGCACAGAAGCAGTTTGAGGCAATAACCTATGACACCTAAAGGTCCGGCACCACAGCTGAAACTGTTCATCAGATTTCTAAAGTGCACAGCTACTCCTGTGTGCCGGTACTGAAAGAACATTTCCCGCAGTACCTCAAACAAAACCTTATGTACGAGTGTACATTTGTGGTGGTGCCTGCACTTTTATACATCACTCTGGGGCTGCCATAACGTCATGACGAATATACACACGATGACGCTTGCACTCATATACAGCATTGTGATGATGATGAACAGCGTTGGCAAAAACCATTAGGCGAAGCCCATAGGTTTGCAGTGGCAAAGCCAAAAGGTGAGCCATATTTATGTATTTATTTTGAACAGGCTTTGGTTGCAGGAAAGACTTCTCCAGTAAAACTGTGAATCTTTACTGTGCCACCATTGATTCTTGGTAGAGGAGAATATTATAAATCATAACTCTTCGTGGCATTGGAAAACAGACACACAAGTGCTTGATATTGTGCAGAATAGATGCAAAATCTAATGCCACGTTTCATCACCTAACATACTATCAAGGGTTCGGAGACCAATTCCACTGGACTAGAGAGTACAGAAAGTACACTCTTGTATAAAATAATATGGTAGAGTTCGCTCTAAAACATCAGTGAAACTAAGGGGTCTGTTCCAACTTTTATGGGGAATGTTGTCAAATTCTGGAAACAAATGTGTTTGGAAAGTCAGAATCTACAACATGGAGTCTACCTGTGTTCTGTATATGTACAAGACGCCTACTGTTATATCTTTGTATGAAAACACCACAGGAAGATTCTTTGACCGAGAATAGGAAAGAACTACTTGTATTAAATTAACCTTCCTGTCCGCTTGAAATCAGCCCAAACGTTCTGCAAGTGCATGGCCATGTTAGCAAATGTTGCAGTGGCACAATGGCATCATAATTTATTCTTAGCTAAGTGACTGGTTGCTTAATACTGACTCTAGTCACAAGGTGCTGTAGAATCTGCAGACAACGTCCTCACTACTTCAAGTATTGGGTCTGTAAATCTCTGGTTTTCACTGGTATCCCACACCCCAAATCAAGGAATTAGAAGTTATTTTCCCAGGAATGGGGATTATCATGGGGACCCCGAAATGCTGGGTATAGTTCTGCATGTAAAATAACTGGCCCAAATATGCACACATTTTCTACCTGTTTCAATCAGAGGTAAATATGTGCAGGAGATGTTCTGACATGTGCTTGTAGTTGGTTGTGAGGTGTTGGGGGAGAGCAAAGCTGATGATCAGGGACTGTTTGCTGTTCCTCATGATGTTTTCAAAGCACATGCGGGGTCTGGGAGCATCTTCGCACAAAGACCTGGGTCAGCAAACCCCAGAGTTTCTGCACCTGTTGATTCCAGAGCAGGATGTACTGAGAAAAATAAATGGTCCAGCATTGAGACTGCCCCGTGTCCCTAGCCCTTAGCCACTCGTAATGAAGGCCATAGTCTTTTTTTTTGGGTAATGCTACAAATAAAGAATGTCATTCCGTCATTAGTCCGTGTCCTCCGTACAGAGCACATGTTATTGTCAGATAGGAACTACCAAACATTTGACTGGTTGACCGTGTGCATTTTTTTAACGCTTTAATCCAAGATTTCATATGCAGCCACTTAAAGATTGTCTGGAAGACCCATGATCTTAGAAAACAGGGAACTGTTGCGAAGAAATCTTGAACTCCTCTCCGTCAGTCCCAAGTTCTGTAATGTAGAAGAACTAGCTTCATGGCATACCAATTTATAAATCTCCAACTCAGATCATTGAAAAGGATGTTTTGGTGGAAGGCTGGGGAAACCCATCTGAGTGGCCTATTAAGGGTAAGCGGTTCCCTTCAGGGCAAAAGGATCACACAAATATGCTTGAACTGTGGGCAGTTGACTTAGACTTTAAGGGCTTGCCATTTCTTTCTTTCCAGCATTATTTTGTATTTTCATGTAAATCTCAGTCTGGCTTCTCGCCCTCTTCCCGGTTGCCATATCTCGGCTGAGTGGTTTCGCAAAACCTAAGATGCAAAAAGCGCTTTAAGATACTTAGAATTGCATAAATCTCAACTGCTGTTAGCCAATTAATAAGGTCATTTGCACTGACTTGGCTTCACTAAGCAGATTGTAGGCAGAAATATTTTGTAGCAGAATGTAATGTGAATCAAAAGCAAACTGGTCATTTGCAGGAAAGCAGCCTGAGCTGCTCTAATGTGAAATGGCTCAGTCCTAGACTTTTGTGAAGTGGCTTCTTGTGCTTCAGCTCCTACATCTAAAGAGTACATTTGGACTCTAAACCTGGTGAGCCAAACCTCCCTAGGTAGTCTGTTTGCAGAGACTATGTGTATTCGTTCATATTTAACCTCCCTATTCTAAGGCAGGGATTTGGTCTACTGTTCTCTTTTTTTATGTTTCTCAGAGAGAATCTATTTCTCCCACATGTCACAGAACAATGGTAGGTATTGAGTGTTTTCAGATCCTCAATCTGTCCTTCAAAACGAAATTGCAACGCTGACCTTGAATCGTATCACACAACAGTGCAGTTTCTGGGGTTAAGGCATAGTGTGTTTCAGTAGGCTGCCACTGTGCTGTATGCATACAACTGATTTTAGTTTCTCTGTTTTAAAAAAAATAAATCATGAGTCGGTACGGCTGACCATTGTGGACCTAGACAGCAAGATTAATTTTTGGGAATATAGTTCATACATTAGTATAGTAAGATCAATAAAAACAGAAAACCTAAAAATGACCTTTACACCGGTATTGTGAGTTTGCTTTATTTGTAGAAATGGGTGTTTCTATTTTATAAATGTTCCTAGATTCTACATGTGGGTGCTTTTGGTGTTTTTTATGGTCCAATCATAGAAAAGTAAAAACGACAAATTGTAAGGAAATGCCTCTTTGCTTTTTTACCCCACATTTTTGGATTGATGCTGCTTGTTTTTTGACTCAGAGTGCACTGAGGCCTACTAATCAGACCTCAGTGCCAGTGTTCTGACCCTATACAAATTGCATGTTGAATTAGATACCCCAGTTAGCAAGGACTGACCTACTTATACCTCCCTAGTGTATGGTACCCAGGGCATTTAAGGCAGTGTCCTCACCCAGGGTTGCATTACTATCTGTTCCATCCCCTGTGTGACAAAGTACAAAATGGCTTCCAGCCTGCCACTGCACACTGGAAGGGCAGTGTTTTAGAATGCTAGTTCGACTTTGCCATTGGCACAATGGCAAGGCCACCCCATCCCTTAACAGACACATATTATCTCTATCTCTATCGGTCAACATACTGTGAGTACCAGACGCCCTTAGCCCAAACTCCAACTCAGCCGAAACAAAAGGCTTTGCTCCCACCATCACCCCGCCTTCGGGCCACGGTAGGCACCGACAAGATGATTCTGACGCCTCGCCCTCTTGCTTGGCACCGAAACACGTCTCTAAGCCTTCCAGCTTGGGATCGAGTTGGCCGAAATCTGGCACAGAATGGAAACCTTCAGGGTCGAAGCCAAAAACCGCGTCTGAGACGAAATCGTTGACGCTAAAAACAAAGCCTCCCTCTGCACTGAAACATTCAGCGCCAAAAATTCCAGACACAGGAGATGTTCTTACCAAGTCACCTAGAAACGCAAACCTGAGTCAGAGGACGCACCTTTCTTTATTCCTTTCAAGAGGAAGAATGTGGATACTAACCAATTTACCAATAGACCCCTGGAACGATTACCACACAGATTCACCTACAGATAACGACCCATATCTTTACCCTGCAAAGCCTTCCCCTCCTGACGACTATGTAGGACATCTAGAATTACTTGGAAGAGCTGCAGAATATCATGGGGTACAGTTACACAAAGATATGTTATTATCTTACACTGCTCCTGGCCCGGGCCTCAGCACCGGGAAGAGCCAGTAAAGCTGAACAGCTAATATGAGGAGATAAGAATGACCGCCCTATTTGACAGAAAAGCTCGGAGCGAGATTAAAACACTAACGTTAGTGTGAAGTGCACTTAGACCAAGAAGAAAGAAGTTTCTAAAGCAGTTGTTAAAATGGGATAAGTGTAAGGCTTCAAGTAATGGGGTGGTGCTTCGTGGAAGGGAACAACCCACGAAAAGGAGGGACAAATAGGAAAGATTAACCATTTGGAAACAAGGACTTGAAGTAACAAATGAACAGCAATGTGCGGGCTGTAAGCCTACAAAGTATATACAACACGTCTTGAAGAGACCACGCGAGCGCTGTCTAGGTGAGACCTCAAAAGTGCTATGATGCAGCCAAGCTGGCTGCGTCAGAGCTTATTAAAAAACAATATTTTGAAACTTTTTTTTTTTTACTTTTACCATCCTGCACAGCATAGGCAGTACCTGTTGTTTTTTGCCAATGCTTGTTTGGTTTGGCAAAGTGCTGTGTAAGGTGGTTCTGCATTTACTGTAGATGTGTGCATAGGGAGATAAGGTGGAGAAAGCTGAATAGGTAGCAAGAAAAACCAAAGGCGAAGTTAATATAACAGAGTTTACTGATAGTAATGTGAGCAAGTGTCGAGAAATGAGAATGAAACACTGAAACAGAGCTCTGCGATATTGGGATGGGAAGGTTGTCCAGGTAGGAGGTAAGAGAGACCTTTTTTTTATTAGTAACTAGCCAAGTGGTGGTTGGGGCCCAATAAAACAACTAATTATGGACCACCGTTTGCCCTTGGTTATTTTGCTTAGTGTTTTGGTTGTGACATGACCTATTTTTAAATATTTTGTCTGTGCTAGTATTGGGTAAATAGTTTTTGTGTATATTTTGATCTGAAATATAATGCTTTTAATGTAGCTTTTTTATTTTTCCGAATAAAGCGGATTGACTGACTAGTGCTTTGTTTGAGAAACCTCGTCCTCTGTTTTCATTATTTTTTCACCTTGTTTACCTGTTTCACAGTTAGTTCCGTTTCCTGCAAACTTCAAGAGAGCTTATTTCATGGTGAATGTACAAAAACTTGCTATTCTCAGTATGATTAATTTTTAATTTAAACAGTTTGAACCTCGTGGAAAGGAAGCAGAACACTGTACAGCAGTGTTTCCCAAACTCTGGGTTGCGACAAGCTGATAGTTGGTGGGTTGAGAAAGTCCAAGCAATAGATAACATTTCCTGTTAAATTTTGTCTGTGTTGCATTTGGTCAAATGCCAAGTTAGGTCCTCTGCCTTATTGCTGCTTACTGTTTTTTAAAATGGGGATTTGTTTACACAAACAACTCCTTGCAGTCAGAGAAAGTAAAATGAATTATGTGACGATCTTTTTGGGACACGGTGTTGAAATGAAAGAATGTAAGATGACATTTTTCTATAACACAAAACAAATGTAAATACCTGTATGTGAACTGCACTAATTAAGCAGTTGCAAGATCAAAAATGAAGGATATTTTTATGTAATTCTGAAATGTGAAGGAAACACATTTTAATAGGATCAAAACAAAGCGACACAGTTTACTTGGTGATGGATGAATGATAACTATTCAGAGAAACCAGATTGTGGTTTTGAAAAGTTTGAGAAGCACGGGTATACAGGTTTTAAAACCAAGACACTATAGCTGTATTGTGATGTTGTGTTCTTCAAAGACGTTAGTCTTCAAGTTTTGCCTAAATTGAAGAAGGGTTGTTGTAGTTCTTCTGGATAATGGGTTGTGGTTCCAGATCCTCCATGCACATATGGAAAAGACCCGTTGCTTTCTTTCTTGCACTTTTTATTTATGTCCAATCTAATGATGTCCTGACTGCGAACGTGCCAAGAGCCGCCGGAGATGCTAAGCTTGTCTGCCATATGTGCAAGGATGGTAATGGTGATAGCTTTGTAGATGATGTAGTTGGTTTTCAGGATGGTGTGGGCTAGCAAGGGCAGCCAGTGGAGTTCCATCAGGGTGCTGGTGATGTAGCTAGATTTCTTCAGATCCTGGATGCGGTGTGCTGCTGCAGAGGGAAGGCATTGTTGAGTATGAGAGGCCCTCTAACAGGGTTTTGTTACCATTGTGATGCAAGTGTAAATGGACTTGTACTGCATTTCTGAAGTCGCTTCTTGAAGAGATGGTTTAAGTTTCGTAAGTAGAGAGCTGGTAAACTGCTGCCATAGTATTCTTGGCAATGTGTTCCTGTGATTCCGAGAGACTTGGCATTGGGTGAAAGTTTTGGTTTGAAACTGTCCAAGTTAATCTTGGTGAGCCAGGATTGTACTAGATCTTGTTGCTTATTCTTGGCAAACAGCAGGAATTATTTTTATTTGGAAAAAATAAGTTTAATACGTATATTTAGAACATGCTGCTGAGAAGTGGCCCTGTGTAGATTACCACCCACTAAATTGGTAACCCTTCTGATTGTAAATTAACTCCTGGTTAATAATGTTCGGGTCTTTTCGCATGAGATCAGTACTGAGAAAGGAGCAGACTCTGGACTTTAACCTAATGACAATCTGGGTATTGCCTTTAAGATTTGGTATTCATATTATGCCCTAAAAAAGTGCTCACCACTGCAAAAAAAAGTGTTGGCTGTATGGGTTTGCTGTGATGCTTTATTTATATACAGTAAAGACATGAGTTTTGGTGCTCCTTTTTCTTCATAAAGACCATCTGTAGGAAAGTAGGATCTGCTTTCATTGTTACCCCCGTATTTTGCTGGTGTCAGTCTGTTTTCTGACTAGTCTGACTGGGAGTCTGCTAACCAGGACCCCAGTCTCTGTGCTCTCTCCCTAAATTGGACTATGGTAAGTACTTTGGTGCCTTCTCAATTGGCTACTGGTGTACCCATGTAAGTCCCTAGTATATGGCACTAAGGTAACCAGGGCATAGGTACACGAGGGGTCTCCCATGGTCTGCAGCATGTATTAGGCCACCTATGAGAGACCACTCAAACTGTGACTACAGGCCTCCCATTGCAGCCTGTGTAAGTTGGTGCCAGCACCAATTACAACAGATATAAGTTTCCTTATATCTGAGGCCACTGCACTTAAATCAAATAAGTCACCCCTATGGCAGCCTCTTTAGTTCTGAGGGCAGGGTGCTTGGTTACATGTGGGTGAGTGTCCCTGCATGAGCAGGGCCCCTATACAAACCCCAGGGTTAATTCTTAAGGCTTTGTAAGTGTGGGCAGCCATTTAATACATATAGTGGACATCAAGTCAATCCGAGAGGCCTAACTATATATTGGCTGCACCGAAACCAGTCTTGTTTGGTATAAAAAATGTTGGAATCCTACCCCAACACAGATTCCAGTTTTAGATGTAGGATCTTATGTACTGAGGGGTTCCGATGTGGTGCCACCCTGTATTCCCAGTCCTAGCCTTTCAGGGTCTAACAGCAATCTTGTGCTGCTGCCGACCACAGACCCGTTTCTGCCCTCCTGCTGCTGAGCTGAACTCGAGCAGGGGAAGGCCGAACAATGGGTTTCCTGCCAAAAGGAGTTGTGACCACATCCCAGACAGGACTTAGTGCATTGGGCTGGGGGCACTTGTCAGTGCCACCAGACTGCTTTCAAGGACATATTTGGTGCCCTCCTTGCATAATCCAGTTTGTGAAGTTCAGGGAGCCATTGACTCCCTCTCTGGCTCGAAAACTGGATAAAGGACTTGGGAGTATCCTCCCTTCGGTCCAGCCCCTTCTCTAGAGGAATCCTCGAATTGTCCCAACCCTTTCCCTAGGGTACTTAAGGGCTTACCGTGGGTGGCTCTCCAGATTTGTCGTGGGGTAAGATTCAAACCGGAAACCACTTCAACCATCTGGACACCTTAGACTTTGTTGGACTTCTCCTGGAACCGAAACTGCATCAAGGATGACTCCTACTGCTTCTGGTCTTGTCATCTTTCCAGTCTTCTGCTTCGTCTGTGCTTCATCCAGGTTCCTCTCCAGGCCTGTGGGCTTCAGATACCCAAAGGAATCTCCCTTTTTTTAATTTAAAAAAAAAAAAAAAAAATTTCTTCTGACCAGCAATTACATGGCATTCAGTATCGTATATTCAGCAAATTTGTTGATACATTTGACACTTAGTGGTTACATTATAAGTTATGTACAGACTCATTAACATTTGCTCCTCATCAATTTCTATTGACAGTAAATTATGCCCATGTGACCACATAGCTCCCTGCTGTGGCATCACCACTCTTATCACACTCCGTCTAGTCCTGTGTAAAGTCTCTCCTGCGAGCACTGTAGCCTCTATGTCATTGTTAAATGTTGGTTCATGTCTCTAATTCTGTATTGTCCTGCAAGTATTGCACGAGTGGTTCCCAGAAGTCTCTGGGTCTTGAAGTTAGTGGGATGTCTTCCGCATAAGTCTCTAGTGTTTCTTTGCAATAGGTCATGTCTTTAATCCAGTCTTTTAGTCTGGGCGGTCTTTTGCTCCTCTATCTGATCGCTTCGCGTCTTTTTGCAAGTAGTAGAGCTACCGCCAAGGATTTTCTGCGTCTAGCGTATTTGAGTTTATCTCCCAATATGCATGTCAAGGGGGTGTTAAGGATTTGTTCCCATAACATAGCAGTTAGTGCGGTAGTGACTTCATCCCAGTATGCCTGCAGGCTTGGACAGGACCATGATGCGTGTAAGAAGTGCGCACCTGGTGCTTTGCACCTAAGGCAGTCATCTGTTTCTCTAAGACCCAGTACGTGCAACTTAGTTGATGTATAATATAGTTGGTGAATGAACTTGAAATGTATAATGCGTAAGTTGCAATGGGACGTAAGAAGCGTGAGTTGTGTACAGCTGTATTGCCAGTCTTGTTCTTCAATTGAGATACCCAGTTACCTTCCCATCTACTTCGCGTTGCTACGGGCTTATCCGCCTGTTCATCCTGAGCTGCTGTGTATAGCAGTGTTACCAAAGAGAGGGAGCCGTTAACAAAATTTGTAGTGTAGACAATTGTTCGGGCTCAGCCGGAAACGCGTTGTATAGTGACCTCACAGCCGTGCGTAGCCTTAAGTATGGAACATTTTTCATTGGGTCTGGTGTGCACATAAGGAGGGGTCTGTCCACTAGATGAATGTATTATGGGGGAACAAATGACCCATGGTATTTAGTCCCATCTCCGCAAGCGTTGCTTGCATATTCTGTTCAGTTACTGTAAGGTTGGGGTGTTGGCACGCATATATCGGTAGTTTGTGTGCCCTGTATGCCAACGCATGCCACGCTCTCGAAGTGCACTTGGCCGTGTGCATCATGTCTCCTGGCGAATAGCGACTTGGGTCGGCTAGCAACGCTGTCAGAGGCGTGGGGGAAATACTATCCTTTTTCAATGCGATATGTGGTATGTATGCGTGTGGTTTCATCCAGTAGTGCACATGTTGTGCCTGTGCACAAAGATAGTATAATTGAAAGTCTGGTGCCCCAAAGCCGCCCAGGTGATATGGTTGCGTAAGGACTCTCCAGCTTGCCCTAGCCTGTTTACCAGCCCATGTTAGTCTTTGAAGGGCAGAGCATAATCTATCAAAGAAGGACTTGTTCACCCAGATTGGTATGTTCCAGAACAGAAACAGGAACCTAGGCAAAATTATCATTTTCTGAAGGGCTATCCTGTCGGCCATTGAAAAAGGCATTTTATCCACCTGTCTATCTGGTCCTCTAGTCTTGTCATTGCCTTTCCATAGTTTTCCCCAATGACTATCTCTGGATTTCTGTGTAACCAGATCCCTAGGTACTTAACCGGATCTGTGCGCCAGTTCAGGGGGAATTCTAGCTCAGGTTCCTTCGTGACTTTAGTAAGTGGTATCACAATCGATTTATCCCAGTTTATGCGGAGGCCAGCGTAATTTTCATATTTAACATTCTCTGATGAGCGGGTTTAGGTTCCTGTCCGGATGCGTGGTGTATAGGACCATGTCATCTGCATACAATGCTATACCAATCGGTCTGAGGTCAAATTATAGAGCCGTTGCAGAATGTTTCTGACGAATTTTACAGGCCAGCAGCTCAAGTATTAGAGCAAAGAGCATTGGTGATAGTGGGCATTCTTGTCTAGTACCACGTGTAATTGTTATAGGATCAGATGTGGAGCCATTTATCCTAACTCGTGCTTTGGGCATCGTATATAGTAAGGAGATCCATTTTAAAAAGGGTTCGGGGAACCCCATCTTACGCAAGGTTACAAACATAAAGCCCCATTCCACAGAGTCAAACGCCTTAGCGGCGTCCAAGAGAGCAGCAGCTGCTGGCACATCCGGATCTAATTGGTGGTAGAGGGAGAATATGGTGCGAAGATTGTGGGTAGTAGACCGCGTTGGCATGAAGCCTGATTAGTCTGGTAGTATCAAATTACATAGAAGTGGTTGTATTCCATTCGCAATTACTTTAGCTAAGATTTTTACGTCAATATTTATTAGGTGTAAGGGCCTGTAGGAGTCGCACATTTGGGGATCTTTACCTGGCTTCAGGAGTGCTATTAGGAGGGCCTCGTTTAGCGTGTCCGGTAATGCGCCTTCTTCATATGCTTCTTCAAGCATTTCTGCGAAATTTGGTACTAGTATATCCCGGTATTCTTTGTAGAACTCTCCAGGGAGTCCATCAAGGCCAGGAGCTTTATTATTGGGAAGATAATTAAATGTGTCTATTATTTGCTCTTTAGAAAGATAGGGAGGCCAAAACATTTTCTATGAATGTCAGACTACCATGCCAACTCTGTCATTCAGATATTCCCATATATCTGGAGTGGAGGCTGCTATCTGGGCCGTATACAATTGGGTATAATAGTTAGTGAAGCATTCCAGTGTGGCCGGTGCGTCTTGGATCTGCGTGATAAATGCCGTGGTATGAGTGGGTCTGATTTTATATGATAATGCCCTGCCAGGTCTGCCCCCCTCCCCGTAGTTCCGGGCTATGTGTTTGCGTGAAATGTATTTAGTCTCATCATCAGCAAACTCGTTATACTTATCAATGTGCTTCCTAATTTCAGCCAATATCATGTCACACGGAGTTTCTTCAAATTTGTGCTTCAATTCGATAATGTCAGTCTCAATTTTCTCTAGCTGTCGCTGTATATCTTTCAGTAAGCCTGCATGTGCACTTATACAATGTCCCCCTATGGTGACTTTAAACGCCTCCCAGAGGGTCCTTGTACTCTGGACAGAGCCAGTGTGTTGCGCGAAGAAGGTTAATATGGCTTGGCGGAGCCCCTCTCGGAATACCTGATCTTGTAATGCTGTCTGTCTCAGTCTCCATGTAAATTGTCTCGGAGTGTGCGTCGGTATATCTAATTTGATTAGAACCGGTGCATGGTCGGACAATGTCTTGGGCAAGTGTACCACCTCAATAGTCCATGTACATACATCCTGTGTTACTAGCCAGTAATCTAGTCTGGACCACGTAAGGTGTGTTGACGAGAAACACGTCCCCTCCCTCCTGTCCGGGTGTAGCTGTCTCCATATGTCCACTAAGTCCCAGACTGCCATCCCTTCCCGTATAAATTTAGCCAAATGTTTACCATATCTATCTAGACCTGTCGATCTATCCAATGCGGGATCTAAACAAGTGTTAAAATCGCCTCCCCAGAGGATAGTGCCAGGCTGGAGATCACTCAGTTGTGTCCACATTCTAGCATAAAAGGTCCTCGGAAGCTTGTTTCCGGTCCAGGGAAGGCATGGCTTGGCAGTTCGGGCTCGACTGTTCCCATGAGGCACGGGGTCAGACTGATTTGCATATAGCCATGTCTGAACTGGGGTGGCAGAGTGGGCTAAAGAACGGTGATGGATCAAACCCAGATCTTTTGACTGGGTGTGAGTGTTTGATTGGTTCTGATGCTCCGTCCATCACCACCCCCTTTTGTACCGCTTTTTGCCGCCATAACTGTGGCCGGGTATGCTCAGACTTGAGTCCCTTGCGCACTTTGCCACTGGATTCAAGCAAGACGGGCTGAAGACGGCTGGAATGCCAGAAACCGGTCCTCGGAAGCTTGTTTCCGGTCCAGGGAATGCATGGCTTGGCAGTTCGGGCTGGACTGTTCCCATGAGGCACAGGGTCAGACTGATTTGCATATAACCATGTCCGAAATGGGGTGGCAGAGTGGGCTAAAGAACGGTGATGGATCAAACCCAGATCTTTTGACTGGGTGTGAATGTTTGATTGGTTCTGATGCTCCGTCCATCACCACCCCCTTTTGTCAGAGATTTCTGCTTACCCATTGCCCCCCTCCCACTCCTCTACCCTAAAACTAGTGGAGACACCCCATTCAACTATAACCAACATATCCCCTCAAAGAAAACAAAGCAGGAAGAATACAACAATCGGTGCGGTTCACGCGCAGTGGCCAGAGCTGCCTACCCTTTGCTTGTGGCCTAGTCCATATGTGTCTGCGCCCTCCTAGTCACATCACTTCAACAATTAACATTGATATTCCTCAGTGTGTATGGAACCGTGCAGACAGCGACAATTCAATCATCGCACAATGCCCTCATCACATTACATATCACATTAATACTACAATATGATCTTATCGGCTGTCAACTTATCTGGCGTTGCATATCAGTGGTTATCCTGTAATCGAGTCCTAGTCATCCATTGACAACTGGATATGAGTGTTCTCCACTGCATGGATTGGTGTCACCATAGCGTCCAATGTGTGTCTGTTTATCCAGATCATTCAACATCTGACATTGTGGATTGTTCTCCATGTTCACCTGGTGGCGATTTCCTCCATGTGCCCAATTTTCCTTTTTGCTGCAGAAATTTCTGTACTTACAATGGTTCATTGAAGATCCACGTTTTACCTTCAGCTGTGACTTTGAGTCTGGCCGGGTATAGCATAGCGTATGGTATAATCTGCTCCCTCAGTTTTTGCATTGCGGTGGCAAATTTCTTATGCGCTTCTTGCACCGCATAGGTAAAGTCCGGGTATATGGAGATGTCCCTACCTTCATGTGACAGTTTCCCCAGTTCCCTGGCTTTGCACAGTGCCGCGTCACGGTCTCTGTAGTTCAGGATTTTGGCAATGATCGGCAGCGGTCTGGACCCAGTAGGTGGTTTAGGCACCAGAGATCTATGGGCTCTCTCGACAATAAACACCTCCGAAAAGGTGTCTCCTTCCATCATGGATATCAGCAGCTTTTCGACGTATTGTTCCATTGGGCCTGTATTTGTCGTTTCAGAAATTCCCATCAAGCGGATGTTGCTTCTCCTCGACCGGGCTCCCAAATCCTCTGTCTTTGTCGTCATTGCAGCCAGTTGCCTCTCTACCTTAGTTTGTTGCGCTTCCAGTTGCACTTGAGTCTTCTGCCTCAGATATTCTCCGCCCCGCCATATCAATGCATTCTGTGTGTTTGTCAAGTCGCTCGGACATCCTGTCCACTCTGTAGGTCAGGGAGTCTATCTTCCCGTTGATATTGGTTAGTGCAGCTTGGATTGTATTGAACATGGATTGTATGTCATCACTAGCAGCCCGTCCCGACGTTGTCCGGGAGCAATCAGGCTTCTGGGCCCCCGCCCGCCCCGACGTTGTCTCAGGCTTCAGGGCCCCCGCCCGCCCCGACGTTGTCCGTGGGTCCCCCGGAGCGCACCCGCCACTTTCAAGGCCCCCAATGAACCGCACATGGGCCGCTTCACCTACCTCAGCCGCCGCTTCTCACCGCTCTCATGTCCGCCGCTCCTCACCGCTCTCATGTCCGCCGCTCCTCCTCGCGCTCCTGTACGCCGCTCCTCCCCGTGCTCCTGATGTCAGCACGCACGTCGCGGCCGGCGCTACTTCCAAGGGCTACTTTTTTTTTTAATCGTAAATATTTTAAAGAACGTATATTTTATTTTTTTATATAGCCTATGTCCATCTGCAGACCCTGACAATCACAACAATGTATCGGGTGTTTGGATTGGTGCTGTGGTTCCTGAGTTTACCCGCCTCAAAGGTTCAAAGTTCTCTCTTTATAATAGTAGTATAGATTTGTTATCCCTCCTGTAGCTCCCGGTGAAGTTTGAGATGAAGCTTGTTCATCAGTAGTAGGTTCTTGCTGTTTTTTAGCCTGGTCAAAGTTTATTTTCGGTTGGGTGCGGTCTGGTTTCCCCATAAATCAGCAGTAGTATGGGCTGTCTTATAGCCTTGATTATGCTATAGGCACTGGATATTCAGTACTGCAAGTCTGAGCACACTAGCAGGGCGGAAACCCAGTATATCAGCGCGTGTATATCTTCGTCCAGCTCCTCTGGGTTCCTCTTCTATTTCTCCACACCGACTCTAGTTCGCAGCTACAGGCGCTTTTCTATTGTTTACTTCATGGGCTGCGCTGTACCACTGTTGTCCTGTTGTTCCCTTGTTTATTCCACAAACACTGCCTGTGTTCTCAATCAGTGGGTCCCAGGCGCAGTCTCTGATGTCCGGCTTCGTAGACCCACATAGTGCGCTGCCGCAGCGTCCCGGTGACACCAACCCAAAGTGCCACAACAGATCATTTAGTGTCCAGTGCATTCAGATGTATGGGGGAGCGTGACATGCAATTATTGGCAGGCTTATTTTATATGGTCGTATTACCAGGGGGGCCTTCCGCCTGTCTCTGAACTTTCCATATGGTGTGTGGTCTTGCCAGTGATCGGGGTGCTACTCAATGGGCCGTTGCTTCCGGTGTCTCTTATTGGAGCCTAATTGTTGTAAAAAGCTGAGTTATGGCTTTGCTCCACAGCGCTATTGTGTCAGAGCAGTTCCGGCTCCTCCGATACCCGGCCCACGTGAGCTCTGTACTCACATGTGTACCAGGTGGCTGTTGTCCCTTCTCCCGGTGTGCGACCTCAGGCAGCGCTCGATGCTTCCTCCGGTAAGCCCGCTATCCACCCGCCGAGTCTCAGGGACCCAGCGCTAGCAGCTAGGGGGGCGCGGCAGCCCAGGGATCGGGAGTTGGTTGTGTAAGTGGTACGTCCTTAGCAGGCCTCCGTGCGTTGTCTTCCGACGAGTTCTGTTTTCCCCCACAGCTTAGTTCTGCAGCCCCTGCAGATCAGGGATGGTGTGACCTGCCCCCTCAGGCCACACGGGCTCAGCCGGTGTCCCGGGCTCCGAAGTGCGTTGCAGTCGGGTCCGCCCAGTTGGCCTGCTGCATTACGTGTTCACCGTCGCGGGTTGGCTGCGCACTGTGGCCCGGGCATTTACTTTTGTTTTTATTTCCAGGGCCTCAGATGTCCACACATCAACGCAGGGCAGCGGGGCAGCTGTTGGAGGTTTTAATGGCCCGTCGCTAGGTCCGACGTCTTTCCTCACGGCCCCTGTGCCTTATCCAGATGTCCCCAGTCGAAGTGAAGGATGTTTCTTAAGGATATTGTAGGCGAGGAGCTCGCCCCAGGAATCTCCCTTAAAGTGAAGGAGTCACTCCCCTGCATCTTTAGGCACTGCAACCAAGCTAACCAGTCTGCTGCTCCTCATGTCCTATGGACTCCGAAAGGATGAGCAACACAGGTGGTGGTTTTGCAACTCCCTTGAGACCTGCACGGTCTTCTCAGCATGTTTAAGGCTAATATCCCACTTTAGAACCGCTGGAACCGAACCTCTGTGCTGCGTGTCGACTTGCCGTTGCTAAGGCTTGTCGACTCTGTCCTCCAGAGATCTTTGGGCTACAAGAAGCTCCAACCTCTCTTCTTGCCAACATCTTCGTCCTCACCGCATCCTCTGCACCATGTGCCTGCATCTTTGGTGAGCTGTTTGAGGTCCTCTTGCGACTCCTGTGCCTTCGGCCTGGGGGTCCTCTTGAAGGTTTTCTTTGGCTTCAGTGGGCTCCCCTGCTTTATCAGGGCATGCTCTGACTCTCTTGCTTTTAGCGAGTCCCCTGGAACTTGGTGGTCACAGCGCCGCACCTTATTTGTTTACCACCTCTGTAGCTGCAGAAAAGGCATATTGGTACTCCCGCCGGAAAACAACCCCCTTGTTCTTGACTTTTGTTGTGGGACAGCTCGTTTACAGCTCCTGGTCTTCCACAGTGTTTCCTGGTCCTCACAGCTGCAGCGACAAGGTCACAGTCATCACTCCTGCATCTTCCGTCATCGGTAGTCATTGGTCTTCTGTGCCTCCTGCTCCCTAGTGAGTGGCATAGACTCTGTCCCCTCTGTTTTCAGGTACTCCTCTTTAAGAGTTCATCCTTGGATTCCACCAGACTCCTTTACCTTTGCCAGCTGCATCTTTTCTGAAGTCCTCCATTGTGGTATACGGCGGTTTCCGACGTCACTTCACACCTATGCACCGGGCTTCCCTGGTGTAAGTATCCTGGTTCCTGGGGTATCCACGGGTGGGGTGACTCTCCAACCTTCACTGGGCTCAAGGGAACCTCCCAACCCAGGACCTCCGTAAGTTCCTCTGTCACTGACTTCCAGTAGTGCGTGATCATAGGAAAGAACCATACCATGTGATAAAAGTCAGCTTGGGAGCAACTACAGCGGGGACAGGAAGCATGAGGTCGGACCACAGTGCGATGAAGACGCAGTGGCGTGAGGTAGGCCACTTGTAAGTAGTATATTTGAACCAATCGGAGCCGCGCTGAGGCTGTAACAGTTTTGAGGGCCATCGGTGCATCCCTCCAGTCAGCTTCGTCCAGGGAGCCAAGCCAACCCTCCCACTTATCCCGGAGATGAGAAAGGGAGTTGGGGGTGTTATTCGTGAGGGAACAATAGATGTCCCCAGATTACCAGTCATGACCTGGGCTTCAGGTGGGCTATATTCGGTTAAGTAGATCCCCTCTGAGATGTGGGCGTGGAGGGCAGGTGCAGCTGTAGGTAATGGTAAAACTGGGAGGTGTGGAGGAAGAAGCGGGCCTGCAGATCAGGGAATCGCGTACCTGGGTCCCGCCCCAGATATCCCTAAGTTGTGAAATCCCGATGAGATCCTAGGGTCTGAAACCTGAAAGAGCGACGACGTCCTTGAGGCACGTTCCGCACCATAAAGGGTATATCGTGTTAATTTGCCCGACTAGTAGGTGTGGCGTAGGGAGGCCTGCCAGGCCAAAAGCACCCTGCGCGGGTGACCTTGGGCCGAGCACTGGAGATAGCGTTTCCGTAGAGCATCCCCTGAATATTGGGAGAAACCCAAGTTATGCACCTTCAGGCGGTACGCCGGGTCCGACCAGCCACCATTAAACCAGTCATGCACTGTGATGAGCAGATTCGCTAAATAATATAAATACAGGTTCGTCATGCCCAACCCACTGTCAGAGGGCGGTATCCTGTACTGGGGGAGGCCCAACTTCGGTCGCCGACCTCCCCACAGGAATTTAGTGGCTAAACCGTCATTCTCTCGGAACCAGGACCGTGAGAAGGAGAGAGGTGTGTTCTGAAGCATATAGAGAAATCAGGGCAGGACCATGATCTTAAAAAGGGCTTTTCTGATTATAGGGTTTAGTGGCAGCGTTTGCCATTTAAGGAGGTCGGCACAAACCCGTTTCACAAGAAGAGTGACGTTGAGAGACCAGGCGAGATCGGGAAGGAGGGCCACCCAGATCTCCAAATACTTAAACGACTCCGGCGAAGAGGAATCGAGGACTGCCAATCAAAGCATTCTCTCGACAAATGGAGGGGGGACCAAGACCGACTTGGCCGCGTTCAAACGTTAATGAGAGAGATGGGGCGATAATCGGAGCAGTGGGCCAAGGGAAGTTGAGACTTAGGAATCACTACGATAGTGGCCAGGTCTGTTTCAGGACAAAAGGAGCCGCGGTAAGCCACTTCATGATACATTGCTAGGAGGTGGGGGACCAGCATGTCCCAGTAGGACGCATAGAACTCCTGTGGGAGTCCGTCCGGTCCCAGCGTCTTACCCGCAGCCATGCAGGAGATAGCATTGTTAATTTCTTCCGGAATAATCAGGAGATCCAGGTCCTCTGCCTCAGTGTCGCTGAGCCGCGGGAGGGAAACCCTCTCATGCCGGAGGAGCTATGGGAGTGTGAGGTCTGGAAGCTGGGCAGAGTATAGAGAGGCATATTACGAGGCAAAGCACCGGGCCACCACCGCGAGGGTCTGATGGGTCTCCCGGTGGGAGTCAGTCACTTCAGGGATAATACGGTTAGCCATAGGATGAGTGGCTATGTGCTGGAGGAGCTTCCTGTTTTTATCTCCCCATCCGTACACTTGCGCCACGGAGGACCTCCATAGCAGCTAGCGGACTCCATGGAGGCCTGCTTGATCTCATCCCTCAAAAATGTCAGTTTCCGATCCTGAGCCACCATATTCTCTCCAGGCGGGTGGGCTTCCAGGTGGGAAGCCTGGGCCTCCAGAAGTGTGAGCCGGGCCTCCTGTTTCGTATGTTGAAGTTTGAGTTGGCCCTTGGCAAAGCAACGGATGGTAGCCTTACTCCCCTCCCATAAAGTACCAGGAGATGAGACCGAGCCCTGATTAATTGTGAAGTATTAACACAGTTTGTCCCCTATGTGTTTTGGAAGTCTTTAAATAAACTTATTATTATAATTACACTGAGTGGTTCTTTTTCGTTTAATTTACACTATATGATTAGTTCTGGTGAAACAAGTTGTTTAACACTCCTTCTGGGCTAAGTAAGCCTGGAGGCTGCTCTCCACAGCTACCACATAGAGAGTTTTCTATTGGCTGTCTAAGACCACTAAAATCGCCCTATGGGTTGTCTGCATTAAGTCTAGGTGCTTCACTTTAGTAAGTGTGCACCACCACTAGTCTCCTACAACTCTTTTGTCACAAATTTGAGGATATGGAAAGATCTTGTCTGTCAATGTGAATCCGATGTATATTAAGGAGGATATTAATTTGGTTAGTTTCCTACATGAGTGTTTTTGTATTAATTGTTTTTATTCTGAATGCATGTATATTTAATACATTTTTGAAGCAAGATTACGTTAAATGTGAATAATAGCAACGCTGGTTTTCGCATACTAGGATTATAGCATCAAATTGACACATAAATTGACTTCCCACAAACATTATTACTCATAAGTTTAATTTAACTGAAGCAGAAATACATAGGTCTCTTGATAGTGATAGTTTTCCTTTTGTGGAGCAAGACAGTCGGGCATGTCCAGGTATATGACTGAGCAGATCTCCATTTGTGCCTGGAACTAGTGATCTCAACCCAAACTGTCATAAAACAGCTGCCCATTTTGCTGGTTAAGGTTCTCATAGTCAGAAAAGCAGAATAAATGATTGCATTGTATTACCACATCACTCATATCTGTGTTTAACTTCCCATTTGTTAATTTACTGCTTCGCATATTTTTTTCTTTTCTGTTAATGTTTGTATGTTGCCGGTGGTTAAAACATTTATTTTGTTCTACCTGCACTGCTAGTTGTAAGATAATAGTTTTAGATGGAATGTGCCTTTAATAATCCGTTTCTGTCACTCCTAATCAGGGTGCAGCCAAGGCTCTCATCTTCCCTGTGGTGCAGCAGTTCACTGAAGCCTTTGTCCAGTGCCTCCGGATGCCGGACGGGCCCACTGCAGATAGTGGGCTTAAAATGGAGGTTCTAAAGGTAACAAAGCATTGTCTTTGAAGGTTCAAGCGGCTTTTTCATGCCTCATCTTTTGTTTTGTATGTTCTGTCGGGTGCCTCATGACGACCCTGCAACTTTCAGAACATTAACTCCAATTACATGTTTAAACAAGCTTTTGCAGTACAATCGCTCTCGCCTTTGGGACCTCATATGTATTTTGCTATGCAGCACATTAGCCTGGGTGCTGAAACATCTACTGTTCTTTAACATGGAGGGAAAGTGAGCACCAAACTGCGTGACACACTAGGTATGGGAACACATTTAGATAAATATTGCCTTTCAGTGGGAAATCATATAGTCTGACGCTCTCTTTTTAATATAAAACCAGAGCCTTCGGTGGTCATATCACTGAAAATACAAGATCTGAAAAAAATATTATTGTCTACGGGTGCTCGTGGAAGACAATTTCTTTTGATTGGAATCTAGAGAATGCTAAAAATGAATCTGGTATTTTACTGACCTCCACTAGTCTTTTTCTATCAAGACAGTTAAATAGAGACCGTTAAACAGAAAAAAAGTAAGCAGAAGCAGACAAGTCCTAGGGCTGATCTCCAGAGCCCACAAAGTACAAACACACAAGTGTATACTAAAGTATATAAAAGAGGTCTTGAATGCTCGACCTAAAAACATCATAGCGCACAACATTGACTGCAAGCAAAACCTTGAAAGAATTTGCTCAAACCACCCCTCCCACATTGGACACATGCTTTGTTTTTTGTTGTACCCTTTATTAACTATCCATAATATGCACCACAACAGTAACATACCACTACTCAAGAAATGACGTGCATCTGGCTTCTATGCAGCAAAGAAAAGAAGTGCTGTTTTTTTAGGATGTTTAGACTACTGACTGACTTTATTGATGGGTCATGATACTTATGCCTTTTCTCCAAGTACCCATGGATGATGTAGTTATCCAGTATTGGGGTATATTTCAAAGATTCACATGCTTAGAATCATCCCTGCTGACAAGGTGGGAGTCTCGCGGTATAATAAAACACATACATTATAGTCATAATAACATTACACTATAGGCTACTATGGACCGCAAAGTCATTACATTAGCGTATCTCAGACCTTTTGTGAAAAGAACCAAACTTGGAACATAGCCAATCAGGCTGCAGCACCATCTTAATACCTTCCACAGAGAGGCAAAGCCCTCAGATTTTCGTAGCACAAGTGACAGTAAGTATGCCATAATGATAAGGTAAGCCTCTCCGGGGAGGAGGGTGGGGTTGCATGTGAATCGATGAAAGGTACCAATACTGGATAAGAGTTACAGGTAAGTAACTCATTTTCTTATCCAGTATCTTTAATAGATTCACATGCTTAGAATCAGAATAGCTAGCAGTAAACCATACTTGGTTGTATAGTGGATGGTGGGTATCATAAGAAACAACAATAGATACCTTGTAAAACTAATACAATAATGCAGTACCCATTGCCAACCCAATACTGGTCAATTCATAACATATGTATCAAAATAACATATCTAATAATGAACATAACAATTTGTAAAGATATAATCACCTCCTTACAGAGGCTTACCATATTTAAGAAGATTTCGCAACACTGCTTAACCCACTGCTGATTCAACCTCTATAGCCAGATCAAGAAAGTAATGCCGTCTAAATGTGTGAACATTCTTCCAGGTTGCAGTACGTCAAATCTTTTCCAAAGGTAGTCCAGCAAAAAAACAGTAGATGAGGATACTGCACTTGTAGAGTGAACATTGGGTCTCATATATAACAGATGTCCTGCTTTAGAATGACAGAATTGAATAGTAGATGCAATCCACCTTGCAATAGTGGGCTTCGTCACAGCTGTTCTTGGTTCTCGACCACCATAGGAAATAAATAATTGATTGGATTTTCTGATGGACACAGTATGTGAAATGTAAAGTTTTAGACACATTTTGACATCCAAGGTATGCAAGGATTTTTCAGCAGACGAATTTGGATTAGGAAAGAAAGATCGCAATATAACGGGCTCATTAAAATGCAATGTAGAGGGAACTTTAGGAATAAATGTTGGATTAGTTCTGAGAAGGACATGGACATTGGTGAATTTCAAATACGGTTGCTTGATAGTGAAAACATGTATTTCACTGACTCTCCGAGCAGAGGTGAGGATCACTAAAAGCTCTGATTTCCATGAGAGGGACTTTAAGTCTACTTTATGAACAGGCTCAAATGGATGTTTCATGAGCTGCTGCAACACCAAATTAAATCTCCAACTTTTATGCTGGCATGCGACAGGTGAGCGGCTGGATGTCTGAGAACTGCCTTAAGTTGTACTCTAAAAAGCCTGAGGTTCTCCTTTTTGGCAGAGATCCATCCATCTTGCCCTCATATTGGTAGCTCTCGGAGCTGCCCCCACCCCCCACCCTGCCACTAAGGCAAAGAGTCTGCGAGTCATTTTTGACGCCACCTTGCCCTTTTCCCATCATGTGAAAGCGATCACTTCATCCGCCTGCTATACATTGAAGATTCTGAGGAAGATATTTCCATACATACCGTCAGACCTACAAAAAACGGTGGTTTCTGCATTAGTCTTGTCAAGGCTTGACTATTGTAACTGCCTTCTGATCGGGATAAAGATGCAGAACTTTGCTTCCTGTTTGCTCTTTGGTATCCCAAAATATTCCTCGGCCAAGTTGGCCCTCAAAGCTCTACATTAGCCTCCAATGGAAAAGCAGATTAATTGTAAGGCCCTCTGCACCGCCTTTAAGGCACTGCATCAGGGACCCGCTTATTTGATTGCCCACTTCCGCGGGTATAACCCGATCAGAAATTTGAGATCCTCCTCACACATGCTAGTGGAGGTCCCCAAACCACGTGTATCAAGCTGGAGTGGTAAAAGCTTCTTAAACATCACAGCCACATTTTGGAATCGTCTGCTTTACACCCTTAAAAACGCGTCGGACTTGATGTCTTTTAGGAAGGACTTGATGACCCGGTTATTTACTGCATAATTTCTGAACGTTTACATTTACGTTAAAGGATTTTGTGAATTTGTTCCATTTTCTGTTAGTTGCATGAAGCTCCTTTCTGCATTTAGAAGCACTATGTTCTAATATTACTATAACAAATGGTAGTAGTTCCAGGTTATAAGAATTCGCTTCGTTACACTCTGCCCTTTCATGCTTACCAGGGTTTCCTCTTCGGGCATGTGTGGATACATGACCTTGTATATCGGGGGTTAGAGCGTTTATTTTAAGCTCTTGGATGTTGCATGCACTCCTCTGGCTCCTGAGCCTCTTGTGCACTGGCAGTGCTTAGATTTTGGTGCTGCTGTGGTTATGCCTTCCCTTTTTATGATCTCAGTGCTTGGAGTGTTGCTGACTCGCTTTAATTTTTTCATGGTCGATGTGACAGTTACATGTCTATCATGTTCTTATGGTTCTTGTTGTGGTTGATGTTCATTGACCATCCTTCACCTATTTTTGGTTGTCGTTTTGTGAAAGAGTAGGGCTGTATTCCAAGTTCTCCATGGAGAGTTCAGTTCTTCAGAGAATATGGCAATTGTAAAGCTGATTTCACAAGAGCCCTGGAGTTTGTTCCCTCAAAATGAAAGGTTTCATTGGGCAACGCAGTTCCACAAAATGTCCACCTACATTGCATCATTCTTCGTGAGGCAGCATAACACACATTGTAGCAATTCATAACACAGTGGATCAATTATCCTTACTAATATTCCTGTAGGTTTGGACTGTGGTACCACATAGTACTAGATGCGTATTATCACTGCATTTTATGATTGACCCTTGGGTCACCTGACCCGTAATGCAGCCAGCCTCCTGTCCTGTGACCCCATTGCACAAGTAAATGGGGTAGGAATTATTGATGGGGAGAGGTGGTATTTGCCCCTGATGATTTGTTTAGAACAGGACCCGAACTACTCCTTCACAGGTTCTCCATTGTGTGTAGGATCAGTGCATTTGGGGTTTTGGTCTCTACCCAAAATAGTGCAAGGGAAGGAGATGAGAAGGATTGGGTTTAAACTTGAGCTTGCTAGCCAGGCAGTCTGGAGTTGATAAAGTGTAATGTACTGTGAGAGTGTTGGTAATTTTAAAAATAAAGTAGTGAAAATAAATGTGCAATGACGAGGGTGGCTTTCAGAGTCTTTAAAAAGGCATCAACATAGATTTCCCTTCAACAGCGATTTTGCAGTGAGTACATTGTTCCTATGGCTACCTGACAGGTGGGGTTCATCCCTGAACATGCAAAGAGCAAGAGCGTGGTACGAGTAGAGAAAAACGTGTGCACAAATAACAGGTGATTTGAATGACAACACCAGGGCCTGGAAACCACATCCATCCAAATAACCTGGGTGTAAAAAAAAAATGCAAATAATCTCTTTATGTAGAGAAGGAGGGGCTAAAGACTAGCAAGGATGATAAACCACAGCGGGTAAAATGTAGCAGAAGTGCATAGAGAAAAAGAGTAGGTTGATCTATGTAACTATCAGATCAGCAAACTTGCACATTATGTAATCCTTAACTGGATTAGGTCTGCAAAGCACACCTTCTGAATAGGCCATGTTAGCAAACCTCTTTAAATAGGTTGGTGTTGGTCATAGCAGCTGTGATCTTCTATTTTTTGCTTGAAGCCTTCCACACAGTGAGGGAGTGAGCCTAATAACGTGAAGTTCTTGTCATAGTAATTCTTGTACTCCTAGTGATATGCCTTTCCCACAACTCACCTATGTATAATTTCATCCTGATGGAGATTTAAGAAATTGCTGTAGTGAGTTCTGACTGTTAGAAAAGTCAGTTGTATTCTCTGTTTTCATAGTGCTGTGAATGTTATTGTTCTTTCTCCTTGTGAATTGGTAATTTCTTGTTTTTTTAAAAAAAAAAAGAAGGGAGGATGAGTATAGACTTGTATTGTGTGTGGCCAAGTGAGCAAGCTCCTCGAATGTCTTCCTGAGAGAGAATTCCGTGATGGTGTGTGTTGGTGTCTGAAGGAGCATTTATTTGGTTGTGATATTATTATTCACGCTTTACTTGTCATTCTGTCTTGCAGGCTGTGACTGCCCTGGTGAAGAACTTCCCAAAGCATATGGTGTCTTCCATGCAGCAGATATTGCCGATTGTATGGAATACCCTGACAGAAAGTGCTGCCTTATACCCTTTTAAAAAAAAAAAGGAACTTCTTGACTTTCTCACATTTGATTCCTGATCTTTTTCTTTTCTTTCTTGAGTCCTGTACTCTGTATGTTTAGTGCTTTCTCAACCCTGCCCTGGTCAGTTGAGACCTCTGCCAGAGGTATCACTGTACCACTTGAGACAACATGGTCTATTCTGGTTCTGTCGGTGAGTTACATCTGTTTAGGCACCAGTGTTTAGAGTTCACCTTTAAGAAATAGGGTGGGTGGGGAGAACGTAGAGGCCTACTTAGTTAGGAGGGTGACTTTGACAAACTAAATAATGAAAGCAGGCATGTTGCTCAATTAGTCGCCATTTATTGATGACTGTGGTGTCTGAGTCTTCTTGGACTAGTTCGAGAAGATAACTAGTATTTAGTGATTAAATGGGGTTCTTGGTGCTTAATATTTAGAGGGATGTATTTTGAATGTAATGATGTGATCCAGGCAGACTTCTCTGACACAAGTGAATCAAAGACCACCAGGAGTGCTTAAAATGTTGATACTAACATTACTTTATGCTGTTTTTAGTACCTCGTAGAAAGGTAGTCTCATTTAGGGCGATCCAAAGGCAGTGGGTAACCTAGGCTTATCATTGTCGGACGACACACCTGCAGCTGACCCCAGTAAGATTCTGAAAAGAGTTTGAAAGATTAATTTCATTATGGACACTTATTGGCAGTTGTGACAGACTGAATATGGTATTTCATTAGAGAATACCTGCTTTAGAAACATATCAACATTCTTACATGAAGTAATTTTAGATTCTGTTTTAAACAAATCATTAAATACCTAACTTTCATTTGGGATCCATTCTTGCCAACAGCAAAAGCTTCTCCACAGCTTAGATATAAAGTAGCTCGATGATACAATCTCAACAAAACATAGGAAATTACAAAATGTATACTGCTGTACGTATATTGATTCTCTATGATCATTAATGGTGCTAACCAAACAATCCACAGGTTAATTAATTGTTTTCGCTATGTTTTTAATCAGCAGGTGACTGAGGTCCTTTTTAGGAAGGTCTAAGGCTCGATAAATCAGAGAAGTCTGCAACCATTCTTAGAAATGTCCAAGTTGCCAAAGTTTGTAGACCGCCTATAGACTCTCTCTCACGCAAATCCAGCATTTTACCCTGATCTCTGTCTGGGCCCATCCACGCGGTCACCCACCCCTTATATACACACTGGCCCCATATATGTTCTCTCCTTTCCATTTCCTCTCAGACCTGCCTCCTTTATTTATTTTTTTGTTTTGTTTTTTGCATATTTTATATAGCGCAAACTCGACCCGAAGGTATTGGAGCGCTTTACATGAGCACCGTATTTACATTACAAATTCGGGCACGGGTAATGGAGCCTATTTTGCTAGAAGGATGAGCTTTCTATGAGTCTCCTTCTGTTATAAGATGACACCTTCTCTTCTGCTTTCAATTTGTTCTTCATTTTAATTCATGTGAATTTGCAAATCGTATAAGATGGTGCTTCTTGAGATTTTCTTATTTGAGCAATCTTTACTTCCTGGTAATTCCCTTCTGGCTCGTGATTGTGCTTCTCTAAATCTCTTATAGTGTAAAAGAATGCCTCTTGGCTGGTCCGCCTACAAGCCGGTGCTTCTTGGGAGGTGTACTATTAAAGAAGGCCCTGCCCTCCAAGAATAAACCTTGTGTTCTGTAAAGTACACAGTTTATGTAAAGTTCTCATTTACCAAACAGGGCCTTGGTTCTTAAGAGTTAATATAAAACCATGAGACTAAAACCATCATTAAAACTGAGATTTCTAGCATAATTCATGTACGCAGAATCTACACAAAGTAGCACTACCAGTTGGATGCTGCAGACACATTGTTTCAGCCCAACTACTGACAAATTGCATAATTTCCACAAATGTACTGGATAATAATTCAATTAAGACTGTTTTCTTTAACGGCTCGCACTTATGTGAGAACGGAAGTAAACTACACGGAAGAGGTGGAAGATCCTGTTGATTCTGATGGTGAGTCTTACTTATATTAATCTTTGCAATGTATTTGCTTTTGCCCAGCCCTGGACTTGAAGGTCCTAGTATATTGTATAAGTTAGTGCTTGTTTTCATGATATGTTTGTGTTCTTGTTTCTTTTCCCTCTTGGTGGTGTTTCTCTCCACACCTTGGTAGTGTTTTAGAGAATGTTTGTTTACATTTAAAACTGAGAGTATAGACTTCTAAATAGACTGTTGTTTCATGAATATTTTAATATTACTCTGGGTTCTCCTAAAGTGCGTTCTCATCCGAAGGTGTTCTCAGTGTGTAGTGTGGTCGAGCAGCCTTAGGCTTATCGGAGAGGAGTGTTACATATCTGCAGTACATAACACAGTCCATAAGTGGTACACACAACTTAATAAGGAGATCCACTCCAGTTTATAAAAATAAAACATATATTTATATACATTTAGGCAACCAAATCAATACGATCAGGTAAGTATGTTTTGAGAGAGAAATATTTGCAGGTTTCAAAAGTTTACACTTCGTGCAATTTTCAGTCGCAGCAATGTTATCCTATTGAGGAAAAACAAACACTGCATACAAGTTCTTCATAGTGAGTTACAAGACCAATCTCCTGGACTTAAAGTGAAATGGAGCAAGGTCCAAGGCAGCACTAGCAGGTCACCTCCAGTGGCACTAGGGTGCTGAGGTGCAATTCCAGTCAGGTGCCCAGTTGAAGTCAATAGGGATTAATCCTGTCACAAAGAAGCTGCAGGTTTAGATTGGGGGGTGGGGGGATGACAGTCCTGCTGAACTAACAGGGGGGCCCAGGTCTCACAATGCTGAGGGATGTGGGGACACCTTTGGTTCTCTTCGGGCCGGATGCAGAGGTATTCTGAGACAATTGGGTTTCTGTCACTGGCGACAGTTGCATTAGAGGAGGGATCCAGCAGGATGGCTTTGGGAAGTCCACAGCTGGTAAACCGAAGGTGTGCTAAGAATCTGGAGTGTCTGGGGACCCCACTGGTACCGTTGCTCGGGCTAAGGGGCACCGGTGCAGTGGTGCTTGCCATGGTGGGTGTCTGGCTGTCTTGAATCCTTGCAGCTCTACTGGGGATGCAGGGGAGCAGTTCTGCTACTCCACTGGAATTCCTGGGTCTTAGTTGAAGGCTGCCCAGGCTTTTGGAGGCACTGGCAGCTATAGGACGAGTCGTCTTTGGTGCAATTGTCAAGGACAGCAGACTGACCGGCAGGGTTGGCACCAACTCATTTGCTGGTCTTCTGGTATTGCTTTTGCAATTCTTCATTGTCTGTTTTCTTTTACGTCAACAGGATCTTATTTCCTGATTGCTGAGGCTCCCCTAAATACTAAATTTAGTGGCATTAGGGGAGTGTAGGGTAGTAGCCAATGGGCTACTTTCCCCTGGTTCACTACGCCCCCTAAATGACCACTTCTTGTGGGAAGTGGGCATAACACTGTCCCAGTGTTCCTAATTATGCCATCACAAAGATGTCAGAATCTGAAATGTTGTGTCCTAATCAAGTAACCCATCTAAGGTGTGGAACAAGCCTGATGGTGAAGACACCTCTCTGACTACTAATTTTCCTGCCTGTCCAGGCGCCAAAGAGGCCTTGGTCAGAGGGGGTGGTATCCTTCTGAGGGAAACCAGATTCATATACCAAAGGAGGCTGGGTCTTTTAAGCCCCCTGCCTCTGAATGCACATGTTCGAGGCATATGAGCTGCAGATTGCACACTGTGCATAGATGGCCACCTAGTGTTGGGCCCGGATGTTTGCAGGTTGTTTTTCTTGTAGAGAGTCTTTGGAAGTCACGGGATAGGTGACTCCTCCCTTGGGTGATACTGCGCATGGGCATCGGCTCCATCCCCAGATAGTTTTTTTCCGCCACCGGGCTCGGATGTGGTTCCAGCGCTCCGTGTTGGAACCGATTAACCGTCGACGCGCAATCTTCATCGGCATCAAGAAAATACTCTACAAGGCGTTTTCTAGTCGACATAACTCTTCGACTCCAAGGATGTCCATTCTGGTCGTCGAATACGGCCTTCGGGCCCAACTAGTCCTCGACTCCAGCTAATGGAAAGGACGCCATTTAAAAGGTGTCCTCAATGTGGGTCGAAGTTTCCCCACACCGACCTCCTCGAGGTCTGTAACCTGTGCCTCTCTCCGGAGCTCGAGGCCAAGGACTGTTCAGCCTGTGCCTCTTTCCGCTACAAAAAGACTATCGGGGACCGGAGAGCCAGGCGAACAATGGCTCAAAGATCTAAGGCTCAGGTACCGGACGACATTTTCCAAGAAGGCGTTGACGTCCCTGAAGAACACGACGTCAACAGCGAATCGGAGGCAGAAGATTCAGATGTCGAGGACCTGACTCCAGTGCAGCGGGTCGTAAGTAAGATCGTCGACCCCCACACTTCCTCGACACCCACAAAAAAGGCTACGGTCACACCCCCGCCCTCGGGCTCGGGTACATACCGAGACAATACTTCGACGACCCCACCTTCGGGCTCGGCCAAGAAGTCGATAAGGCCTTTGGGAGACTCGGGCTCGAGTCGACCCCCGCTCGGTGCCGGCACACTATTACCGGCACCGAAAAAAACATCTTTTACCGCACCGAAGCCATCGGCGCCGAAACACCCAGTTCCCTCGGCACTCAAGGCAACTTCGGAGCAACCGAAAGCTTCCGACACCAAAAAACCACCGGAGCCGAAGCACCCGTTGGAGCCGAAAAAAGTGTCAGGACTCGAAAAAACACCCGGAACCGAAAAAGCCTTCGGATCCGAAAAAGACATCGGCTTCCCCCGTAAAGGATAAAAGGTCAAAAGAGGCCGAAACGTCCTTCCACGCCGACAGGCCATACTCCTGAAAAAGACTTGTTGGCTCCAGATCCAAAGCAAAAGACTCTTGATAAAGACCCAACGACTGTTCAATTGACACTATCAAAGAAACGACCACCAGAGGCGCCTGCAACGGCTCCATCCCGAAAGAGGAAAAAGGAAATGGCTACCTCACCTATGCATGTACCTCACCCAGCTCCTGCACCCACTCCTCCACCCCATATTTCACCACCTCTCTCCCCTGTACCATCTAGCACACATGGGGATGATGAATCAGACACAGGGGCTTATCCTCAGGAGCCAGTTGATCCCCCAGACTCGCCAGACCCATGGGTAGATTACAATACACCGGACGTCCCAGACGTCCCACAAGACGATATATACCCGTCTAGGCCTTCACCACCAGAAGACACCATGGGGTTCTACCAGTTACTAATCAGAGCAGCACAATACCATGGGGTAGACATGCACTCCGATGCAGTAGAGGAAGACTTCCTCCTGGACACATTTGACACTGCACAACGGTCTTCAACAATTTTGCCAATGCTCAAAGGGGTGGTTAAACATGCCCCTGATGTTTTTAAAGACCCTGTCAGGACTAGAGTCATAAACCCAAGAGTGGAAAAAAGTACAAAGCTGCACCATCTGACCCAGCATACATAAAGGGGCCAGTTCCCCTCGACTCTCTAGTCGTATCCAACGCACGAAAGAGGGCTAACTCTCAGACATCAGGAGAAGCTCCCCCACCTGACAAGGAGTCTAAACTCCTTGATGCGTCGGGGAAAAGAACAGCCTTACAAGCAGCAAACATGTGGCGCATTGCTAACACGCAAGCTTTACTAGCCAGATACGATAGAGCACACTATGATGAGCTCGAGGACATAATGCAACATCTCCCTGATCAATTCAAGGATAGAGCTAGTGAGCTAATTCAAGAAGGCAAAATTATTACTAACACATCTATCCGCTGTGCACTAGATGCAGCAGACACAGCCTCAAGAGCAGTCAATACTAGCGTCCTGCTGCGCAGGCATGTTTGGCTGCGTATATCAGGCTTTAAGCCAGAAGTCCAAAGTGCCATACTCAATAGGCCATTCGATGAGAAACACTTATTTGGCCCTGAGTCTCTGAGACTCGAAAAAATTAAGAAAGACACGGACACAGCAAAGTCTATGGGAGCACTGCAGTCGCAGGCTCCCAGACGTTCTTTTCGCCGCTCCACATAGAGGTGCGGGCAGAGGGTACTCATCAGACACACCATCCACAGGTTATAAAAGCCCCACTCAGTCTACCTACGGTAAGGGCTATCAAAGGGGAAGTTACCGCGGTAACAACAACAAAGGCAGAGGCAAGAATAACAACTCCCGCTCCACCTCTACCCATTGACTCCCCTCCCCTTCCCCCGCCCCATTCCACACCTGTCGGGGGAAGGATACAGCAACACCTGTCAGCCTGGCAAGTCATCACATCAGACAGGTGGGTGCTTCAAATAATTCAGTCAGGTTACTGTGTAGAACTAACATCTACCACCCCAAACATACCACCCAAACAGCGTCCAATGTCACAAGATCATTTAACGCTGCTCAAACAAGAAGTACTTTCTCTACTGCAGAAAAATGCAATAGAGATAGTTCCAAAAGTATATTCCCTGTACTTTTTGATTCCAAAAAAGGACGGATCTCTGAGACCCATTCTAGACCTCAGACCACTCAACGGTTACATACAACCAGATCACTTCCATATGGGCACATTTCAGCAAGTCCTCCCACTCCTGTTACAGGACAACTTTCTGGTCACACTAGATCTCAAAGACGCCTACTTTCACATCCCAATTTATCAGGCGCACAAAAACTATCTAAGATTTGTGCTGGAAGGACAGCACTACAAGTTCAAGGTACTCCCATTCGGAGTAACCACAGCGCCAAGAGTGTTCACCAAATGTCTAGCAGTGGTGGCAGCACATGCACGTCTTCCCATATCTAGACGACTGGCTTATAAAGGCACAGTCATACAACCAATGTGTACAACACGCTCACAATACAATACTGTTACTTCACAACTTAGGCTTCACAGTAAATTACAACAAGTCACATCTGCTACCGTCTTACACACAACAGTACCTAGGAGCTACAATCAATACTCAACTAGCACGAGCTTATCCCTCTCCAGCAAGGATAACAAGTGTGCAAACGCTCCTATCCAAGTTCAAATCACAACACTCGCTTCCAGCTCAAGTGTTTATGCAACTCATAGGGATGATGGCATCTTGCATATTCATAGTACCTCACGCAAGACTGCAAATGCGTCCGCTTCAAGAATGTCTAGCACGTCAATGGAACCAGGCTCAGGGTCAGTTAACAGACCTAGTGTTGGTAGACAGTCGGACTCATCGCTCTCTGCAATGGTGGAACACAAAAAACCTATCAAAAGGCCGACTGTTCCTAGAGCCAGTTCCACAAATTACACTAACAGCAGACGCATCGCTCTTCGGCTGGGGAGCCCATTTACTGCATCACACCACGCAGGGAAAGTGGACACCAATGCAAAAACTACTCCACATCAACCATCTAGAGCTATTCGCTGTGTTTCTAGCTCTAAAAGCATTCCAAATGCAAGTGGTAAACAAGACTGTTTTAGTCCGCACAGACAATATGACAGCCATGTATTACGTAAACAAACAGGGAGGGACACACTCTCTGCAGCTCTCTCAACTAGCTCAGCAGATATGGAGGTGGGCTATACCTCAGAACATCTTTCTAATAGCCCAACACGTGCCGGGGGTCCAGAACACTATCGCAGATCTGTTTAGTCGGCAGACTCAGCAGATGCACGAATGGGAACTTTCCACAAGTTCTTCATCCGTTCTTTCAGATGTGGGGTCAACCTCAGATAGACCTTTTCGCCACCCACGACAACTCATGGGACCTCCATTTGAACCCTTACACAAATGCAAATTGCAATTTCTGACATGTAAAGTGGCTTTCCTAGTAGCCATTACTTCCTTAAGAAGAGTTAGTGAAATGCAAGCATTTACCATCCAAGAACCTTTTCTGCAAATGCATCACAATAAGGTGGTTCTTCGTACAAACCCGAAATTCCTACCAAAGGTAATTTCACCGTTCCATCTAAACCAATCTGTGGAACTGCCAGTTTTCTTCTCGCAGCAACAAAGTCGCAGAAAGAGCTCTGCACACCTTAGATGTCAAAAGAGCACTACTCTACTACATAGAAAAAACACAAAGCTCCAGGAAAACAAAACCGCTTTTTGTATCCTTTTGATCACCACATAAAGGCAACCCAATATCAAAAACTGGTATTGCCAGGTGGATCGTTCAGTGTATCCAAATATGTTATCAAAAAGCTAAGCGTACACTGACAATTCCTCCAAGAGCCCATTCAACAAGAAAAATAGGGCTTATATGGCATTTCTAGGGAACATTCCCTTAGAAGACATCTGCAAAGCAGCTACACGGCTTACACCGCACACATTCCCAAAACACTATTGTGTAGATGTGCAAACGAAATAACAAGCTACTGTAGGCCAAGCTGTACTTAAAACACTATTTCAAACAACTGCAACAGATACAGGTGGTCGCCGCTAGTGTGGGTACTGCTATATAATCTATGCACAGTGTGCAATCTGCAGCTCATATGCCTCAAACGGAAAAGGCTACTTACCAGTATGCATCTGTTCTTGGCATGTAGAGCTGCAGGATTGCACACGCCCACCCGCCTCCCCGGCTACTTTTATCTGTTCCAGTGTTATTAACATTAGATACAAACACACATGGTCATCACTATCTCTTAGCTCCATCACTTCCCTAATGGCGAAAAACAATCTGCGGATGGAGCCGATGCCCATGCGCAGTATCACCCAAGGGAGGAGTCCCCTATCCCGTGACTTCCAAAGACTCTCTACAAGAAAAACAAACTGCAAACATCCGGGCCCAACACTAGGTGGCCATCTATGCACAGTGTGCAATTCTGCAGCTCTACATGCCAAGAACAGATGCATACTGTAAGTAGCATTTTCCTTACAGGTCATCCTGCTGGAAGGGGGTGTTAAACACCCTCTGCCTGAGCATGCTGTGTTCCTGACGTCCTGAAAGTGTTGCCCCTCACCCCTGGGGGGTCAGAAACTCGTCTGTGGTGGCAGATTGGTCAGCACCAGTCAGCCAGTCCACAAGTAGTTTGTAGGTATTCAAGGGTTGATGCTTTACTGCCCTCTGGGTGCCTGTATTAATAAACCCATCACTGGAATCCGTGTGGGTTCATTAATACAATACGTTTGATACTAAACATCGTTGGTTTCAATGAAGCCATCATGTAGCTGGGGAACTCTTTTTCTCCAGTGTCCAGCACATGTGCTTAAAATGGCTTACCTGGTCACTTGTACTGGCAGTAATTGAAATGGCCAGCACATGGGCATATCTGCTCATGCAGGTATGTCCTCACATGAAGTATAGTGCACCGTGCCCTAGGGCTGGTAGGCCTGCTGTAGGTAGGGGTGACTTACATATACTGTATGCAGTGTCTGTAGACATGGCTCACAAGACTGTGTAATATGTTGTGTTTTCACTTTTGTCTTAAACAAGACAGGCAGCCTGCAATGGCAGTCTGCATGAGTTAGTTGAGTGGTCCCTTAGGGTGGCACAATACATGCCCATGCCCCCTAGGTACCATTTACTAGGAACGAATAGGGGTGACAAAGGTATTGCTAATTGGGGAACAATTGTACAGTTTTGGGAAATAACTGGCACTGGGGACCTGATTAGCAGGAACCTAGTGCACGTCCTGTCAAAATTGCTTCAAATACCAGGCAAAAAGTGGGGGTGACCATGTCAAAAAAGGGCAGTTTCCTACACACATTATTTACTAACTCTTGCATTCATAGGCATATTCCTTTATGACCCATCCAGCTCCCTGGTAATGAATGCCTCATCTGCATAGATTGCGAACCAACTAATCTAGGTTAAGGAGCCTAGACATATTCGAACCCTTACTGAAAATGCGCTAGGGCTGCATATTCTTTATTTGTATTTCGCTGTGCATAAAGTAATGGGGCTGTTAGAGTTAAGTTACAAGTGCCACTACTGTGCTTCATCTTTACCTGTTAGTATCTAAAAACATCTCAATTTACAGCATGGGCTTGTGAGGATTTCTGGTCTTCTCTATGATGACCATACTATGATGTAGTGACGAAGAGAAGATGGTGGAGAACTCCTATATCTTGTTTGCCTTAGCTGGGTAGGAGATGTGTACAGAAATCGAATAAAGACATAATCATAAAGGAACGCAATGCTTCAAGTTGAATAACCCCATCTGGTTGTTTAATAAGCCCTGCTCAGGATTAGTACATCTTGACCAGACGGGCTTCCTCCCCGATAGGGCGACCAGGTACAACCTCAGGCGGACGCATAATTGGTTATTAGAGGTTCACGAAAGGGATGACCCCATCTCTTCTTGTCGCTTGGTGCTGAAAAGGCATTCGACGCCGTCCATTGGCCCTTCTTGGAAGGAGTGTTGCTTAGACTGGGATTTGGGCCTAAGTTCATGAAGTGGGTAAGCCTGCTTTATACGGATCCCAGGGCGAAGGTTAGGGTTAATGGCACGCTGTCGTCAGACTTCCCTGTCCGAAGGGGCACCAGGCAGGGTTGCCCCCGTCGCCGTTACTGTTTGCTCTGACTATAGAAGTGTTGGCCTGTGCGATCCGCCAAAACGAGCTGATCACGGGATTCCGAGTGGGCCAGACAGGCGGTGCAAGCGAGAAAATATCCCTATACGTGGATGATGTCCTTCTGTACGTTACGCGCCCGGACATCACGATTCCGGCACTATTTGAGGAACTGGCCAGATACGGAGCGTTGGCAGGGTATCGAATTAACTGGCACAAGTCAGTACTTTATGACCCCAGGGAACGGGGTAGCTGGCCAGACCTTCCGGAGAAACTCCAGACGACTAGGGAGGGCTTTACATATTTAGGGATCTTTGTAACTAAGAATAGTGCCATCTCCTAGGACAGAAATATTAGGAGAATACTGACTAATTTCACAGAAGATGCGGCGAGGTGGAAGCTACTCCCACTGACGCTGCTAGGCAGAGCGGCCGTGTTTAAGATGATCTTGCTTCCGAGATTCTTATATGCCCTCCAGATGAATACTTCCCTCTCCGGAGCCAGGTCTTTCGGGAGATACAGGCGGAACTGCGCGCCTTCCTGTGGCTGGGAAAACAGCCCCAGGTGGCGATGTCTACCTTGCAGCGGCATCAGTATGATGGGGGTATCTCGTTACCCAACATAGAAGCATATTACTGGGCGGAACACCTGACTCCTATAAATGAATGGATACATGCCCCGGCCCTTCACCCTACATATGCACTAGAACGCTACACAATGGAAAAACACACTTGTATACACTTCTTATATGGTGGCAAGGGGAAGAACAGACTGCTCCCGGCTACGAGGGTCACCCTAGGGGCATGGGCTAGAGCGACGAAGGCCACAGGGTGGGATGGTGAACCGACGAGACAAACACCCCTCTGGAAGTGTGCCTGGCTGAAGGAGTTGAACAAGCTGAAGGGGTTCTCGGCCTGGGATGCGATAGGCATCTCGACGCTGGGAGATGTGATGAGGAGTGGGGAGTTACGGTCCTTTGCCGCACTAAGAAAGGACTATGGACTTAGTCACACACAGTCGTTTCGATACATGCACTTGCGACATGCTTGGAGGGCAGCGAGGGCACTAACGGGGCCTCTCCCGGAATATGCTCCGCTGGAGGGACGCTTGCTGCAGGAGCAGATTACCCATAGGGCGATTTCCCTCACCTATAGGACCCTAATTAATAATTTGCCCAATAGGTTGTGGAAGCTTAGGGAAACCTGGGAGAGAGAGGTAGGGACGAGGTGGACTGGGGGACGGTTTTGATGCACCCTCGGGAAGTGGCAATTAAATCTCGCCGCCGGCTCATACAGTTCAAAGTGCTCCACTGAACATACTTTGATAGAGCTAGGTTACATAGAATGGGAAGGGCGTCGGACCCTGTTGTCTGAGGTGCGGCTTTGAGAGGGGGGATTTCCTTCATACCATTTGGTTCTGCCCGAACATACAGGTTTTCTGGGGCGAGGTGCTCCGGGAATTGGGAGAGGTGCTGGAGGTAGTTCTTCAGCCTGCCCCTAAGCTGGTCCTCCTGGGTATGACGAATGAAGTAGATGTGAGTCGCCTACAAATAATCTTTCTGGTATTAGCCCTGGTGGTGGCCAAGAGGGATGTGGCCAGGAAGTTGGGGGCGTCGGAGTGCCCACAGCTGGAAGAGTGGCATAGGGGACTGGACCTGTATATGGCTGTTGAGAGGGTCACGTACAAGGCAAGACCGTGCCCCAAAAAGTTTGGCAAAGTGTGGGGGAAATGGCGCCGGTACCATGGGCTGGATGGAGGTCTTTGATGTGCATATGGTAGCAAAGGATTTGGGGGTGGAAGGGATATGGACTGTTGACCGTTGCTTTCCCCTATTTGACTGTAGAATCAATACAGAGCCAGTACTACTAGCGTCGGATATGCATGTTAAGGGTTCGAGGATGAGGGAGGGTGGTGGGAGGTTTCAGGGATGGGATGTGCTGAGTAATGATGACATGCTTGTTCATGTTTATGCAATGAAAGATACAAATAAAAAATAAAAAAATAAGCCCTGCTCAGGAGTTCCAACAACAGTCTAGTCTTTAAAGTGAAGTGCAAGGTTCCTTCACAGGCAGTAATATGCACGGTATCTACACTAGTGTCTGTCCAGAAGGTCTATGGAAATGCATTTTTTTCACCATTTCTGAAATGGAGTCTGTCAGCGCTGAGGGCAATGTTGAATGCTGAACTGAGTATAGACACTTATGCTTGCTGCTCCTATCATATCAGTCCACAGTTAAAATAGGAGCATTTGCTGCCTTTGGACACCTGTCTGGTCTTTACATTTCTGACCATGTTCATAAGGTTGCCTATGGAACAGGGCAACTTATCCCTTGCTGAGAAGTGGTTGTTCTCGGGTGGTCACCATGTTAAAAGACTCTCGGGCATATTGAGGTCCAGCAGCTGCATATGGAAAATCGATCTGAGCCTTTTTTTTTATTCTTTCAGATTGTTGGTGAGCTATGCATTTATAAAAGAATTGCTAGCAAAAACGTTGACCGACTACGTTTAGAAATTAAGATGGTAATAGCAGTTCAAAATGCAGTAACCCTCACCTGTAGAATGAGGAAAGCAGCATTAAACGTTCCACCTGTTCAGAATAAGTGGGACTAGGTCAACAGCAGGCTAGGCTAATCTGACCGGGATGCATAGCACACTCACAGGCAGTTTGTATTCTGGGTAAGAGCATTGCACACACCCTTGCAAACAGCACACTTACAGCATTGAAAGCAGCATTACCTCCACTGCCAGCCCAACATTTACTAGAGGTTCTGTATGGCGAGCAATCGTACACGTTTGGGCTATAGACAGAATAGGTACAATATAGCTAGGCTGTCCTGTTTTCAGTTTCTATTTTTGGTCAATTCTGGTGGGGTTTTGTCAGTGTATTCAATATCTTAAAAAACAGTTATCAGTGGTTACACATTTTCACGCCACTAAAAACAGAAAAAGTGTTTTTCCGGTGTTTATGGAACGGTTTGCTTTTATCTGAAAGAACATGGTATATAGTCAGTGTACCTATAGTGTATATGAGGTCCAAAGAGATTTTTGCAAATTAATATTATTGTAGTACACCATACAATACTTCTTCAGTGAGTCTTTGGTCATGTGCGCTCGCGCTTTCCTTCCCATGTAAACTTCTGTGAAAAGGCCCTCTCAGCATTCATAGCCCCTTGGGCTGAGAACCGTCAGCTAAGGGGCACAGTTGGGATGACTCTTTCTTTGATGCCACATAAAGCACGAAATGATAAATATTTGCATTTTAGTTCCTGGGCATAAGAAAACAATGCACCAGAATGGACTAAAAAGTCAATAGCATCCTTCATTAACTCTGAAGATTGTTAAGATGCTTTCAGCATACCATCTAACAAGTGGCAAGGATCTCCTACAGGGAATCACTTCAGCTCGGGTATCAATTTTGACAGGTCATCACACACATTTTTTATATACATAGCTGAATCACTACATATACAAATCATATCACTCCAATCTTTGTTGAACTTGGAAAGAACCTTTTTTGCACAGCATAATAAGTGACACTGCGTTCCATGTTTTCCAAAGGTCTGGCGTCACGTTTTCACCACTATCCCAGATGTATTAAAGATTTTTACCCATTCTCTGTGGGTAAATGTGATGACACATATTAGGAAAGATATTTATGAAACTAGCCATTTTACCTATCAGTGAAAGAATCAAATGCAGCCAAAATATCAAATGTGAGTTTGATATGTCCTGATTCTCTACAGTTTATAAAATAATTAAACTAAACATAAAAAGTGAAACTAAACCCTGCATCTTTAGACCAAAGGCCATACAACTGAAAAAAGTAAAAGGAAGAAGAAACAAGATTTTAGTGGCATCTCTAAAGAACAATACTCAAGCAGAATAATGTTAGCCAGTCTTTCTTACTGCTAGCTTGTATAACAAAGTTACATTTTATTGACCCCTTCAGTAAGAACAAAATGCCTCTTTCACTTTCTTTTTCCTTTCTTTGAATGGCATTTAGTTTGTGGTTGTGCAGGTGTTTTTTCAGTGTTTATATGTTTTCACCGGTGAGGGGTATTTTTCTTTCAGTGGGGTTTTATCAGTTATTATAGGTTTAAACCTAAAACCCCACAGCCTAAATATAGCTAGCAGAAATACAAATACAACAGGCACATAATGGGCAGCAGTGATACAAACTTCCCTCAGATACACCGCCGGCTTGCTTACAACGCACATACTGCAACCTTCCTCTGACAGCTGCCCTGAAACCTTCATGTTCGAGGCATGTGGGCTGCTGAATTATATCTATGCATAGATCGCCGCCTAGTGTTGGGTCCGGATGATTGCACATTGTTGTCCTGGAAGAGTCTTCGAAGTATCACAAGATAGGTGGCTCCTCCCCTGGACTACAGTGCGCATGGGCATCCTCTCCATGCTCAGATTGTTTTTTTCCGCCATTGGGTTCGGATGTACTTTCTTAACTCCAGTTCGGAATATTTATAAATACTCTTTCTCAAGGCCAAAAGGCCTTCGGGGCGTCGGTATTGTCTTCCGTTCGGTGCCTTATACTTGTTTCCAGTTCTTGGAACACGACGTCGAAGACAGATTGCCTTTCGACACCAAAGGCCCCATCGACGATCGACGATGGAACGGAGTCCGTTCAAGCGCTGCCCAGTTTGCAACTCGAAATACCCTCACATCGATGTGCACCCGGTGTGCAATAAATGTCTCTCACCGGACCACGACGAGGCCAGCTGCATGGCCTGTTCAAAATTCAGATCGAAGAAAACTCTTGGTCTTCGGCGTGCTGCACGACAGTCGGCGCGGGAGTCGGCACCCGATCCAGAAAACATCTTCGGGGGTGACGGCGAGGAGGGTGTACGAGAGGAGGATCCTGCTCAGCACTCAGATCCCGCATCGGAGCAAGACTCCCTCTACAATGAGGACGAGGAAGAACTCTACGTCCATGATGAAGACATCGTCGAGGTAGGAGACGACGCACAACCTCTCGGAGCCGTCGACGCCTCAAGCGAGGAGCTAGGCCCAACCGCAGTAGCGGGGCCCCATACAGACTCTTCCACGGCTCAGGTCGAGGCATCGCCGGAAGGCCTTAGCCAAGATCTTTATCCACGTTCTCTAGTCCCGCTTCGAGGCCCGACTAAGAACATTTCCAATGAGCCATCGTTCGAACGGCCACAATCGGTGGAGCAACCGAAAGTGAAACATACAGACACTAAAACGAAACCGAAAGTGGTGAAAACTACCATCGGCTCGACGACTTCGGAACCTACCAAGTCGAAACGTGTGCTCGACCCCTCGGGGTCGACGGGGCGTCAACCCAAAGATCGGAGCGACAAAGCCCGTGTCTACAGTTAAACACGTCACGCTCACGTCGACGTCCGGCTCCAAAGATCGCGACTCTTCCAAGGGACTCAAGGCACAAAAAGCCAGCGATCCGAAGATTCAGAAGCCGCAGTTAGTCAAGGCCTTCAAACCGAAATCCAAGCTCAGCCCAAAGGAACAGACCTCGTCGAAGCACACGAGCGTACCTGCTACGCTGCAACGGCTCGAGTCGACTAAGAGCCACAAGCACACGGACCTGTCGGAGTCAGTCGGATCGAAGACAACGCCTTCAAAGCAAGTCGGTCCGTCACCAAAGATTCCGGCGCCGATAAAATATGGCCTGCCCCCCACGGCCCGGCCTAAAACGGTGCAACTCCCAAAAGCTACCGACTCATCCAAGTCACCGACTGTAGCTGCACCCACTCAGACTCGGACGGAAGACGTTCTGTTCCAACCACCGTCCTACGACGAACAGACGAAATTATACATCGACTCCGAATCCGGTCGACTCACCGTTTATAAACGGAAAATCAGGCCTGAAACTCGGATGGAGTCTTACAGGATACCACTAAAGAAAAAGAGGGACTCTACTGCCTCTCCTACACTTTGTGAACCCATACAGCCATATGGGCAAGACTATACCTACTCTCCCACACCTGTCACTGAGGATGTGGAGGAAGGGTACAATGAGGACCAGTTTAACTATCCCATTGACACAGATCAGGATGAGTCCCAGCCATGGGCTGACACTGTTGACCATGATGAACCACACACCACCCCTGACACTCAGTCATATGCCGTCAAAACTTCGCCTACTGAAGATACTGCTGCGTTTAATGCACTAATTGAAAGGGCAGCCCTTAACCATGATGTCGACATGCACGCTGACCCTGTGGAGGAAGACTTTCTCTTTGATACGTTCTCAACATCAGAAAGATCTGTAAAAACTCTGCCTATGCTCAAAGGTGTGCTCAAACATGCTAGCGACATTTTTAAAGAGCCTACTAAAGCAAGGGTGGTGAACCCCAGAATTTAAAGGAAGTACTGGCCTGCGCCAGTGGACCCTACGTATATCAAGGGCCAACTCCCCTTGGACTCCTTAGTGGTGGCTAATGCTCGTAAAAGGGCAAACTCTCAAACGACTGGTGATGCTCCTCCTCCGGATAAAGAATCCAAGATATTAGAAGCATCTGGGAAGCGTGAAGCGGCTCAAGCAGCTAATATTTGGAGGATCTCCAATACACAAGCCCTGTTAGCAAGATATGACAGGGCCCACTATGACACATTAGAGCAGCTACTGCAACACCTGCCAGATGCTTATAAGGAGGGAGCAGAAATGGTTATACAGGAAGGGAAGTTAATCTCCAACGCGTCCATTAAGTGTGCGTTAGATGCAGCTGACACAGCGGCTAGGGCCATAAACACTAGCGTAATGCTCAGACGGCATGCCTGGCTCCGCATCTCTGGTTTCAAGTCGGAAATCCAAACTACTCTACTTAATCAGCCAGTTAACCCTGACTTCCTGTTTGGTCCTGAGGTAGACACCACTCTAGAAAAAATTAAAAAAGACACAAACTGCAAAATCCATGGGAGCTCTGCAGTCTCAACAGTTCAGGGGCAGTTCCTTTTGTCGCTCCGGTAACAGGGGAGCTTCTAGAGGTCAAGCGTCGCAACAAGCCCAATACACCAAGGGAGGCACACAATCCACCTATAACAAGAACAATAGGGGTGGATACCGTGGAAACAGCACTAAAGGCAGAGGACGTGGAAATAATAATGCCAGATCGTCCGCCACTAACAAACAGTGACGTCTTGTTACTGCCCCCCGACCATACCACACCGGTCGGGGGAAGGCTTCAGCAGTTCCTGCCAGTCTGGGAAAGCATTACCACGGACAGGTGGGTGATGGCTATTGTCTGGAATTAACCTCCACTCCACCAAACATACCCCACAAGGCACCGTCCTATGTCCGCAGAGCACATGCACTTATTGCAGCAAGAAGTCATCTCCATGCTGCAAAAAGGGGCCATAGAACTCGTGCCTTTGGAACAACAGGGTACAGGGGTGTATTCACTGTACTTCTTAATCCCAAAAAAAAGACTGGTCTCTCAGGCCCATTCTAGACCTCAGACCCCTAAACCAATACATCCTATCAGAACACTTTCACATGCTCACTTTACAGCAAGTTCTGCCACTGCTCAGTCAGGGAGATTTCCTAGCAACCCTAGATCTGAAGGATGCCTATTTCCACATTCCCATGCACCCCAGTCACAGGAAATATCTCAGGTTCACCATCAACAACCAGCATTACCAGTTCAAGGTCCTGCCTTTCGGGGTCACTACTGCCCCCAGGGTGTTTACCAAATGCTTGGCGACAGTGGCCGCGCATCTTCGAAGACAACACATCCATGTCTATCCGTATCTAGACGACTGGCTTGTCCAAGCAAAATCGGCCCAGCAGTGTGCCAGCCACATGTCCCGCACAATTCACCTCCTACACAGTCTAGGATTTTCACTCAATTACCCAAAGTCTCACCTTCAACCCACTCCTGTACAACAGTACCTAGGAGTAGAAATAAACACTCTCACTGCCACAGCGCAACCAAACTCAGCGAGAGTCAACAGCATGCAGGTGCTGATTAGAAAAATCAGGCCACAACACTCACTCCCAGCGCAAGTGTTCATGCAACTAATAGGCATGATGGCATCCTGCATCTTTATAGTCCCTCACGCGAGGCTACACATGCGTCCGCTTCAGGAATGCTTAGCACGCCAGTGGAACCAGGCTCACGGACAGCTGAAAGACCTAGTGTTGGTAACCGGTCGTGCATACAACTCTCTGCATTGGTGGAACACACAAAACCTTTGCAGGGGACGACCGTTCCAGGAGCCTGTACCACAGGTGGTGCTGACAGCGGACGCATCTCTCCAGGGCTGGGGAGCTCATGTCCTCCATTATATTGTGCAGGGACTGTGGACCACACAGCAGAAACGGTTGCACATCAACCTCCTGGAATTGATGGCAATCTTCATGGCGATGAAGGCATTCAAGTTGCATCTCTGCAACAAAGTCGTGCTTATCCGGACGGACAACATGACTGCAATGTATTACATTCAGAAGCAGGGAGGGACACACTCTCCACAATTGTCACACCTAGCACAGTGCATGTGGAAGTGGGCCATTCAGAGGAACATGTTCCTCATGGCGGAACACCTCCCAGGCAAGGACAACCAGATGACGGACCTGCTCAGCAGACAGCCATCAGATGCACAAGTGGGAGATACATCCCTCGGTGCTCCAACCATATTTCCAGCAGTGGGGTCATCCAGAAATAGAACTATTCGCCACACAAGAAAACGCAAAATGTCGCACCTTCGCCGCCAGGTTCCCACTCCCGCAGTCTCAGGGCAATGCGATATGGATGAACTGGTCAAACAGATTTGCGTACCCTTTTCCTCCGGCACCACTCATACCGCTGGTGGCGCGCAAACTGAGGCAGCACTCCATGACACTCATCCTGGTTGCTTCAACGTGGGCGCGGCAAGCCTGGTACACCACGTTCCTAGAACTTTCAGTGGTGCCCCACCAGCGACTAAAACTCACACCCAGTCTCCTCACTCAGAGCCATGGAGACATTCAGCACCCAGATCCCCAACAGTTAATCCTTGCAATCTGGCCTCTGAGGTCATAGAGTTTGGCTACCTAAACCTGCCCCCTGACTGTATGGACATCATCAAGGAGTCTAGACGACCTACCACCAGGGCATGCTATGCGGCGAAATGGAAGCGTTTTGTCATCTATTGTTCCAATAATGACATTAATCCACTGGATGCTTCCACGCAAAACATCAAATGTTACTTGCTGCACCTATACAAATGCTATCTAGCGTATAGCTCCATCAGGATACATTTAGCTGCAATGGCCGCTTATCTTCAAAATAGACAGCACCTCTCCCTTTTCAGAGTGCCGGCCATTAAAGCTTTTATGGAGGGACTCAAAAGGGTCATTCCTCCAAGACACCCGCCTTCGCCTGTCTGGAACCTCAACATAGTCCTCACCAGACTCATGGGTCCACCATTTGAACCTCTTCACTCTTGTGAGATACAATTTCTCACATGGAAAGTGGCTTTTCTGGTGGCAATCACGTCGCTCAGACGGATTAGTGAGCTGCAAGCCCTCACTATTCAAGAGCCTTTCATTCAAATTCATGCTAATAGGGTAGTGCTGCGTACCAACCCTAAATTTATGCCCAAGGTAGTGTCACAGTTCCACATTAACCAAACTATTGAACTACCAGTATTCTTTCCCAATCCTGATTCAGTAGCGGACAGAGCACTACACACACTAGATGTTAAAAGGGCTCTCCTGTATTACATAGACAGGACTAAAGATTTTAGGAAAACTAAACAACTGTTTGTTGCCTTCTCTCCACAGCACAAGGGCAACCCAATTTCAAAATCCGGTATAGCCAGATGGATTGTTAAGTGCATACAGATCTGTTATCAAAAGGCTAAACGCACGTTAACAGTTCCCCCAAAAGCGCATTCCACACGCAAGTTAGGGGCATCCATGGCTTTCCTAGGTAACATTCCTCTAGAGGATATCTGTAGCGCAGCCACATGGACCACCATACACACATTCACCAAACACTACTGCGTGGATGTACACTCAAAACAGCAAGCTGTTGTAGGTCAAGCTGTTCTCAGAACTCTTTTTCAGACTGCTGCAGCTGGCACGGGCAACCGCCGCTAGGGAGGGTACTACTATTTATTCTATGCATAGATATAAATTCAGCAGCCCACATGCCTCGAACGGAATATGCTACTTACCAGTGTGCATCTGTTCTTGGCATGTAGGGCTGCTGACATTGATATCGCCCACCCTCCCCGGTGCCTGTTGCAGCTGTAGCACTCAGAATTATTCTCAAGAATGGTCATCACTTACTGTATCATACTCCATCTCTGCCACAATGGCGATAAAAACAATCTGAGCATGGAGAGGATGCCCATGCGCACTGTAGTCCAGGGGAGGAGCCACCTATCTCGTGATACTTCGAAGACTCTTCCAGGACAACAATGTGCAATCATCCGGACCCAACACTAGGCGCCGATCTATGCATAGATATAAATGTCAGCAGCCCTACATGCCAAGAACAGATGCACACTGGTAAGTAGCATATTCCTCCCCACTGAACCTCAAATACTTTGCCTCTGAAAGCCTCTCCACCTTACATATAAAGGGCTCTTCACCACCCACCCCACTTCCAAGGGGAAGATTCCTTGTGAAGAAAGTGGCAAAAATCTGCCTTCCAGCAGATATGGAGAATAAAGATAGCTTTAGGAAGTGTGTAAAAAACATGGAGATGGAATTTTTTTCCCCTGCTACCCTAGTGAGAGTGGGTGAGTGTGGCAGATAAGAATTTGCGTGCAGGATATGCACAGTGCTGGATCCTCCTGCTGGAGAAAGCAAGCAAGACCAGACAGACATTTCTGTCTGTGGATCTGCTACATGAGTGAACTCGCAGTTCTGTTTTTACCCACCCTAGGCATAATTATGCTCATCGTCTATCTGACCAGAATGCCCAAATGGTGTCCTAGCATTAAAGCATGGACCACTGAATGTCTGAAGAAGAAAAACAAATGTGGGGTAGGACCGATGTTAGAAGTGAGGTTTCTGGTTGTCAGAGTATACACCCTGTACAAGCAGGAACCACCACTCTAGTCCGGTTGAGCTAGATACACCCCAAAAAATAACGTATGCTCACACTCTGGTAGCTTGGCACAGAGCAGTCGGGCTTATTTAAAGAGTCAATTTGTAAAGTATTTGTGCTGTTGTGAGTTCCAGTTCTCCCTCATTTTAGCCTAATTGCTGGTTGCAGGTCGCTTTGCACATGTTGCAATCAGCACGTTTGTTTCGGCCACTATTATTTTAGCAAACCATTGCAAATGTTTGTTATTGGTTCCTCTCTCTAGGACTCTGTCTGAACATTTCATACAAGGTCAATCAACACTGTGACTGTCTTCTATGCTCGGTTAGCAACATAGCTTGGTATTTAGACACAACATACATTCACATCTGCTGTTTTCAAAAAGACACCTTTTATCAGATACACCGAGAAGTGCCATATGAAAACCGAACAGAGATTTCTTGCAGAGGAGAGGTCCTGAGACAAACGCGCCAGCCATGCACATTCTGAGATTCAGATTACCTAACCATAATACAGGGATGGGGTTTGGTTCTAATCCTAGAGATCTTAGATATATCACTGTGCCCCCTTAGTGAGGATAGGCAGATATATCTTTAAACATGTTAGGACTTCTCATTGTATGTAATTAACCAGTGATGCTACTCGCTTTGCTGGCATGCATGTTTTCTACTAGCAGTGTTTTATAATGGAGCACCATAGTTTCCCCTTGCTCTCTAAGCCACTGGAGTCAAGATATCCTGGCTGAAGATGGCTGATAGCCAGAAACCGGTCCTAGGATGCTTGATTCCGGTCCAGGAAAGACATGGCTTGGCAGTTCGGGCTGGACTGTTCCCATGAGGCACAGGGTCAAGACTGATTTGCATATGACCATGTCTGAACTGGGGTGGCTTGATGAGCAAAATAACGATGGATTAAACCCAGATCTGTGACTGGGGGGAATGTTTTGCCATTGTGCAACATTCCGTCCATCATCTTGTGTGTTTTGCTGTTCACCCTATGTGGGAAGGGTATGCCCAGACTAGGGTCCCTTGCTCACTAAGCCACTGGAGTCAAGCTATCCTGGCTGAAGATGGCTGATAGCCAGAAACCGGTCCTAGGATGCTTGATTCCGGTCCAGGAAAGACATGGCTTGGCAGTTCGGGCTGGACTGTTCCCATGCGGCACAGGGTCAAGACTGATTTGCATATGGCCATGTCTGAACTGGGGTGGCTTGGTGAGCAAAATAATGATGGATTAAACCCAGATCTGTGACTGGGGGTGAATGTTTTGCCATCGCGCAACATTCCGTCCATCATCTTGTGTGTTTTGCGGCTAGCAACATAGCTTGGTATTTAGACACAACATACATTAGACACAACATACATTCACATCAGCTGTTTTCAAAAAGACACCTTTTATCACATACTCCGGGAAGTGCCATATGGAAACCGAACAGATATTTCTTGCAGAGGAGAGGTCCTGAGACAAACGCGCCAGCCATGCACATTCTGAGATTCAGATTACCTAACAATAATACAGGGATGGGGTTTGGTTCTAATCCTAGAGATCTTTGATATATCACCGTGCCCCCTTAGTGAGGATAGGCAGATATATCTTTAAACATGTTAGGACTTCTCATTGTATGTAATTAACTAGTGATGCTACTCGCTTTGCTGGCATGCATGTTTTCTACTAGCAGCGTTTTATAATGGAGCACAATAGTTTCAATAAACATTGTAAACTGTTCTTGTGTCTTTGTTTTGTTTATTACGGACATGCATGAGTGAGAAAACAAAATGTGTTGATATGTTTCCACAGTTCCCTGAGGGGTCCTGGTCACTATGGGAAGGTTTGGAGAGCAGGGAAGGCACTATTAGCTAGTTTGGATTGGGGTTCATAGGTACTGATGTGGTATGGTGACCCAGTCTCTACATATTGATGTTTTGTTATCCAAGGCATAGTTCTGTTTTCACAGAATCCCTGTTTCACAGAATCCCTGTAACATGGTGCCTAACACTTGGTCCAGTACTTATTGCACAGGTCTCCTGCATAGGCCTTGTGTGTGTCTATAATAGTCCTTACACCTACCACTGGAGAAGTCCATGGTGTTGGGGGATTGATCCTCCACACTGTCATGGAAGCACCAAATTCTGTAGTTTTTTCAAGCTCAAAAGTGTGAAAGGATAACCCATGTTTGTGTTGGACCTTGCTTCCATTTCTTTTAATAATGGCTGCACACACTGTTGTCATTCCTATTAATTGCTGTTCCGCTGTCCTTGCACATGTCATGCATCATGGACTTACTAATGCAGGTGGTGGTTTTTATCTTTATTGTAGAATCAAATGATGCTTCTCATTTTGAAGTGTTTTATTCTTGGGTTGATTTTCCAGCTGTGGTTGCTAATTCAAACACATTTTATACATATACAACTCCTGCACCACCAGGTCATCACAGAGCTTATTTGCGCATGGAAATACCCCTGTCTTACTGGCAACACAATACTTGGTTCCTTGGCGCCCTCTTTCGTGCACCAACACCTGTATGCTTGGGTCCTCTTAGTAATGATGGTGAGACTTGGCCAGCACTAGCTGGCTATACTCCATTAATGTAGCTAATCTCAATCTTATATGAACGTGCTTTATTTCTTGCATTGGTTACACTATATAGATGCTTGACATAGTATGTTTCACGCACTTTGTTGTCTGTGCCACCACTGCCTGGCCTGCTAGGACAAGCACAGTTGTCTGCAGTGCCTATAATAAGTCCTGTAATTGTTAATTGTTATGAGCAAAGTTAGGAAATTACAATTAAGATTGCCCAAAAAGACCAACTTGAAGCTCTGTTTCCCCTTACAAGGATCACAAGACCAACACAGAATATTAACTATGTGCTTCCCACATGGAATGGTTCCCGGATTAGGTGACCGCAAATCATGGGGTTCAGTCTTTGCTGCTGTATATTCCATCAGTCATGGCTCTCGGTCCATGTTTGTCTTGCTGCATGTTTTAAAACAAATGCAGAATGAGCACGGGAAGCTGCTGCCCTGGATTTGGGGATGAAACTAGCGGGAAACTTTCCTGTTGTGTATGCAATAATTTTGTCAACATTAATGGTGAAGCGGCACCTCTGGCTATACGCCAGAGGTTTGTAGCGGTCGCAAAAGCAGACTGTGAACATGAGCTACCTATAATTATTGCTGGGCATAGGGCGCAATACTTTAGGAATCAGACCTATTAAAGTAACTCTGCATGCAAGGCAAAGAAGCTATGCAAAACCGTGAGTATATTAAAAAAACATGAGATAAATCTAAACAAATACAGAAAGGGAAACCTCACAGAGGTTCTCCACCCCAGGAGCCCTCTGAGAGATGCAACTATTTTTGTGATTGCACTAAAATCAAGGCTCCAGACAGGTATCAGAGTTCTGATACATGTTCTCCTCGATCCTTGCAGCACTCATCTGAAAAACATGTTGGAGGAGGGTAATCAGAACACAGACAAGAAGAGTATGTGATACCGAAAAGAGACTCAACACTCCTCTGACGTAAAGATAAGGAGGAAAAATCTCCTCCATTTAAACCCCAATTTCAGAAAAACAGAATTGTGGTAATCACCACAAAATAAGCCACAGACACGGAGAACCCTCCTAAACAGGAGTTGGGCAGTGACTCTCCTTAACAGTGCGGCAGAAGTCACCAGAGTGCACCGGAATCTCCAGGAGTTCCTGGCAGCGAAAGCAACTAATAGCTTGTTACAGTTGAAACCCCAGATAGGCGCGAAGCTCCTCCAGATAGGTTACATGACTGGATATACAAATTAAGGGTGACATACAATGCACCATTAAAGTAATCTTCCGGGAGAATTTAACGTTCTTATGACATCCTTTTAGCGTAGGTCCATTGGCCCCCACTCTTATGTTCAAAGATCCCCACAGGGTGAGTATGTCATGCTTCCTTCATTTTCTGCTCCTGTCCGTGATGAGGTCAAACTTGCTTATGCTGCAGAATGGGCTCTTGTACAAGCCCTTTATACCGTGATCATGTTGGCTGGGATAAGGACTCTCATCACATCATTCCCATAAGGTTCAGCCACCACAATATCCCAATTAAACTAGATCCTAAGGCACCCGTTAAAGAAATACTCTCACAGTTGGAATACCAGGGTGTCATTGAACCCTGTATCTCTGATGAATAATTCTCTTTGCTGTTTTGAAACCATTTCATTCATATTGAATAGTCTTAGGCTACATGCATTTAACCAGCCATTCGCGCACATTACACAATACACACAGTACGGTAATAATTAACCATAAAGTTAATAAAAAATACAAAACGACTTTGGATATTTCCAGCAGTTTTTTCAATCACAATATAGTGCCTAAAAGCACAGATTGGACACCTTCTCTGCGTTTGGTCTTCAAAAAAGATATGCAAGTCTCCCTAGGGGTTAAAAGATTGGCCCGGGATTATTTGCTGGCAGAATTGTAAGTCTACTTGATATTGACCCGGATACATTGTCTTATGTAGATGATGTCTACCTGACAGACGATGAATAAACCCACTTTTGGCCAGAGTGGATTGTCTAATTTTAGGATTCACTGCATATGGCTAGAAGTTAAACAATCAGAAACCGCATATCTCATTTCGATGTGTCCTTTTCTTAGGAAATTAACTTACACATGAGTATAAGAGTATTGCCCCTCACGTTTTTGAGAAGTGTGCACAATTGCAATCTCCAAATACATTAAAGAAACTGCAATCCTTATTAGGATTCCTTAATTTTAGCAGAATATACATTCCTGATTTTACCCAATGCATTCATTCACTATATGAATTGATTCGATGTGATTTTTCCATAACACTTTTGACATCAGAACACACAGATAAACTCAGATCTTCACTTTCTGACTTGCTTGCCTCATGTCACTTACATACACATGTTAATACTGCGAACACTTCTAATGTAGGTGATACTTTGCTGATGGCTTAAAATCGCAAAATTTATATTCCAGTGTGGAAATACGTTTTTTCTTCACTGAAAAAATACTGAATGCAGGGCAGATAGCTATTCTTAAGGAGCAGCCACTTGCACAAGGGAAATGCATTATTGTTGTTACTTCTGTGCTGGCCTTAGAGGCTGTGACAAAGGCTAGCGTTCTCAACGCTAAATTCCTCTATCCTAGATAAATGCATTTGGCAACATCCTTAACAGCTGTTGATGTAGACTTTGCCTTTGACACATCTTTGCAGACACCAGAATTCTTGCAGTATGATAGGTTTATCCCATTATCCCATGCCCTATTTGGTCTTACCTCTCGAACAGTACAAACAGATTGTTTATACTGATGGTTCAGCTCAACCTGCTATAGGCTCTAAACAGCAGTATTCCGCGGCGTGCCACAGTTGCTGGTGTGATCCTGGGTGGAAATTTCCAACCACAAATAACCCAGTTCTTAGGGTACTGCACTGCACAGATGGCTGAACTTAAAGCTTTGCTTCCTGAACTCGACCATATGGATCCTGAATTCCAGACACTGTGAGTGACTCGTATTACTATGTACAGTTCTTTAATGGTAATTTACATTATTGGCGTCCGAATGGGTCAAGCAAAAATGTATTTGGGTTAAAGTGGCAGACTTCGAAGATAGGTTGCCATAGGATCGTAGGCATCAGCGTATGGGTGCACACGTTGTAGGAACTTCTTTGGCTGATGAAGAGGCCAAATCTGCAGTTGCGACAGCCAGTGTTGATGCAATCACTCGTTCTAAAACAAGAATAGATTCAGATATTTTAGCTGCTGTTAATGCGAATAAAGACAGGGACCCCTTGCCTAAGGGATTTCCATCTAAATATACATACCACTTGAGTGAACAAAACATTCAGTTTGTAACTATTCCAGGAGTTGATTCCCAACCAAGATAGCAGACTAGCTTTAGTGATAGGTGCGCACAAAGGTATCACTTCTACACATACAGTTGTGACTGCGACAATTTCGCTGCTACTGCAACGTTATTGATGTCATGGCTTCTATAAACAGGCCAACAAATTTCCTTTTTTGTGACAGATTAAAGCTTCCCCTGTGGCTCGTCCACCACAGACACACCTATTAATTTCTAACAAACCTGTTGATTGCTTTCATTTGGACCACTGTGGTCCTTTTATTTCAGATACAGCTTTTAAATGTATCCTAGTTGCAGTTGATTATTGCTCCTTGGTTCCTCTGGGTTTGGCCACAACGTTCAACTGACATTGCACTGTTATTAAAGAAATGCAAGTCTTTATCGGGACACATGCATGCAGTACATTCCACTTAGACCAAGGCCCGGCTTTCGCTTCTAAAGCTTACCGGGACTCAATGGCATCCCTGGGTGTTCTTCTCCATATAGGCCTGAGGGCAATTCTGATGTGGAGAGAATGAAGCAGTCCTTCACAGCTTGAGTATTCGGCACAGGGCATAGTTGGATCCACCACTCCGATTGGTTTACCAGGTTCTCAACAAACTCCCAAAAAGATCTCTTGGTGGCTGGGCCGCTTACGAGGTCCTCTTTGGCATCAAAATATTGTTTCCAGGCCTTGAATGTCCAGACATTGTGGCCGCAGCCACGCCCTTTGATGTAAATAATCGTTATGCTGTCTTACAGGACCTACAAACGTTCTGTAACAGCCAATCCAACAAGCAGTTGAAGATGTCTTCCTCCGCAAGGATCAAGGAGAAAACAGAACCTTCCAGCTGGATTCCGCAAGTTGGGGGATCTTGTGCGAGGGAAGGTGGCGGTAAAGGATATGTTTGGCCTTTCACCAAGCACCGGTGTTAGTCCTTGGCATTCAAGGTACAAGAACTGTAATCTTACCACCGCTTCCTTGTTCTAAAGACAATAGTTTTGACTCCATTGATAACATCAAGTAACATCATGTGGCTGATTCTCAACAGTAGGCCACGAGGAGTCCTTGGTAGTTCAATAACTCCTCCCGCTACCATGCAGGAAATTTCTCTGCAGCTAGTGAGCACCACCAAGGCGGGTTCTCCCCTGCTGACGGAAGCGGAGAATGCACATCAATATATACCTGCATCTGCTACAACTGCCAGAAACTCGACTGAAGTACGGAACTTTCTACTGTATCTGCAGCTGATGTCGTTAATACATATCCCTTTTGGATTTTACCGAGTCTTTAAACGTACCGGTGGCACCAGTTTTTCGACAAACTGCTTCTGGGTATGTTGTGGGTCGAGATGATATTCCTCAGATTCTTTTGACGATTCTTCTGTTTTAGACACTCTGTGAGAAAGTGCCATCTTTCTTGCCTTGGTATGCCCCCACTTTTTTCTAAACTGCTGATGTGCTTTGACTGAGTGTGCCCTGGGTCCCTGCCAATCAGGGACCCAGGGCCTGTGTTCCTTCCCTAAAACTGTACAGAAACGAAATACCCAATTGGCATCTCTGGCCACCTGTCAGCCCCTAGTAAATGGTACCCTAGGTACCCAGGGCATGGTGACCAGAGAAGACCCCTGAGGACTGCAGCACTGATTGTGCCATCCTCAGGGGCCCTGTACCCTGGCACCCACACACTGCCCTGGCAGGATGATTGCCTAAGTACAGAACCAAAACCAGAGTCGACAGGGCACACATCCCTGTGTGCCCTGCCCACAGAACCACTGCCCTGGCATACCTCAGTCACCCCTCGAGCTGGGTGCCCTATGCCAGAGGTGTGGGCACGGATGCATGAGCCCTGTGCCCCTACAGTACCCAGGGCCATTCATGTGCACTGTAAGTGCAGTGATGCCATTAAGAGTACATGGTGCTGGGAGGTTGTCATTACGAACCCCACAGCACCATACTGGCTACACTGGAGACTGACAAGTTTGGTATCAAACTTCTCAGCACATTAAACCCGCACCCGCATCCGTACGGGATTTAATGTAACATGCACGAGAGGGCATCTTAGAGACGCCCTCCTAAACCCGAACCTACATTCCACGTCTGGGCTGAGTAGCTGCAGAGGCTGCCACACAGCAGACATGTTGCTGGACCCCTGGGTGGAGAGCCCCCGCTCTCCTGGGTCTGCAACAAAGCACATCTTGGGCGAGGTGCTATGTCTCCTCCCCCAGGATGGACAGGGGGAAGTTTCAAAGGCATACCGCCTCGGAGAGCTTCTCCAGACCATTTGCTGTACCCAGCAACCAGCCCCCCACCAGTCCTACCCCCCACTTTGGCGGAAAGACTGGCGGGAAAAACCACGTCAGGAAGGGGGGTGTGCCAACCTGTGCCAACTCCACCCCTCAGGTGGAAGAGGCGAGGTGAAGCACAACCCCGGCCCCCGGCCATCTTGTAGATGGGGAGCCCTACCTAATCCCAGCTAGGCTCCTGCCCCCCTCCCACAGGAGAGGAGCAGGTCAGATGGTGTACTCACCCCGGGACAGGGACCCATTGGTCCCTGCCCTTCCCCTACCTGTAACGCCCCCCTCCCCCTTTCTCATGAGCTAAGAAAAGACTTGTCCCTCGTGAACATTTTAGCTGTTCCAGCCAATGGTGGAGTTGTTTGGGATAAAGTTCCTTATGACCCATTTGGTCCTACAGAGACCTACAGAGAGTGGGAGAGGTGTGGCGCCGCGGCCAGGGCAACTGACGCTGGAATCTTGGAGACCACGGTTCGATCCCCGGCTCCGGCGGCAGGTTAGCCCAGCACCATGTGACTCTGGGCAATAGCTCGCTTAATCTTCCCGACGGCCCCCAGCGACCCTTACGGGTGATTGTGCGCTTTACAAATGTGGACTTATACTTATACTTATCCTGCAGGTACCATATGTGTTTAGGGTTTCTATGGGGAATGTGATAGTACCTGGGTTATATTGTGATGATTGGGATGTTGAAACTGTAAACTCCATGCTCTCATTGCTGGAATATGATACTGTTTTCTAATCATGATGTGTGCCTTAATTCTGCAAACTATTGTGAGATTTTCTGTTACCATTTTGGACATCATTATTTACATCGAATTAGGGTTCAAGGCACACTTTAAAAATTTTTTGCTATGGGAACATTGTCCAACTCTCAAACAAGGGAGTTTGAAAACATACAAAGAAAAATGTACATATTTTCAGGTTATGACAAGTCAGATCCAACGTCCTTTTAGCTTAGACTTGTCCCTTCACCAACAAAAAAATATATGCTCACGCAAACCGAATTAATCTCTACATATTCATTTGTTACAAAATTAGTTGGGAAAGGCTGTGAATATTAGAAGAACACCATTGATTTGAAATTCTTTTCTGGTGCAAAATCCTGGCAGGTCCAGGGTATGAATACTTTATTTCGAGCCTGCTTAATTCCAACTCAAATGATTTTTCTGAATGACCCCATTAAGTAGACTGCATGCCTAGGATTGGCTAAAATTAAAGAAATTAATGCACTAACCATTCCTTCCTTTGCACAGTTTGAAAATTGGCAACATTTAACAAATTTCACTGCTGATCAACTTGATAGTATGTTACAGAATTGTACATTTAAGACCACACTTTCAGTGACCAGTGGACACAAATAGATGTCATGCCTGTTTTTTTTACTCCACACAGACGTTTAAAGCTAGTAGACCTGATCCTCGTTATTCCCAATGGCAAAACTGGGCAATTTTTTACTACCTATTCAGTGGACAAAATTGTGCCGAAAATGGTTAGAACACACTACACTGCAGTGAAATATCTTTCTCTTCTATCGGAGGACATGGACCTATCTGATTTTCTGTCGGTCCTAAATATCTGCATACTAAAAGATTTATTTATCCTACTTCTAATTACATTTATCAATTGTCTCAAATGGAAGCTACTGCATGTGCATGACATTGATCAAGATAATTTTGGATAGGGCTTGCTGTTGATAATACTATTAATACGTTGTATTCTCGCATTTGCAATTTGAATAACATTGTGTCATCTGTTATTGATATCATGCAGAGTGACCTCTCTTCCATGTACCATCTGCAAAATTAGGTTAGATCCATCATGCAGTTTATTTGGACCCTTCAAACCCTTAAAAATGGTTGCATTACCTGAATTCTAGCCACCTATTCGTGCCTTTCAATCTGACACAGAAATGACGACTAATGTCCAAAAAAGTTACAATCTATACAATGTTACGTCTCGAAGATAGGAAAAACTCCCTTTCACTGTAACAGAAACCGCTTCCGCTGTATGGTTAATACATGACCTAATATCTCTGCCAATTTCAACATTTCAATTTGCAGCTCGTGTGAAATGTTGTCCCTTCGGCAGATATTAGCCCCGCGGAGGCAGCTTGATTCATGAATTATGTTCCCTCCCATTTTCTTATTGCTGTGAACGTGCAAATAAGTTCTTCCTTATTGGAAAGGAATGCGACTCTTCTGTTAAACAATTTCCTATTTGTCAACACGTTACCATTACATTACATGGACCATGTAAAGCTTCTGTAGCACATCTGGTCTATTTACTAGAAGGAATCCCAACGTCTTTTATAATTCCCCTTATTAAAGTTCTTTGAAAAGGAAGCTATTCAATATTAAATGATTATGAATTCTGTGGAATAAAAGCTGCATTGTCACCTGCTGCAATAGCGTGCTGTTCCCACCTCCGCAAGGAGGAAGCAATAGCTCGTTGTGGTCTTTCATTCCAATTTTGAAGGCAGATTTTAACAAGTTAAGCATGCTCAGAGCACTATTGTTTCATAAAGTAGTAGCACTAACATCAGCTCGATTAAATCTCCGAATTACAAGTTGCAAGGACATCCAGTAAAAACCAGTCCTTGTTAAAGACCAACCTCCCAATACATTTCAGCAAATTAGTTCATCACATTTTTAATGCATCTAATATTACCGATCTTGCTCACTTTTTAATGTTCTCGGTTCTAGCATAGTCCGTTCCCTCTGGAAAATCTTTGGAGTAATACTGGCTTTTATTAATTCCCTTTGTTTTAGGGTGTTCCGAATCATCCTATTGGTGTTATTACTCATTTGCGGCATTTTGATTATATTTTTTGCTCCTCCGCAATGGATGTTCTGTCTCAAAGCTCTCTGGAACTACCACTGTTCCAGTTATGTTGTGAACATTTGGTAAAGTTCTTTGGAATCTTACTGCTCCAAGAACTGGATCTTGATTGGTTATTGACATTCCACCCTGTCTAGTGTACCTGTGTTCAACCCGTGTTTCATTGTTTGTTGCTCCTTCAAATGAGCACTGGATATTTGCCTGGCTCTGCGAATTTTAGTTCCTGTGGACATGAACCTTTTGATGAGCTCTCTAATGACCCATTTTGACGTTGTCTCATTGGCTTGCGGCTGCGGCACAATGCCAGGTATGAGGCCCTCCTTTCACAGGAGGGGAGTTCTTCGCCACATGACTCATTTAACTTTAGCTCTAATAGCATGGATGCAGGTTGCCCGGATACTTCCTCAGCATCGGCTGATACCGAGGATCATGTCTGTTCTCTGTATGATTTGACCTGGGCTATGGTGGATTCATTGTCTTCGGAGATGGAGTCCATCCTGGATTCACTTTGTCTTGAGCTCATGGGAAACATCATACATACCTCCAACACACCTTAATCTGGCCATGTTCCCAAATTGACATGTTATGCTTTTTATTATTACGGTTGTAAATCTTTTTCTAATAACCTCTCTATTAGCAAAGCATTGAATTTGCTTAGCTTGTTGTATATGATGTTTATCTAGTTGCTCCATTCGTTACTTGCCTGACCAAAAAGGGGGTGTCTTGAGTTCCCTTTAGGGCCCACTTCGTTCTCCATTATTTTAGCCTAACTGCTCGTTGTAGGCTACTTTTCACATGTTGCGCTCAGCACGTTTATTTTGGTGCCATGATATTACTTAAGCAAAACACTGCACATGTTGTTGTTATTGGTTCTGCTCTCTCGGACTCTGTCTGAACTTCTCGTACAAGGTCAAATACAGTGCCCTGTCTTCTCTGCTCGGCTAGCAACTTAGCTTGGCATACATTCCCATTTGCGGTTTTCAAAAAGACACGAGACGTGCCATTTAAAAACAGAGATGGGGATTCTTGCAGCGGAAAGGTCCGTGGACGAACGCGCCAGCCTTGCGTATTCTGATAAGCAGATTACCCAACAATAATTCAGGTATTGGGTTTGGTTCTTATCCCAGAGATCTATGATACATCACTGTGCCCACGTAGTGAGGGTAGACTGCGGCATATACATCTTTAAATATGGTTTTTTATAATAGAGCATGATAGTTTAAAACAGTTTAAAACATTGTAAACTGTTCTTGTGTGTTTGCTTTGTATATTATGTACATGCATGAGTGAGAAAACGAAAGGTGACAATCTGTTTCCATAGTTCCCTGAGAGTACTCGAGGGTTGTAATCTGGGGTGCCAACTTATCTGTCACTGTGTGAAGGTTGGCAGGGAAGGCACTGTGAGCTAGTTTGGATTAGGGTTCATAGGTACTGATGTGGTTTGTTGGCTCAGTTCCTACATACTGACATTCTGTGATCCCAGGCTTAGTTGCACAGAATCCCTACAACAGTGCAACGTGTGCGCACACAGTAACACAATGAAAACACTGCAAAAATAATAGAAAAATAGATCATATTTTTATGAGGCAAATAAGACTAAAACAACAAATATCCAATAAGTAGAACCGCTGTTATGACTTTTTAAAGATTAAAAGAAAATTATAGTGCATAGTCTTAAAATGCCAACAGGGGATATCTGGTCGCTGTATACCAGGGTAAATCCAAAGGTCAAGCCGACCTCAGTGGTATGCAGGCCGGCTACAGGATTCGCGCATGTCTGGCTGAGAAAGTACCCTTGATGGAGCAAGCGTCGACCTCCAGTGTGGCTTCGTCGATAAACCCCTTTACGGTGCAGGTGCTGCATTGTCGTCTAGTCACGCTGTTCGCCCTCTATGCGTGCAGTCCATGGCATTGTCTATCAGCTCCTGCATCGGTGTCGAGGGGCAATGTGTTGGTTCAGATTGGCACAAAGTAGTCACCAGGTTGATTTTGACGGTTCTGTACAGCAGAAGTCGCCTTTCAAGGGCCCAGGACTGGTTTGACACCACTTGGCAGGATTTACAAATGGCAGAGTTCAGGTGCTGTTGGAGGATTGAAGGAAGTGTTCGATGGCCCTGAGACTTCAGAACAGGGAGAAGCCAGCACTCCCTTAGTCACTCTTGGTTCAAGTGAGATGGGTCCAGTCCTTCTCAGCAGGGCAGAGATAAGCAGGCAGCAGGGCAGCAAAACAAAGCAGAACAACAGTTTTTCCAGGACAGGTATAGTGCACCCAACTAGAGGGGTGACTGATCTATGCCAGGGCAGTGGGTTGTAGGCAGGGCAAACAGAGGTGTGCCATGTCGACACTTCACTTTGTTTTACACCAAAAGACGCAACCTGCAAAGGCAGTGTGGGAGTGTAGTGGTACAGCACCTCTAAGGGTGGCACAATAAGTGCTACAGCCCGTAGAGGCCTTCTCTGGTCACAGTGCCCTGGGTACCTGTGGTACCACTTACCAGGGACTGACCTGTGGCCAGAGATGCCAATTGGGTTAGGTTTGGGGAAAGAACACAGGCCCTGGGAACCTGATTGGCAGGGACCCAGGGCAAACCAAGTAAAAGTGCATCAGTAGTCGGGCAAAAAGTGTGGGGGGTTACTGCAACAGAAACTCACTTTCCTACAATACCCAGTTGTGGGTGACTGCAGAGCAGGCCCTTGAAGTGCACAGGTCCCCCTTTCATCCCAGCCCTGGCTCCAGACTATCATTAGGGGGTAATCCGCCATATGTGTGGGGAATAGGACATAGCCTCTTTAGGTAAGTTCCAACTCCCCTTTCTCTCCTGCTCAGGAAGAGCTATCAGAATGCAGATGAATGTGGAGGAGTTCTCTGTCACACCTACTCTTCCTGTGTTTGTGGCTGTCTAGAGGGAATGCACAAAGTGTAGCTGCCACCCAGCCCCAGGCGTGTATTGGAGACAGGTTGCAAGGCACACAGAGCAGTAAGAGCTGAGAAATGTCCACTTTCTAAAAGTGGCAATTCTAAAATAGTAATGTTATATCCAACTTCACCAGTTAAAAGGATTTATCATTGCCATTTCAAAGATATGAAACATGATGCAGCTACTCCTTTCTAATCTGGAATTACAGCTTAAAAGTTTTATTAAGGAATTCCCATTGCTATCCTATGAGAAGAGTAGGCCTAACTGTAGTGAAAAACTATTTTTAATGTTTGTCACTGTGAGGACAATGGATACTTAAAAGTGCATGTCCTACCTTTTTTTCCAGCACTCTGCCTTATGGGCTACCTGGGGCTTACCTTTTGGGTGACCTATGCGTAATAAAAGTTGAGTTTAAGGCTTGGTACGTAGTTTCAAATGCTAAGTTAACTCCACACACAGGCCTTGCAATTGCAGGTCTGAGACCGGTTTGAAAGGTTATTTGTGTAGGTGGCATAGTGCTGACGTCCCACTAGTAGCATTTAGGTTACAGGCCCTGGATATAAGGTATACCACTTTATCAGGGGCTTACAAGTAAACTAATTATGCCAATTGTGTATACACCAATGTTACAATGTTTTAGGGGAGAAGCACATTCACTTTTAGCATTGGTAAGCAGTGGCTAAGTGCTCAGTCCTAAAGCCAACAAAAAGGTCAAAAAAAGAAGAGGAGGAAGGCAAAAGGTTTGGGGTGACCCTTCAGAGAAGGCCATTGTCCAACAATAATAATATTTATCAGGTTCGTATTTAAAGGTCAAAATTACTTCTTAATTTGACCAAATAATCCATACTTTTCTGTCATTATGGAGTGTCTTGGCTACCCGGGAAGATGGTTAATTTTTCCCGCATCTGAGAAGATGTGTATGATAGCTACTTTAGCGATTTAAAGAGTTCCATATGCATATATGTGCATAGTCTCCCAAATTCTGGAGCAAACTCTCTCCAGTACTGTACAACTACTAAGCATATGTACCTGGCTATGTTAGTTCGCTGGGGATCTCCAGCATTTTATGTGTAGGGATATGCTTGCATTCGCAAGCCTGGTAGGTCTTCAGTATATATATATATATATATATATATATATATATATATATATATATATTGTACTTTCGAGTATCTATAGCACATAATTTTATGTCTTGTAGCATTTCAATTTCCTCTTCCTTCCCAGTACGTGACCGAAACATTTAGCTAATATTCTTTATTTCAGCTTCCAGGTGAATGTAGTTGTTTACTCATCTGTATCTATGTGCCAGCACTGGACACTTTTGTGGGGAATAGGATGGACCTTCTGAGAAGTACTTTTGGTTACCAGAGCTGTGGCTGCTTCACCGCTAAGGCGGAGGAGCGTCGCCACTGTTTCAACTGCAAGCTCAATACAAAAAATTAAAATAACTTTGTTTTACTTTTGGTATTGAGCTTGCAGTTGTAGCCAAATTGTTACAGGGGCAGGGAGGGGCTGGGCTCCCCGTGCCACAGGGAGGAGGAGTTGTGGCTGCATCAAAATGCGCAATATGGTTTGGCCGTCTATTTCGGGATGGCCAAACCATCAAGCGCACTATGCATGTTCTTCACCGCTGTATTAGAGCTTTGGCGAACATGTCCAGCCTCCCAGTCCCTCTTTGAGTGCCCAGCAACAGTGCTCAGACCAATCACAATGCTGCTGTAAGGCAGCGTTGTGATTGGTCAGGGGATTCTGGGAGGCGATGTGCATCCTGCTGCAGAGAGGACAGAGGGGAGGTGGCGGCCAGAGGTATTTAGGTAAGTGTTTATCTTTTTTATTTCTCACCCCTTCTGTCTCCCCTCTCTCACACCACCCCTGTTCGGTAGCACCCGCTACTGCCAGAGAGCCTTGTTTAAATCATATCATTCATGGTAAAAAATAAAGAGGATCTGCACCGTGAAAACCTTTATTGCCTACTTTCGGATTGCCCCCAAAGTTTGCAGTGTATAAAAATCTGTGTCTTTCTAGACTGCTGAGAGCAAAGAAAGAAATTTTTTCATTGATATGAGTGGGCTCTCAAAAGATTCCTTTCTCAAATAATAAGCAAGCATCTAAATTGTTTTTTTCCCACAAAACTGTCGACAAGTGTCCAGTTATGAGGGATTTCGCTTCAAAGGGTAAGTCTTCCCTCTGGCGCCAGTGTTTGACATCTCAATCCCGCCCCTTTTATTGTGTAGACCCCATCAGGTACATCATCCTCCTAAAACTTAAAAAGAAAAGGAAAAATAGAAAAGGAATATCAAAGCTTCAAATTGGACATGTATCTGATTAAAAATAACCTCTGATAAATTTAAAGCTTTTGGAGAAAGTTTCCTGTGAGCATCTTTTTTCGATTTTATTTTTGCTATTTTCAATATAGGTCTTAAATATTGCAATGGGCATATTGCACAGAAAAACTTTTTTTAGAAGGTCCATATTCACCTACATTTTATGTGGGCAAAATAATAATAAAACTTGCAGACACAGTTTGCTGTTGGTAGAACTCAACTACGTGGGAATGTGGTGATCAAAGTGTCAAGAGATTTATAGATTTCAAAATATGGCCACCAGGTTCAGGATAATTTCTGCTAGTGCAAAGTCTCTTCATTTTATGTTTTAGACCATCTACAGAACATTTTGCCACACTTTAAGAATTAACTCTGTATGTTTATTCTTTTCAGGAGAAGTCCTCGGCTTTGAGAACTTGGTGTTCAGTATATTTGAGTTTGTTCACATATTACTGGAAAATAACAAGTTTAAAAGTACAGTGAAGAAGGCGCTGCCTGAGCTCATATACTACATGATTCTGTATATGCAGATCACTGAAGAGCAGGTAAAAAGGGAACTGGGAAGGGAGTTGAGGGATCTGTGAGTGGTGGTAGTGAGGGTAGTATTGAATCTGTAGCGATTAGGTAGGTTTATATGTGCCTGAAGTGGATTATACAGCAGATTTGTCTGTGGATGGGAGGAAAATCTGGGGGTTTATGGGAACAGATATTTTTGGAATTGTGCAGGGTATCCTGGACACAAAAGTGATTTAAGTTTTCTGAATCTGCTACCATGCTCTACGAACACAAAAAAGTTGCAACATTACGAAAAGGCACTCTAAAATTAAAAAATGGATGTTTTTCATTTCATATTGCACTGCCTTTCAATATTGCACTCAGCACGCCCAGAAGAGTTAACAATAAAATGTTTTACTGTTCCCAAGACGTTGGCTGCAATTAAAAACAATAGAGGTAAAATGCCCATATCCATTGCTGCACAATAGTTGAGAACATGTTCACCTATATTTGTATTCCCTTGTATTGTCTAGAACGAGATTGAATGTTTGTCATAGTGTCTGTCAGGTTGACCCTCCGTAATAGGAAACTGATGGGTTTTAGTGTGATTTGATAGTGTCTAACAACAATTGATATTTGAATGTGCAAAAACTGTTTTCCCACTCCACAATGTACCAAGGACAACTCTGCCAGAATTTCCCAAAGAACCTGCTACATTTAAAGCACTCACTCTGCACTATTGTCATTATAGTCTATGCCATAGTATCTCATATTTATACAAAGAAATGCTATACAAGACTCTTTAAAAAAAAAAAAAAAAAAAAAATTCTTTTTATTGATCATAACAGCTCCATGTAAGTACATTTCAGGTGACAGTGAAAGTGCATTGGTACAGTTATAACAATATACATGCAAAATTCCCTTGGCAAGATCAATATAGGCCTACCCCCTAGGTGCATCCCACGCATGATTCAACCTACTAAGCGTTGGCTCCCCTGCCCTCTTCGCCCGGATCCCCCCCCTTCCACGCTACATGTCACCTCATCTTCCCCCCCCGCTTCACAGCTATCTCCTCTGGCCATAATGGACAGGCAGTCCCTCGAGCGCTATACAAGACTCTTAAATACACAATCGAAATGGACCACAAGTATTGGTTTTGTAATACAAGTGAGCAGTGGAATATTGCTTATGCAAATTAGAAATTGCCTATTGCATAATAATAGATACAGATAATTAACTATCCTTTTTTAATTCCCTACAGATTGTTTTTAAAGTTTAACATATATATAATATTGTATGCTTTTATGGTTATACTATTCATTGTATACTGAATAAAGATTATCTGATTTGAGATACAGATCAGTCCAATTAAAAATTTCGAAAAATCTCTGCAGAATTATTTTGTTGTACTGCCCCACCACTATTTTCATTTTAGATTACTTTTTAGATAAAAGTTTGGACGGCGAATCCGCAGCAGTTTGTGGAAGATGAAGATGATGACACTTTCTCCTACACTGTGCGTATTGCTGCCCAGGACCTACTGCTGGTAAGAACTACTGCTTGGCAGACTACAATTAACCATGACAAGAAGCAAGAACTTTCTTTTCTCAATCTGAGAATAATGAATGTTAAAGCTTCGCTTCCACTCTTTTAACAGGTATCGTCCTCCAATGTTTCACTGCCCTTTTGTTCTTTCCAATTCACAAGATTTGCTTTTTTCCCCAATGGAGTAATCACCCCCCCCCCCCATTCCCCCCACACCCCCATCCCCCCCACAACCCCCCTTACAATCCGTCTTCCCGAATTCCAGAACTCGGTACAAGCACAACTTTCTTTGTCTACTAATTACAATGTCTGTCTGCAAGACTGCATTTGAGTTTTCCCCTCCCTCCGTGGTCAAGAAACTTCAAAATCTGCATATCAAATCTTCTTTGCCCTTACATCACACCCAAATCCCTCTATTTTCAACTGATATATAATACATCTTTTGGCTTTTCTGGACTTGAAAGTAGTCAATACATTTCTGAAGCACTGGTCATCCATGACAGAATGATCTAGTCTTGGTTAAATAATTTCACATCCCTAGAATAAGGTGCATCCTTGGCCGTTATTAATTTACTCCTCCAACTCCCCTCCACTTTTAATTTTTCAGGCTGTTTCTACAGAATTTCAGAATGAGAGTGCAGCAGCATTGGCTGCAGCGGCGACCAGACATCTGCAAGAAGCCGAGCAGACAAAGAGCCATGGGTCTGAGCACTGGTAAGGAAGAGATAAATTGGAAAAGAATGGATCCTAAATAGGATGGTTCTAGAAGGGGCTGGATCTAGGCATGAGCGATTCTTACAGGGTTTGGACTGAGTATTTCTTTGAAGGAGTACAATCAGGATATTGTCGAAGGGGCAGGATCAAAGCATGAGTAGGGTTTGTAAATTAGGGAATCAAAGCATGATCGAAACAGTTCAGAAGAATTTGCAAAACTTAGAATGTTGTTGGTAAGTGCTGCAATAGAATGAAAACTTTATAGACCATTCACATTTTAAGAAAAGCTAAATATATATCAGCGAGGGGGATGGCCTGATGGTGGCCAGTGGTATCAGTGCAAAATATAAACTGGTATGAAATTAGGAAAATAGTACAGGACATAGTGATGTGAGGTTATACTTCTGAACAAGATGGCTTTTTAGAGAAGTTGGTACATGAAAACAAAACCTGAGAGGGGAGAAAAGATAAATGGTAGATCTGGAAGGAAGTAATGGAGGGTGTACAGCAAGCAATAGTGACACCAGAAACCATGAAATAACAGCTATAAGCATTGTTCGATTCCTAGGGAAACATTACAGTGCATCAGTATATCAACTCCAAAGTCAGCTGATTAAATGGTGCTTGTAATCATAAGGCAGTGGCCTTGTAAGATAATGTTTCATTGTCATTTTTCTGCTGCACTTATGATCACACTAGTTCCCAAGGTGCACAACATTGTTGTAGGCCTTATTTAGTTCATTGCAATATACCATATCATTCAGCTGCATTTCCTCCTTAGGTGGCTTAGTTATCATTTAACACATCAACACCAATGTTTAGCCAGGCGCTACACCATACTCACAATTTTTACTTGCTTTCTTGGGTATTTTTTTGTGGTGTCACCCAGAATGGGGAGCTCACGTGCTGAAAGCAGGGTGGCTATACCATCTCCTCCAGGGAGGCAAAAGTCTCAGTCTGGAATTTTAGCACCGGAGTGAACACAACCACAATATGAAGAAAGCCTGTATTTGTTGCTTTGCACTTCTTGCATTCCACCACCCACCGAGAAGTTAGCTATGCATTCCTGAGTATAATATGGACTATAGACTAACTTTAATTTAATTTATGCCTCTAACCTCCGCACAGTAATACTTCCAGGGTTTGTCAGGGGTTTGAAGCTCCAATTCAACTTCCCAGGCTTCTGGCCAGTCACTTTCTATTGTTCTGCAAGATCATCAGTACAGTGTTCCCTGCTCTAGATTTATGCTTCTGCAAACCTATAAAGATAACTTAAGGAACAGGTCTCCCCATACGGATATACCCATATCCTTCAGAATCCTTTAAGAGGATTTCTGTAACTTAGGAGGGAGAAATGGAAGGGCTGCAAGTGAACTGTTAAGCAATATGGCCACTTGAACGAGTGGCTTCTTGACACAAGCCCAACTATTTGTATTACGTTTGCCCATCATTGTCCCAAGATTTCCTTGTGCAGAATATAGGAGTGCTGTCCTAGTTCAGCGACTGCAATTTTGGGGTTCAGCAGTGTGGTATTTGGGCCTCAGTGACTAGGGCCTGCGGGCATTAAAGCGGTACAAAAGGGGGTGGTGATGGACGGAGCATCTGAACCAAACACTCACACCCACTCAAAAGATCTGGGTTTGATCCATCACCGTTCTTTAGCCCACTCTGCCACCCCAGTTCAGACATGGCTATATGCAAATCAGTCTGACCCTGTGCCTCATGGGAACAGTCGAGCCCGAACTGCCAAGCCATGCCTTCCCTGGACCGGAAACAAGCTTCCGAGGACCGGTTTCTGGCATTCCAGCCGTCTTCAGCCCGGCTTGCTTGAATCCAGTGGCAAAGAGAGCAAGGGACTCACGTCTGAGCATACCCTGCCACACTTATGGCGGCCAAAAGCGGTACAAAAGGGGGTGGTGATGGACGGAGCATCTGAACCAATCAAACACTCACACCCAGTCAAAAGATCTGGGTTTGATCCATCACCGGGCATTAAAGGGCACACTGAGGAGTGATGCTCGTGTCTCACGGGGCCCACTGTCTAGAGAGATTGGTCTTGGTGGACATAACTGAGAAAACGGGAGCTGGATACCTCTGGAGCAGATCAGATTAAGAGGTTAGGGGGGGAATCTGGTGCCTTGGACCCTTGTATGCACCCGAGGGACTGAGGGAGGAAGTACAACTCAAGAGGAGTCTGGGAGCCAAGATGTAACATGCAGGCATTGATAGTCTTATTAGGAGTTGAGTGTCAAAACAGCTAGCCACTGTTGATATAGTAAAATGACTGCTAATGGAAACTTAAAATCGAATGGCAAAAGTGAAACACTAAAATGTAAAACTCAGCCCCCCCCCCCCCTCTCCCTTCAGAAAGGAAGACCACTTTGAATGACTAAGCTACTCCTGGCAATAATAGCATTGAGAGTGACTTCACTATGAAGTCATTTCCAGTCTAATTGTGGAATTGCTCCTGGCAAAATAGATACAGGACCATAACACCGCTGTGAATGCTTCACTTCATATGGATATATACACAGTGAATACAAACATTGCCCAGCTGTGGAACTGGTAGTTATGACACAGAGGGGCTCAAGTGACACTTTCTTTTTGAGAAAACACTGCCTAGCCATGTAAGAGCCCAAAAGGGTAAAGCAGATCAAAAACAGGCAAAGCTAACCTTTGAGGCCAGGCGCTCGGAGTCTGTCTCCAACTGGAGAGGATCTAACATTTATTGACCTACAGACGAGGTACAGTAACATGCACTGACTTTGATCGAAGGAAAGAATTTGTTTTATAAATATTGAGTACGCTTAGTGATAGGCAGAGAAATGCCTATCCAAAGTGCAAGATGATTTGAGTGAACAGAAGATGATTTTAGTGAACAGAAGATGATACAGGAACTGGAAAGAGATTTAGATTTCATACAGTCAAAAGATTTGGAGACACGGCCAAGGAGAAATAATCTATGCAGCATCTGGATTCTGCTGTCTGAAAATACATGTTCAGCTGCACCCTTCATAGAGAATTTGCTGAAGTCACTTTTCGGGGCTAACTCATTCTCCCTATGTGTCATTTTTGAGCCCACTCACAGGTGGCTGACACCCAAACCACCTACTGAGGCTCCAGTGAGGCTCATCGCTGAACTATTAGTACCTTGACCCTGATGCGGCACTGAGGTTTGTCTGGGACGTAAGAGATTCCAGCTACGAAGGGCCTAAGATCCAACTCTAACCTTACTTAACAATTGCTGTGCAAGAAGTCTTTAAAGCATTAATGCAAGCACAAAAACACCAACAAGAAACACCATCACGGCTTGAACTCAGCTCTGCTGTACTCCCTGCAAAACCTAGTCACTAACCCTGAAGCTATGATGTCCCTTTTACGGAAAAGGAAACAGCAACCTGCACTTAAAGCACTGAGGTGATCCATGTTGCCAGGGAACAAGAAGACTTTGAAAACCACACTACATGAGAAATTGTCCTCAATGACTGAAATAAACACTTAAGCTTTCGTGCTGTGGTTTTGTACCCCCCACCTCCGATTGTAAGATAGGCTTTATTGTCATACTTTTATATATTCTGCTCTGCTTTGTCTTGCCGAAAAATTAGATACCGCCGGGATCTCCGTGCTACCGGTCCGTGTTTTCCACTTCAAATCACGTAATAAAGACGCTGGGAACCGCTTGCAGCCAGTTCACGTTATTCGACATTGAGAGAGGGTGCAAATTATGAAATAAAGACGCCGGGAACCACTTGCAGACGGTTTACGTAAATTGACATTCAAACAGGTAGAAAGTCGCCGGGAATCTTTGGCAGCCGGTTTTTCTAAAATGACAATATTGCAGTAAAAGACGCAAACATCCGTGAGGCTACTACTAATCTATTGAGACGTGACCGCTATACTGCTGGTTTTTAAACTTGAATCTAATATCCCTCATCCATTTCTGGGAATTTTGATCAGCTGAATCCACCCGTATAACGGTCTAAATTCTTCTGCTTACCAATCTATGATGTTAACCGTTATTACTAGTCGGTACCACTAGAAATACGATGGTACAGTCCTGAGGAAGACACACTTGTGTCGAAACGCGTAGACAGGAAAACATCTTTTTATTGTATCATAAATGTATTTGATGAATGTCTGAACTTATGCATATGCTATAATGCTGAAATACTTTATCATGTATGTATATTAATGTACCAAATTGTTTTATCATTGAATTATGTTTTAGAATAGTAATTAAAATGTACCAAATGTGCAAAAACGTTGTTTGATCATTTTTATTTCAATTTTGGTTGGCAAATGCCACTGTTCATGTGCTAGTGTTTATTGGTATTTGCCTGGGTATTATATTCACATAAACTGCCTTGTTAATTAGCCAGAGTGCCAAAAGACAGAACTGTGAATGTTGTTGTACAAACCATGGACCCATGAATGCAGCCTGATAACAGAGGATGAGCCTACTGTAGATAGGTTGCATGATTGATATGTGCAAGGATACTATACAGAATAAAGGGCTTGAGTGGTGGCGATATTATCCCAGACTTGTGTCTACTGAGCATTGGAATTATCAGTGTGGAGAGTTGGAAGAGGATTACATGGGAAACATTTTTGTTCAACCGTCACAGAATATCCACTGTTCATATTCAGAACGGGCTAGTACTGATGCTCAGATTACATGCCAGGGCACTTAGTTTGGAATGGGGGCTTAGTTAGTTACTGTAGAGATCTCTTTATATATTCTGTAACCTGGAATCTGTGAGGTCGGAAGAACCCTTAAAAACAGTTGTTCTGGAATATTTAAATAGACTACAGGCAGTCCTGGTCTACTTCCAAGAAACACATCTTGGAATTTTATATGAGACTACATTTGATTAAGCTTGGGGTAGGTATTGATATTTAGCGTCCTATAACTCCTCATCTAGGGGAGAGGTAATCTAAGTGAAAAAGGGATACATTTTAATGTATTGCTCAGACTGCACATAAAGAAGGCAGAGTCCAAATATTGCAAGGCATGATTACTGACTCCTGCATAGTTTTCATAAATACATGTACTCCAAAATATAGATTGAAGATTAGATTAGAAGTTGAAAGCTGAGACACACATGATGAGATCGTTGGCAAGCAGTTACATTCCGCTTCAATTACATTTCAAAAGGGAGGTGACAGAAGTCTGATTTCTAGGGAAATATGTGCAGTTGCAGCATTTTGTGGAAGGATACAGGCCGAGAAGAACACTTGCTTGTCGATTAAGAGCTAGAGGTCCTTGATGACAATAGTAAGAGACACACTTCCTGGATATTCTGTCAATTTACAAAAATGTAGTCTGAGCTGTAGGAGGGTAAAAGGGTCAGTGACAACTGTTTTCAGCAATATGTCTGTGGTCTGTCTAGTGTGAATAGAGGGTCATGAGAGAGGAGCCATTAAATTAACCAATATCTGTCAAAGAGATTAAAGAGGTGATTAAATCACTTCCTGAGGGGAAATCAGCACGAGCACAGAATTTTCGGATGTATTGGCTACCCCTCTTCTGGAAAAGTTTAGAGAGGCTAGAGAAACATTCCAGATGCTTCCATCCTTGCGCGAGTCAACAATTTCCTACGCGATAAAGCCTGATAAAGTCCGTACCGATTTAGCCATATAGGCCTGTTTCCTTAGTCAATATAGATACAAAGATTTTAGCCAAAATAATTTCTAATCGGCTACACCCTCATATAGGAGGATTGGTGTCAATGCAACAATCAAGTTAGATTCTCCAGCGCTCAACCTCTGATAACTTACCTTCTCTTTGGTGCTCCAAAAAATCCAGAGCTCCCCGCAATCACTAAGCTTCTGGATGCGCATAAAAAATTCTACTCACTAGACTGCTCTTATTTATTTGTGATGTTGAGAAGAATGGAACCGGGTAAAGGGATAGTTGTCTTGATAACATTGTTGTATAGCAATCCGATAGCACCCATCGAGGTAAATGGGCAATTAATGCCCACAATGAAGGCAGGAAAAGATTCCCCTTCCACCCATATTCTTTATGTAATTGGCACTGAACTTTTATCAGAAATATGAAAGAACTATGCCAATAGCAGAAAGTCATCTGTAAAGATAGCTATATTATTTCTCTGTATGCTTATTACAATCGTACTGTGATAAACATCCTAGCCAAATGTGTTAGAATGGGGTGTTGCAGAGAAACAGCATATGAAGCTCTCCCACACAGATGACAAGGTTATCGAAGGATTTGGAAGCATGGGGTGCAATGTTGACCAGGCACGGATTTGGATGGAAAAGACCAGAGTTGAATGGGACATTGAACCTTGTCGTAGGTGCATGACCGAAAGCTGTAGTGTACCTTGGTTACGGTCCATACCGCTTAACTCTACATTATGTGTTGATAGTCGGAAAGATTATTACAGTCTACTGGACGTATTATTTGTGTACCTGCATTCTGTGAATGTAACAATGGCACCTGTTACCATGCACCTTATGTTGCGTTTAATTATATAAAATGCAAAAATAAAAGTTAAAAAAACATCGTAGCCAAAATTTTAATACACTTATAGAATTCCTTCATTTTGGAAGAGTTTCAGGCCTCCAGGTAAATGGGACTATATCAATAGTGTTTCTGTTAACAAGCGTTATCTCTAAATTACATTTTTAATGTTCTGCTCTGAGGACTCAATCCAAAACGTAGTAATTAGAATTCTAAAAGACCCTTCAACTGTAATACTGGAAAATAATTTTGGGGCATCCCTGGTTAAAGTGCACGATACATTGGCCAGATGGCAACCCCTCCCTATTTCTCTGGCTGGTGAGTGGTGGCTATGTAGATGGTGTTCCAGCCCCAATTATTATACCTCTTTATAAGTATACCTCACACTGTACCCAACACATTTTTTTAAATCTATCAGAATTCCTTTCCTGAAATGTGTTTAGGCAGATAAACTAGAATGTTTAAACTGGGCACTCTGTCAAATTTGCGGTTCTCGAACCTCAACTATACCATTGAGTAGCACTGGCTTGCTATGCGCATGGCTGGTATGTCCATTATGCACAATTGAAGTTGAAAAGACCCTGCCTTTAGCATTGCCTACAGTTATTCTGCAGTCTTCAAAACGTCCTTCAGTCCATTGGAGTACCAGTATGCACACTCGATATGCATAGAACAAATTAAAGTGCATTGCAGGACTAGACCAATTTGCTCACCTCACGTCTCCCTGTTTCATATTCCTTTACTAATGGCCACTCTGGACCCCAAAGCCAAACAGCAGCTGTGGCATGTTGAGTTAACGAAGATGTCTGATTTATGTGTAGACACATAGAAAATTAAAAAAATAGAGGCCGGGATATCTCCTTCAGCTGTATTTTTTAGTTTACCGATGTACCGCCCTAAAAAGGCATGGGTTTGCCCAGTTCTGGGTCCTGTGCTCATTGTGCCACTGGAACCAAGATACACCTGACTGATGAGCCTCATTCAGGGCGAAAACAATCTTGGGTTGCTTGTGTTATAGCTCGGGGTGAACTTGGTCCGGCAGTTCAGCTTGGACTGTTCCTTAGGAACATGATCAAGAATTATTGCCTCTGGCTGAGTCCAAAATGTGTTGGAATGGTGGGACAAAGAACGATGTACCACAAGGAATTGTTTTTGGTTACACTTATTGCAAGCATTCCTCCCATGACCTTTTGTGTATTTGATGTACTTTTGTACTTCAGAGTGAGGCACAAGATTCAGGCCCACTATCTCGATTTTTCCAAAAGAGCCACTCTCCCTGATGGTGCTGAATTATGTTATTACCACAGAGAACTCTCACTGTCCATTTTCCAAAGTATACCAGTTGATGTCCGAAATACACAAATCGCATGGTTTGAGAACGAGGAGTAATTGGGTCTTGACCTTGGAGAGAACCGGACTAACTCGATCTGGAGATATTGCTGTCCTCAAACGGGTGAGGTCTCACTCAATAGTAGGCGTAGATGTATTCATTACAAGTCCTGCACAGAATATACTACACCACTGCCAAATTATGTGATAGAAGTCTTGATGTGCATCCGGAATGTCCCAGGTGTAAGAAAGATAGAGCAGACTTTATACACTTAGCGTGGACTTGCCCAATGATTGATGACATCTGTACACGAGTGTTTTAGACTTATTTTTACTATTGCTTTCCAGAAGCATGCTTCACAACTTGCCGCTTTGTTGGGTTATGTTAAAAAAAATTGGGTCAAGGACTTATTTTTCTGCAATAAAATGGTTGAAATATTTGCTGAAACTCTATCAATTACCTCATTCCATAAAGATATCTGGAATTTTCTGAAACAATCTCTTAACTGTTTCGCAGGAAGTTCTTATTGGATTAAAGGTTGTCTACTAGTTGACTTGTACACATAGATAGGTACCATCCTATACCCGCAATGACTCCTGATTTTAATAAAATGTTGCGGACGCCTAATTTTCTTAAATGACATACATAATTAGGATGATGTTGCTGGTAGGTTCATGTTTCTAGTAAAAATGCCTTTGTAAGTGTAGCTTTGGTCTCTTTGTGACGTGAATATACATTTATATAATACTAAAATAGTAATTTCAGAAGTAAGGCACATGAAGAGTTACCCCAGAGTTACCTCAGTCATGTTGCCTTTGATACAGATTTATTTATGCAGACCCAATGTAAAATGTATTCTATATACTTGTCTGCTGATAGTGAGACTGTCTTATACACCTCATTATTAAACCGCTACTGTGGAGTAAAGGTTGTTTAATCGAAGTTAAATTGTATGGTAAATTAATTAAATTATTAAAGCAAATTTTGGACTTGAAGTAAAGGGTAAAAAAAAGCTACTACTAATAGATTGTACGCCACATTTAGCAAGGGTGAAAATGGCAGGTCATATCTGGTTTCTCTTGTCAGCTTCCATCGGCCGATCCAGTCATCCCAATTCCATCTACTTTTTTACGCTGAGAAAGCGGCATTTACATACTACAGTTATTAACAAGTGAGTTCTTGCAAGTGCCTGCTCTCTCCGTACATGTGATCTCTGAACCTTTATTTCACAAAGTGCTCTTGCACAGCTTTGTCATATAAGAATGTGTCCGATACAGACAGGCCATTTTCATTTATTGATTTAATGAGGGAGGCCTTTTTAATACTGGGCTGTTTATCCCTCGGAGCAATCACAACAGCACCTTCATAAGTTGACAAAAGAACACAGTTGATAGGTGAATGGGAATATAATTAAACAGTTATAGAAAGTTTGCACAGTATTATCATCTTGATGGGTGGGATCCACCCCATCATTGACAACAGAAGAAATTGCATATAATTTGGGCCCTGAAGCTCTCCAAGGTCATGCGAAAGTAGCATCTGATAAGTTGAGATGTTTCTAGTTATTTGAACCCCATTTTTGCAGCGTGAATCTTTCTGGATTCAATATGCTGTGCATTATTCCGCCATCTGGTTGTTGGGTCCGGAATTGTAGTATTTCTTCTTTTTGTTGTTGTGGGCATTGACGACGTACCATTTGGTGTCTTTCTGTGACGTCGACGGGCTTCATCCGGAAGCTCCCCCTCTGGTAGCCATTTTCAGAATCTTTTTTTCCGCCGTTGGGTCTGGATCGTTACGGAGGAGCTCCCAAGATTGGGGAGAAGAATCGAAGAAATGAAGAAGAATTGAAGAAATAAAGAAGAAAAAGCGTGAGGAACTTCTTTCGACTGCCCGGAGTAAGAGAAGATCAACGAGGAGTCGAAAATTGAGATCTTCGACAATCAAAGAATGAGCATGCAAGGGGGCTCCCTGGACACGGTAATGGACAAGACACCGTTCAGATTTTGCCAGAACTGTCACCAAGTACGCACAGAAGGATCAGCACCCAGTCTGTAACCTGTGCCTGCTGCTGGATCGTCCGAGCCTGAGCGGTCTTCACCCCGAAAACTTTGAGGGTAAGAGAGAGACAGTGACGTGCCAATCACAACATGCAGGGCCATGGACCACCACCATCGTTACGAGACCTGGGTCTCTCCAGTGAAGAGGAAGATAATGTCGCCGAAGGACCAGAGGGCAACGAGGAAAGAGAAATTTTGGTCGTGGACGTCGAAAAGAAGACGTCGAAAGAGGTAAAGGAGTCGTCGACCCTGAAAAAACCTCAAGAGTCCCAAAAAACGGGCTAGAAAATAACTAAGGCAGCCCCGGCGGCGAAGATTTCTACGACCGCGACAGAGCAAAGCCAAAACACACTGTAGGATCCTTCGATAAGGACTCCGAAACAGCAAATGTCCTCGAAAGGGCGAAGACGGCGAAAGACGCTTAGCAAAAGGACGCTTCTGTGCCGAAAAAGACACACAAGCAACCCTCGATGACCGTTTCGGCATCGACAGACGAAAAACGAAAGGCAGACGATCTCGACGCCAAAACACACGCAGACGAGATAGAAAGGAAGAGGAAAAGGCTTGAAGCAGAAATGGCAAATATACTGCAACGAAAAAGAAACTTTGACGGAACGTGAAGCTTTTCAAAATTCCGCCAAAAACAAAGGATACTACAGGGGAGACAGTAGTCGTGGACATAAATCCACCGACAACCCGTGAGCCAGTCGAGGAGGAGGAAGAACAAGAGTCCTTATACAGAATCTGCATCTCGTAGAATCAGGACCTCCAATGGCAAGATCTCGATGCTGAATCACCGGAGAAGGATGTGGAGACATCTTCCAGGTCTTAACCTCCAGATGACATTGGCATGTATAATCAAGTGGTAAAGAAGGCAGCAGACACCTAGGGAGTGCCTCTGGAGGAGGAAAAACCACAGTCATGTTTTTTATTAGAGACACTAATGCCTACACAATCAAGAAACCAATTTCTCCCAATTCTACCAAGCGTACTGGATCAGGGAAATGAGGCATTCAAGGAGTCAGCTACATGCAAAGCTATAACTCCCAAGAGCTGAAAAGAAGTACACTCTTCAAAAGTCCCCTTCTACATCAGGGTATTGGTGCCAGCTGACTCCATTATTGCATCAACGGCAAGGAAACGAGCTAATGCCCCAGCTACAGTAGATCCACCACCAGACAGGCAAAGCAAAAGGATGGACCTGGTTGGAATAAAGGTAGAGAGGAGTGCAGCCAATCAACTGCGCATAGCCAATTCAAATGCACTATTGAACCGACACGCCTATCAACATTGGGAAGAAGTAGGAGAGCTGCTGAAACACCTTCCTGAACAATTCCAAAAGCGAGCTACCCACCTAGTAGAGGAAGGGAAAACATTGCAAATACTTGCTTAAAATCTGCCTTAGATGCTGCCGAAACATCTGCAGACAAATGATGATTGGAATCACAGAAAGGAGAAATGCATGGCTTCGAATTTCTGGATTCAAACCTGAGGTTCAAAGCAACATCATCAACTCACCATTTAACGGGGAGCAATTGTTTGGGAGTGTGGTGGATGAAAAACTTAATCCACTGAAAAAAGACAATGAAATTGCGAGGTCCATGGGGGTGCTCCAGTTCAGAGGCCTACCCAGAGAAACACCATCAAGGAGACCAGAAGGTAGAGGTACACATCAACCGACACTACCTCTCTTCAGGGTTTCCAACAAACATACCAAACAGGGAACCAGGGTACACAGCAGGGACAGCAGCAAAACTGGCAGAATCAAGGCAGAGCATCCTTTTGTGGGCACTTCCGTGGCAGAGGACAGCCACAAAGGGGAGGAAAACAAACCTCAACAAAGTGACTTCAAGCACCAGACAGTACACTCACCAACACTTGAGGGTACAAATAGACACAACTTTACAGATCCTCCATCGTACCACCCAAGTAGGAGGAAGACTACATTTTTACCTTCAAAAATGGAGGGAAATAACCACAGGCACGTGGATTTTAAACATAATACAGTACGGATACTGCATAGAGCTAAGCAAACAATCTCCAGACAAAGCACCAAAGAAAAGGAAACATTCCAAAGAACTATCTCACCTACTCAAAGAGGTACAAGAGTTGAAGGAAAAACAGGCTAAAGAGAACGTACCGCACAGAGAAAAGAACAAAGGAGTATATTCAACATACTTCCTAATTCCAAAGGTGGACGAAACACTAAGGCCAATATTAGACCTGAGGTTTCTAACCAAATTCATAAAGATTCAAAATGACTACTCTACAGGAAGTGCTACCCCAGATACAAACAGGAGATTACATGGCAATATTAGACCTAAAGGATGCTTACCTGCACATCCCAATGAACAAAATACATACAAGACTATTAAGATGTGTCGTAGACAACCAACACTACAGATTCAAAGTTCTAGCTTTCGACCTAAAATCAGCACCAAGGGTATTCACAAAGTGCCTGGCAGCAGTAGCCACGCATCTCAGAAGACCAGGAATCCATGTTTACCTCCACTTAGACGACTGGTTAGTTAGGGCAAACTCATACAGCCTATGCACACATAATATGCAACAAGTGGTGGAGACACTAGTTCAGCTGGGTTTCTCCATACAAAGGGAAAAATCATCCATGGTACTGGAATGCAAGAAAGTGTTCTTGGGCGCAGAGATAAACACTGTTGGGGAAAGCATTCCTGAGCGAGAAAAGGACAAAAGCCCTATTGAAGGCGACTCATCGGTACCAGAAGGGGCATCATCTGACAGGGAGAGCAGTGGGGAAACTACTAGGGATGATTGCATAATGCATTCATCTAGTTCCCAATATTCGTCTGGATTCCCAATATTAGTCTTGGATTTCACACGTGCGGCTTTGAGCTATTGTGGTTATGTACTTGTTTTCTGAGACCCTGCAATTTGAAGGGTTGTAATCATGTACAAAATTGATTCAGAGAATTCAGTACAGAAAAAGATTGCAACCCTCGTATTTGAAACCTGTAGTGGTGCTGACATGAATTGTTGACAATATAGAAAAGTAAATGTTCGAGGCATGTGGGCTGCTGAATTCATATCTGTGCATAGATCGCCGCCTAGTGTTGGGTCCGGATGATTGCACATTGTTGTCCTGGAAGAGTCTTCGAAGTATCACGAGATAGGTGGCTCCTCCCCTGGAGTACAGTGCGCATGGGCATCCTCTCCATCCTCAGATTGTTTTTTTCCGCCATTGGGTTCGGATGTACTTTCTTTACTCAAGTTCGGAAACTTTTCTAAAGGTCAAAAGGCCTTTGGGGTCGTCGGTATTGTCATTTCGATCGGTGCGGAGTACTTGTTCCAGTTCTTTTCGAGCAGGACGTCGAAGAGAGCCGCGTGGCCTTTTCGACACCAGAGGCCCGATCGTCGATGGAACGGAGCCCGTTCAAACGATACCCCCTTTGTAATTCTAAGTACCCACACATCGATGTACACCCGGTGTGCAACAAGTGCCTATCTCTGGAGCACAATGAGGCCAACTGCCTAGCTTGTGCTCAATTCAGGTCAAAGAAAGCGCTTCGGCTTCAACGCGCAGCGAGGCAGGCGATGAGGAGGCCAGCGCCCGACCCGGTGAATATCTTCGATGAAGAAGACGATGAGGTCGACGACACTGAGGATCCAGAACAGCAGTCGGATCCCGGTTCGGAGCATGACCCCAACTATTATGAAGACGACGAAGAGAACGCCGAGGATGAAAACGTCGTCAAGGTAAGGGACGACGCATCGGCCATCGGAGCCGTCGATGACGACTCGAGCGATGAACCAGGCCCAACAGTGAGTACGGGCCCGAAACACACGCAAAGACTTCCAAGGGCTCAGGTCGAGGCATCGCCACCAGGCCTTAGCCAAGATCATGACGAACTTTCTATAGCTCCGCGTCTCGGCCCGGCTAAGAATATATCACACGAGCCATCGGTCGAACATTACCAGTCACTGGTTAAATCGAAACCGAAAGCCATGGAGTCAAGAACGAAATCGAAACTGCTGGAGACAGTTTTCGGATCGAAGAGTTCGGATCCATCGGATTCGACAAAGAAGAAAGGTGTCGACGACCCTGCGGGGTCAAAAATAAGGGGTGTCGACCCGAAGATCGGTACGCTGAAGTCCATAACTAAAGTCCGGCATGTCGAACCGACGAGGTCGACGTCGACGGACAGCGACATAAATAAGGGACTCGAGTCTCGGAAGGTTCTCGATACGAAGCAACGAGTCGACAGGCCACAGTTAGTCAAAGGCCTCGAGCCGAAGTCCAAGAGCGGCTCGAAGGACCACGTTGAGTCGAGGCAGAAGAGCGCGCCTCCAACGCAACAGGCGCCTAAGTCGACGCAAGGTCAAAAACATATTGGCGAAAAGACAAAGTCGGACGGACCAATGACGACGGCAGCCCCAAAGGTCAGTCAGTCTACAACTACTATGCCACCGATAAAATTCGGACTGCCCCCAACTGCACGGCCTAAGGCGCTCGATCCGAAGACAGGGATCGAAACGTCCAAAAAGGTGTCGATGGGGAAAAGGATTCATTCTCTAGAAGAGGACATTGTGTACCAAGAGCTCTCCTATGATGAACAGTCGAAGCTACATATCGACTCCGACTCTGGCAGACTTACTATTTATCAGAGGAAGATCAGGTCAGAAAATCCTCTTGAAACATATAAAATTCCACTCAAAAAGAAAAGGGATTCTTCCACATCGCCTGTCCTTTTTGAGACTGTAAGTTACCATGGCCAAGACACCTCTTCATAGTCACCCACACGCAATGATGAGGATATGGGGTATGACTACAATGAAGAATTTAATTACCCTGTGGACACGGATCAGGATGACCAGACTCAAGCCTGGACAGACCCTGTCGATCCGGGGGAGTCACAGACTATTCCTGAAACTCCTTCTTATCCTGTCAAGACTTCGCCAACAGAGGATACAGCTGCGTTTAACGCATTAATAGAAAGGGCAGCACACAATCATGATGTGGAAATGCATGCTGACCCAATTGAAGAAGACTTCCTATTTGACACTTCCTCCACTTCAGAGAAATCAGTCAAAACATTGCCAATGTTGAAAGGTGTCCTTGAACACGCGATTAGACATTTTCAAGGAGACCACAAGAGCAAGGGTTGTTTACCCCAGAATCGAAAGAAAATACAGACCGGCACCTGCGGACCCTACATATATTAAGGGACAGCTGCCATTGGACTCTTTGGTGGTATCAAATGCTCGTAAGCGTGCCAACTCACAAACCACTGGTAATGCTCCTCCTCCAGACAAGGAGTCTAAGATATTAGAATCTTCTGGAAAAAGGGTGGCTGCTCAAGCAGCCAATATATGGAGAATTTCTAATACACAAGCGCTATTAGCCAGATATGATAGGGTTCGTTATGACACACTAGAGCAACTGCTACAACATTTGCCTGATGCCTACAAGGAGGGAGCAGAAACACTGATACAAGAGGGAAAACTCATATCTAACGCATCCATTCAATGTGTGCTAGACGCAGCAGACACCGCAGCCAGGGCCATCAATACAAGTGTCATGCTCAGGAGGCATGTTTGGTTACGCATCTCTGGGTTCAAACCTGAGATTCAAACCACAATATTAAATCAGCCTGTGAACCCTGATTATTTATTTGTTCCTGATGTGGACACAATATTAGAGAAGATTAAAAAGGACACAGACAGCCAAGTCTATGGGTGCCTTGCAGTCACAACAATTCAGAGGAGGCTCCTTTCGTTGCTCCTTTCGTTGGTAACAGAGGAGCTGCACGAGGCCAGGCATCCCAGCAGACTCCATACAATAAAGGGAGCACGCAGACCACCTATAATAAAAACAATAGAGGTGGATACCGTGGCAACAGCAACAAAGGCAGAGGACGAGGGAATAACAACACCAGATCCTCTGCCAATACTTAACAGTGACGTCTTGTCACTGCCCCCAGACCATGTAACACCGGTCGGGGGACGATTACAACCGTTCCTGCCAGTCTGGGAAAGCATTACCACAGACAGGTGGGTGAGACAACTTATCCAGTTCGGCTATTGTCTAGAGCTAACCTCCACTCCACCCAACATACCCCCAAGACACCGTCCTATGTCCGCAGAGCACATACACTTATTGCAGCAAGAAGTCACCAGCATGCTGCAAAAAGGGGCCATAGAACTCGTACATCTACAGCAACAGGGTACAGGGGTATACTCGCTGTACTTCTTAATCCCCAAAAAGGACGGGTCTCCCAGGCCAAAACTGGACCTCAGGCCCCTAAACCAATACATCTTGTCAGAACATTTTCACATGCTCACTTTACAGCAGGTTCTACCATTGCTCAGTCAGGGAGATTTCCTCGCAACACTAGACCTAAAAGACGCATATTTCCACATACCGATACATCCAGCACACAGAAAATATCTCAGGTTTACCATACAGAATCAGCACTACCAGTTCAAGGTCCTGCCTTTCGGGGTGACAACAGCCCCCAGGGTGTTTACTAAGTGCCTAGCGACAGTAGCTGCGCACCTACGGAGGAACCATATTCACGTCTACCCCTATCTGGACGACTGGCTTATACAAGCAAAGTCAGCCCAGCAATGTGCCAGCCACGTGTCCCGCACTATTCACCTCCTACACAGCCTCGGATTCTCATTAAACTACCCAAAGTCTCATCTTCAACCCGCCCACGTACAACAGTACCTGGGAGCAACAATAGACACTCTGGCAGCAAAGGGGCAGCCAAACTGAGCAAGAATCAACAGCATTCAATTACTGATTCAGAAATTCAGACCCCAACACTCGCTCACAGCAAGGGTGTTTATGCAGTTGATAGGCATGATGGCCTCCTGCATCTTCATAGTCCCTCACGCGAGACTACACATGCGTCCGCTTCAGAAGTGCTTAGCACGGCAGTGGAACCAGGCTCAAGGACAATTAAAAGACCTAGCGTTGGTGACCGGTCGCGCATACAACTCTCTGCATTGGTGGAACCCACAAAACCTTTGCAGGGGACGACCGTTCCAAGAGCTTATACCACAAATAGTGCTGACGACGGACGCATCTCTCCTGGGATGGGGAGCGCATGTCCTCCATTACACAGTGCAGGGACTATGGACGACACAGCAAAAGAGGATGCACATCAACCTGCTGGAGCTGGTGACAATCTTTATGGCAATGAAGGCGTTCAAAGTACATTTGTGCAACAAAGTCGTGTTGATCCGCACGGACAACATGACTGCCATGTACTACATACAGAAGCAGGGAGGGACACACTCTCCACAGTTGTCACATCTAGCGCAAAGCATGTGGAAGTGGGCCATTCAGAGGAACATATTCCTCATGGCGGAACACCTCCCAGGCAGGGACAACCAGATGGCGGATCTGCTCAGCAGACACAGCCACCAGATGCACGAGTGGGAGATACATCCCTCAGTGCTACAACCGTACTTCCAGCAGTGGGGTCACCCAGAGATAGACCTGTTCGCCACAAAGGAAAACGCAAAATGCCAAAGCTTCGCCGCCAGGTTTCCACACCCGCAGTCTCAGGGGAATGCGATATGGATGAACTGGTCAGGCATATTTGCGTACGCTTTTCCACCAGCCCCGCTCATACCACTAGTGGCACGCAAACTACGACAACACTCAATGACCCTGATCCTAGTTGCTCCAACGTGGGCGAGGCAACCGTGGTACACCACGTTCCTAGAACTTTCCGTGGTGCCTCATCAAAGCCTGCAATTAACACCCAGGGCCAGATGTAGGTAACACATTTTTACCGACTCTTAAATACCGATTTTTACCGAATCGGTATTTAAGAAAAGAGAAACGAGATGTAGGTCAAAATCCGGTAAAAAATACAGAATCGGTAAAAATCGGTAACCCATGCACGGTATTCACCGACTCGGTATTTACCGATACGGCAAATACCGAGTCGGTAAGTCACATGCAATCCTATGGGCCCGGATGCCCATAGGAATGCATTGAAACTACCGACTCGGTATTTACCGACCGGTAAATACCGAGTCGGTAAATACCGAGTCGGGGATACAAATATCAGGCAGTTGAAGTATCACCCAATCAGGTGTCTCTATCCCGCCCCTCAGCCAACCAACAGAGCAATAGACCAATCCTGTGCATCGACCCCACCCCACAACCAGGAAGTGGCCACACCCATGCAGGTGCAGTGTAACTGATCACACAGGAGAGCAGACTCACAGAGACAGCCAGTTGTGAAGCAGATCCCTGCAGGTTAACCAAATGGAGCAACAAGACTCACAGAGGGATGGACCTGATAGGAAGAGGAAGATGAAGTTTAGCACTGGAGAACTGCAGGTGCTGGTGGAGGAGGTAGTGAAGCACTACCCAAGAATATTTGGAAAACATTCCCTGCAGGTACCAGAGGCTGTGAAGAGGAGCACCTGGCTGGGGATCCAGACTAAAATCAATGCCATTGGAGTCACCAACAGGGAAGTGGACGACCTAAAAAAAAGATGGTACGATCTAAGGATAGTCACAAAGAAAAAACTGGCTGCTAGAGGGAAGGAATCCAATTTAACAGGTGGTGGGAAGAACAAGGCACCTCCACTCACAGACCTTGAAGAGCTAGTGGAGTCCACACTGGAGCCTGATTGCGTCCTGGGGATTGGTGATGCAGACAGCTCAGCCCGAGCTGCAGCTAAGAAAGGTAAGGGACATGTCCATCATCCCACACCCTCTGCCTGTGTACCTCCCCCAATGTGTCTATGTAATAAGGTAATCCAGTCCTGACTTCAGTACTCACCTGCTATGCATTATGGGAGTGGTAGTCATTAGAAAACCCATATGAACAGTCACCATTAAATTTCGTCAGGCATGCCACACAATACAAGCAGACACATGGGAGGAGCAGAAAATAGTGATGTGAAAGTGTAATTTAATGTTGATAAACAAGGTGAAAGCACCACTAAGATACTGTCCATGTCTGTCCACAGGAGAGACATCACGCAAGTCCCAGCAGTTGAGGGAGAAGACACATCCCCAAAAGGATAGCACTGCGGAAGAAGGCAGGGATGCTGGGCCCAGCAGTGCCAGACCCACAGCGCCATGCGCACAAGCAGCAGACATACCAGGGGCAGATGACACAATGCAACTGGAAGCATCTCCTGTGCTCATAGGCTCACCACTACCTGCGGAAATACAGTCACACACACCAGCTGACTCCGAGGTGTCTGAAATCCTCAGGCCAGTGAGGCATGAGGGACCCCCTCATAGGATCCTACAAACATCCTCGGATGAGGAAGGAGAAGATGATGAGGCAATGCAGTCTATGGCAGGGAATGCACCAGGACACACATCCACTCCTGTCAGGCCATCAGAAGGAACAAGACGTCGCAGGGTCCGGGAGTCATGCGGCAGTGGCCGTGATGAGAGTGTGTTCCAAGGCCTCGAGACCACAATGGTGAAGGTCCAGCGCCTGCAGGCAAGAGGGATAAGTGCAGTACACAGGCAGATACGAATTATGAACAGCAAATTCACAGACTTTAACAATGGAATCACATCAATGGCAGACAGCATGAGGGAAATGGCAGAGGGAGTCAGGGAAATGTCTGTCTGTGGCGACACTGTGTGAGGAACTGAGAGAGGACCGTGCACAAAGGCGCAGGGAGAGCCATCGCACACATCATGAGACAAGGGGAATGCGCCAACTAGCAACTGCGACTTCACTCATGTGTCGCCGTTCAGTTGCAATGCAGGAGGGCCTGGTGCACTGCTGTACTGATCTTTCCCGGGGGATGGGGAGAGTCACTACAGCACTTGAAGTGCTGCTGACTAACCAGTCAGCCACCACAGGACTAGATGCTGGTGGGGACACAGATACCCCCAGTAGCAGCACCCCAGCCCCTGAAGTAAGGAGGAGCAGCAGCAGACACCAGAGTGCCGGCGCAGGCACAGCAGACTCTGAACCTAATCAACATCAGGCAGCACGCCTGGGTGTTCTTGGACGCAAGCAGTGAGTCAGACTTTTGCTCATGGACATGTGAGGGTGACGTAACCCCCGTCCACACAGTAGTGCTGGGCACACTAGTATGTGTATTGTGTGTCTCAAGTCATTTCGACGTAGTGCTAAATTAAACTACGTGCTTTGAAATACAATACGTGCTTTGTCTCTATACTTACTCAGAAGTAGTTGTGTGTGATTTCTGCCCGTCTCTGTCTACCGTCTGTGGGTGTTGGTCCTCCTACTGGGTTGGCTGCTGGTAGTGCCTGCTCATCATCATGGTCTTCATAGTCCTCCAATTCCACCTCTGTGCCCCTCTTGGTAGCGAGGTTGTGCAACATCGCACACGTAGCAATAATCTTACAGCACGTTACAGGTGAGTACTGGCGTGCCCCCCCACTTTTGTGGAGGCAGCGGAACCGGCTCTTCAAGAGGCCAAAGGTGCGCTCAATGATGTTGCGGGTGGATTTATGTGCCACATTGTAACGTCCCTGGCTGGGGGTTGTTGGGTTGAGGTAGGGTGTCAGCACGAAGGAACGGAGTGCATATGCACTATCCCCTAAAGTGGAAGACAAAATATACATTACTCAGATGCACACATTGACATACGTCTGCTTCATCTATCAAGGGAGTGTCACCCATTTCTTTACCTAGCAGGTATCCTTCCCCGAATTCACCCGCTGTCAGGCGGGTATAGATCCCACTGTTCTGGAAGATAAATGAATCGTGGGTACTTCCTGGGTATCTGGCCACTATGTCTGTGATGAAGAACTTGGCATCACAGATTGCTTGAACATTAATCGTGTGTGTTGACTTCCTGTTCCTGTATATGTGCTCTGTAGCAGCAGGGGGGCAAATGGGGATGTGGGTCCCATCAATGCAGCCAATCACGTGTGGGAAGTTTGCCATGAGGTAAAAGTCAGTCTTGGTCCTGAGCAAGTCCGCATCAGTGTCTGGGAAGTGGATGTACTGATCCATTCTTTGCATCATGGCATCCAGTAACTTTTTGAAAAAACGCGACAGGCAGCTCTGGGACACCCCACCTGCCGCTGCAACTATACTCTGGTAGCTCCCGGATGCTAGGAGGTGTATGCTACAGAGCACCTGGACATGGGGTGGGATGGCATGGGCCCTTGGTCTTGGGTGGTCCAGGAGTGGGTGGTCCAGGAGTGGGTGCAGGTCCCTGATCCGGTCCAGGATGGTCTGGTGGTGCAGTCTGTATCTCTGCAGTATCTCTGGCTCTGTCAATTGGATGAGTGTAATCCTTAGCCTATATACCTGTTCCTCCCTTCTCCATTCCCTCTCACCTGCTGCCTGTAGCCTTAGCCGTCTTGCTATGACGTAAAATGCCGCCATTCCGTTTCCTGTGTTGCATTTTGGGGTCCTTTTTTATAGGCTGCACCAGATTACCACCTGCTTGCAATCCATGTTAATTACCGACTCTTAATTACCGAATTTTGGTACAATTCGGTATTTTCAGGCTCTCCTACATCTCGATGGCGTGGTATTTTGCATTTTGTATATTCCGACTCGGTAATTTTACCGAGTCGGAACTTTTACCGACTCGGTATTTGTTCCGACTCGGTAATTTTACCGAGTCGGAACTTTTACCGACTCGGTTTCTTTACCGAGCCGGTAATCTACCGATTTGGTATTTTTACAGGTTTTCGGCGACCTACATCTCATTTTCCGAATACCGGTCGGTAACGGCCGAAAACACCGATTTTCGGCCGTTACCGACCGGTATTTGGCTACCTACATCTGGCCCCCAGTCTTTTAACGCAGAGCCATGGAAACATTCAGCACCCAGATCCGCAACAATTAAACCTTGCGATCTGGCTCCTGAAGTCATAGTTTGGTTACCTGAACTTGCCTCCTGACTGCATGAATATTATCAAGGAGGCAAGAAGACCTACAACCTATGCGGCAAAATGGAAACGATTTGTCATCTATTGTAACAATAATGACGTGAATCCGCTAGATGCATCAACTCAAAACATCATATGTTATCTGTTACATTTACACAGATGCAATCTAGCCTACAGTTCCATACGTATACATTTAGCTGCGATGGCAGCTTATCTTCAAAACAGGCAGCACCTTTCACTCTTCAGAGTACCTGCTATTAAAGCTTTCATGGAGGGACTCAAACGAGTGATTCCTCCAAGACACCCACCTTCACCTGTCTGGAACCTCCAAGTGGTTCTAACCAGACTAATGGGACCACCTTTTGAACCTCTACACTCGTGTGAAATACAATTCCTAACGTGGAAAGTGGCTTTTTTAGTGGCGATTACATCACTTAGAAGAGTTAGTGAGCTGCAAGCCCTAATTGAGCCATTCATCCAAATTCACGCAAATTAGGTAGTGCTACGTACAAACCCTAAATTTATGCCAAAGGTGGTATCCCAGTTTCACATCAATCAAACAATAGAACTGCCAGTGTTCTTCCCAAATCCAGATTCAGTGGCAGAAAGAGCTCTACATACACTAGACGTTAAGAGAGCTCTCCTGTACTATATAGACAGGACAAAACATTTCAGGAAAACTAAGCAACTGTTTGTTGCCTTTTCACCACAGCATAAAGGCAACCCCATTTCCAAGTCAGGTGTAGCCAGATGGATTAAGTGCATACAGATTTGTTATCAGAAAGCTAAACGCACGTTAACAGTTCCCCCAAGAGCGCATTCAACACGCAAGTTAGGGGCATCCATGGCTTTCCTGGGAAACATTCCTCTAGAAGAAATATGTAGAGCAGCCACATGGGCTACCATACATACATTTACCAAACACTACTGTGTAGATGTACACTCCAAGCAGCTGTAGGACAAGCTGTTCTCAAGACTCTTATTCAGACTGCTGCAGCTGGCACGGGCAACCATCGCTAAGGGGAGACTGCTATCCATTCTATGCACAGATATGAATTCAGCAGCCCACATACCTCGAACGGAATATGCTACTTACCAGTATGCATCTGTTCTTGTCATGTAGGACTGCTGACCTTCGTATCGCCCGCCCTCCTCCCCGGTGCCTGTCGCAGCTGTAGCACTCAGAATTAATCTCTAGCATGGGCATCACTTACAGTATCATACTCCATCTCTGCCACAATGGCGAAAAACAATCTGAGGATGGAGAGGATGCCCATGCGCACTGTAGTCCAGGGGAGGAGCCACCTATCTCGTGATACTTCGAAGACTCTTCCAGGACAACAATGTGCAATCATCCGGACCCAACACTAGGCGGCGATCTATGCACAGATATGAATGTCAGCAGCCCTACATGCCAAGAACAGATGCATACTGGTAAGTAGCATATTCATTCCTTAACATGAAGGAAGGTTGCATTTCTGTTATGACGATGTAAGATGATTAATCCATGCATTTCCTGTTCTCAGCAGTTATTTTTGTAGATTCTAGTATTTATTTTCACATGGTCTTCCTAGATTTTATAAATCATTGTTTATTTATTAGTCGTTGTACCTGCCCACCCAAAACGCAAATTAAGGGAGCAGTTAAATTAACAACCACTAGTTTTACCCATCAGTGACGGAATAAAAACACTGCCAGATAGGACTTTGCCTAGATTTTCCAGAGCATTAAAAAAAAAGGAAAAAAACTGTTTTTTAGTGGCATCCCTTTGCAATCTTTTCCCTATGTGCATCAATGGTCCGATCTGAAGCATGGCCTTAAACCTGGTACTTCAGTATGTTTTCTACTAGCTCTCATTTCTGCTAGTGTGAGCATATTGTGTATGGTGTATACGTCGCCGAAGATGTAATCTTATATATTGTCCATTTACAACAGGAGAGTAGGATGGCCTTTCCCCTGCTGGGTGGGTCTATGCACCCAGGGTTCAGTCAGCCTCTAGAACTATTGACTGACTGATCTCATTGTGCTTTAATAGCCCTCGTGAGCCAACACTGGATAACTGTACTACGAGAGCAAAGACAAGTCTCTTGATCCATCTAGAAATCTTGCATCGTGCAGCTCGCCTCAGGGTCTTATTTCTACTGTGCCTGAAAGACCAGCATCAATGACACTAAGTGTCTCAAAGCTAAGATGCAATGAACCTTCTGAAACTTGTAAAGACTTGTCAGTCACTTGTCCTCTGGAGTTTAAGCACCGCTTAGTCAAACATTACCACACCATATTTGTGTTTGTTTTCAAGCTCCGCAACTAACTTTCACCAGTGGTTAGAGCTCAGCAAGAAAATAAAGTCGAAAACCCTGTGCCATTGCTCTTGATAGTTTTGCTGTCCGGTCTCAATTCTTTCTTAGATCAATAAGAGAGAGAGGACTAGATAGGCTAGACCGAATCCCCTAGATTATATATGCAAATATCAATAAGGACTAGCTAGTTAAGAGGGATGTAAGATACTCAGATAGGTACGTCAAAGAACAGCAAAGGATAAGGAAAAACACTGTTTTCCTTATAAAGCCCTCACCCACCGACCTAGTCGGTGGCATTCTTCATCATCGGGCCCACCACAGTGGCACCGAATGTGCCCCGGGTGTGCTTCAACGCCAGGTGACTGCGGAGCTGGTATGTTGCTGAGTGTGCAGTGAAAAGGGTGAAAAAGGTGAAGTTTTAAAAGCTATACAAGAAATCCCAGCACCCGAGGGTTGCTTATCTTTAATGAACTGGGCTTCTGTTAGCGGTTAAAAAGGCAAGAAGACGTAGAATGGAGTACTAGTTATGACCTCCAACGTCTAGTGCGGTCTACATGTTTCAGCCAGTGCCTTGTGAATTTTAAGCTGGCTTTCCTCAGGACCATTTGATATGTGAAAAAGTGCAATTAAAGTAAAAGAGAACTTAATGTTCGAGGCATGTGGGCTGCTAAATTCATATCTATTGCATAGATCGCCGCCTAGTGTTGGGTCCGGATGATTGCACCTTGTTGTCCTGGAAGAGTCTTCGAAGTATCACGAGATAGGTGGCTCCTCCCCTGGACTACAGTGCGCATGGGCATCGACTCCATCCCCAGATTGTTTTTTTCCGCCATTGGGTTCGGATGTGGTTTCGACGTCTCTGTGTCGGAACAGAGTATATTTGTTCTTAAGGCCAAAAGGCCTTCGTTACCTGCGTCGGTATTGTTTGCGTACGGTCTCGAGCATCGTCCGGCTCTCTGAGTCGGAATTCTGCGGAGTCGAGGAACTCTTCGGACATCGAGGCCCTCTCGTCGCGGCAAGACCCCGATGTACTGAACATGGAGCGGAGCCCGTTCAAGTTCTGCCCCGTCTGTGGATTCAAATATCCACATATCGACGTGCATCCGGTCTGTAATAAATGCCTCTCGCCGGACCACAACGAGGATAACTGCATGGCCTGCTCTTCAGGTCAAAGAAGACGCTCAAGCATCGGCGCGCGGCGCGCCTCGAGGCCCAGCGAGCGACTCCGGCACCCGACAACATATTCGACGACCCCGCAGAAGAAGGCGGTAGCCATCATCTTCAGATTTCACCACCGTCGGCGGAGGTCCAGGCCGATCCCGAAGAACACGTCGAAGGACAGGCCCAAGACCTTGAATACGTCGAGGAGGTAGGGGACGACGAAGAAGTTTATGGGGCCGCGGAAGATAGCTCAGAGGAAGAGCTATGCCCCGAAAGCTACATGACTCAGGCTCAGGTCACGGGATCGCCACTCGGCCTTACCCACGACCCTGCACCGCTATCCCCGGCCCCGCCTTCTGGCCCGGCCACGGACACTCAAGCGGAGCCGCCATTGCCCGTATCGAAACCGAAACAAAAACCTTCGGATTCGACGGCACCAAAGATGGCCGACGTCCAACCAAAAACGAAACCGAAACCATCGGATTCGACAACACCTAAAATGGCCGACGTCCAACAAAAAATATCGAAGCCTGCTCCTTCATCGACTCCGTCGCCCTCCGGCCCACAGAAGTCGAAGAAGGCTGTCGAGTCGACAGCGCCGCAAAAGGTGCCCAAGGAACCATCCTCTAAGAAGGCCGTCCATCAAGTGTCGAGCACGGTTGCTCCGGCGTGGACTTCCAAGTCTGTTGACGCGCCTTCGGAATCCACTGCGGCGCCTACAAGTAAACGCACGGTCGAGTCAAAGTCGACTAACAGCCACGACCCGAAGACCGGAGGCACTGCGCATCGGCACAAAGATGCCGGATCTGCAGCAACGGCGTCGGTGCCAAAGGCTACAACGGAGACGCGACCCGTTCGAGCCGAAGATTCGTCCACGGAATACTCGTCGACACCGAGGGACTCCGACACTACCGAACATCGGTCGTCGGTTACAAAACCCTCTGCTTCCTTCACAAAGCAGGTCACCGACTCCCTCAAACGTATTCGGGAGAAGACTTTGTCTTCAACGGCTCCCACGCCGTCGGCTCCAACATCGGTGGACACACCTCCAAAGGCCTCGACCAAGCTTTTCCACACTCTGCCACCTAAGGTGGCACCGAAGGCGTTTGCACCCAGATCGGTGCCGAAAATCGCTGCCACGTCAGAACCTTCAACGCAAAAAAGCCGCTTGGATCGACATCAAGCCTCAGAAGACCAATCTGAGCATTACATCGATGCCCAAACGGGGAAATTGACCCTCTACAAGAGGAAAATCACTTCCCAACCACTGGAATCCTATGTCATTCCACTAAAAAAGAAAAGGCCGGCACAGGACATTCCTGCCCTTGTTGAACCTATTCTCCCAACACCAAGAAGGAGTCCATCACCTTCCCCCAACCAATCAGGAGGAGAGGATGAGGACCAAGATGACCAGTACAATTTCCCAGTTGACAATGACCCTGATGTTCAACAGGACTCATATGACGACACTGGGGACCAAGGTGGACATCAGGTGGTACAAGATCCACAGGGTTTTGGGGCACGTACATCACCAACAGAGGATTCTGCAGCATTTAATGCTTTGATAGAGCGGGCAGCTGCAAATCATGATGTGGACATGCATGCTGACCCGGTGGAGGAAGATTTTTTGTTTGATACTTCCTATGCTCAAAGGTGTCCTTAAACATGCCCCAGAGATCTTTAAGGAACCTACCAGGGCAAGAGTGGTGAACCCACGTATCGAGAAGAAATACAGGCCAGCACCTGGGGACCCTGCATATATTCGGGGACAGTTGCCCCTGGATTCGTTGGTGGTCGCCAATGCCCGCAAAAGGGCGAACTCCCAAACAACGGGTGAAGCTCCTCCCCCAGACAAGGAGTCGAAAGTGCTTGAGGCATCCGGCAAAAGGGTGGCTGCGCAGGCTGCCAATATCTGGCGTATAGCAAACACACAGGCACTATTGGCGTGATACGATAGGGCGCATTACGACACCCTAGAACAGCTCCTTCAACACCTACCTGATGAATTTAAGGAAGCAGCCGAAATGCTCATACAAGAGGGAAAGCTCATCTCAAACGCTGCAATAAAGTGTGCACTTGATGTGGCTGATACAGCGGCTAGGGGAATTAACACTAGCGTCATGTTAAGGCGACAAGCATGGCTTCGCATATCTGGATTTAAACCCGACATTCAAACAACAATACTCAACCAGCCCGTCAATCCTGACAGACTGTTTGGTCCAGATGTTGACACCACCCTTGAAAAGATTAAAAAGGACAATGAGACTGCTAAGTCCATGGGGGCGCTTCAGTCTCAACAATTCAGGGGAAGCACTTTTCGTCGCTCAGGAGCACGTGGTGTTACCAGAGGACACTTGGGTCATCAAACACAATTCGCAAAAGGTGGTGCACAATCCTCGTACCCCAAGCAGGGTAGAGGGGTTACAGAGGTAACAGTGCCAAGGGCAGGGGCAGAGGGAACAACAACTCCCGTTCCTCTGCCGCCAACAAACAGTGACTCTCTGTCATTGCCCCCCACCATCCATCACCTGTCGGGGGGAGACTCCAACAGTTCCTGCCAGTCTGGACGTCCATCACCACAGACAGGTGGGTGAGAAAACTTATCCAGTACGGTTATTGTTTGGAGTTAACATCCACTCCTCCCAACATTCCCCCAAGACACCGTCCTATGTCGGCAGAGCACTTGCACTTATTGCAGCAGGAAGTTGTTGGGATGCTGCAAAAAGGCGCAATCGAACTCGTACCAGTGGAGGAGGAAGGAACAGGGGTCTATTCCCTGTACTTCCTCATCCCAAAAAAGGACGGATCCCTCAGACCCATCCTGGATCTACGCCCCCTCAACCTGTATATACTGTCAGAACACTTTCACATGCTCACACTGCAACAGATTCTTCCCCTGCTGAACCAAGGGGATTTCCTAGCAACCTTGGACCTCAAGGATGCTTATTTCCACATCCCACTCCACCCATCCCACAGAAGGTACCTCAGGTTCACCATTCAAAACAGGCACTATCAGTTCAAAGTCCTACCCTTCGGGGTGACTACTGCCCCCAGAGTGTTTACAAAGTGTCTGGCGACAGTGGCGGCGCACCTCAGGAGGCATAACATACATGTCTACCCGTACCTAGACGACTGGCTTGTTCAAGCAAAGTCGGCACAACAGTGCGCCGCGGACATGTCCCACACTATTCACCTCCTTCACAGTCTGGGGTTCTCGCTAAACTACCCAAAGTCGCACCTTCAACCAGCCCATTTGCGGCAGTATCTGGGCGCGACAATAAACACCCTGACTGCTATGGCTCAGCCAAACCCAGTCGACAACATTCAATCGCTGATCCGGAGGTTCAGACCGCAACACTCCCTACCAGCGAGAGTGTTCATGCAGTTGATAGGCATGATGGCCTCCTGCATCTTCATAGTCCCGCACGCGAGGTTGCACATGCGTCCGCTCCAAGAATGCTTGGCAAATCAGTGGACACAGGCTCAAGGACAACTGACAGACCTAGTGTTGGTGACCGGTCGGGCTTACAACTCTCTGCATTGGTGGAATCCACACAACCTTTGCAAGGGACGACCGTTCCAAGAGCCAGTGCCACAGATTATCCTAACAACGGATGCATCTCTCCAAGGGTGGGGAGCTCATGTGCTCCACTACACTGTGCAGGGACTCTGGTCCACTCAGCAACAGAAGTTGCACATCAACTACCTAGAATTGATGGCAATCTTCATGGCGCTAAAATCCTTCAAAGTACATCTGTGCAACTGTGCAACAAAGTCGTGTTGATCCGGACGGACAACATGACAGCAATGTACTACATCCAAAAGCAGGGAGGTACTCACTCGCCACAGCTGTCTCATCTGGCTCAGAGCATGTGGAAGTGGGCCATTCAGAGGAACATTTTCCTCATGGCGGAACACCTCCCGGGCAAGGACAATCAGATGGCGGATCTGCTCAGCAGATACAGCCATCAAATGCACGAATGGGAGATACATCCATCAGTACTCCACCCGTACTTCCAGCAGTGGGGTCATCCAGAGATAGACCTGTTTGCCACAAGGGAAAACGCAAAATGCCAAAGCTTTGCCGCCAGGTTCCCTCACCCGGAATCGCAAGGGAATGCGATATGGATGAACTGGTCCGGCAAATTTGCGTACGCTTTTCCCCCAGCGCCTCTCATTCCGCTGGTGGCAAGAAAGCTAAAGCAACACTCGATGACTCTCATCCTAGTTGCTCCAACATGGGCACGCCAACCATGGTACACCACGTTTCTAGAACTGTCCGTGGTACCGCATCAAAGGCTGCATCTCACATCCAGGCTCTTGACGCAGAACCATGGCGACATTCAGCATCCGGATCCGCAACAGCTCAATCTGGCGATCTGGCTCCTGAGGTCTTAGAATTTGGCTACCTCAACCTGCCTCCAGAATGCATGGACATCATCCGGGAGGCAAGAAAGCCCACTGCCAGAGCTTGCTATGCGGCAAAATGGAAGCGGTTTGTCATTTACTGTACAAACAACAATATCAACCTGCTAGATGCATCCATTCCTAACATCATCTGCTATTTGTTGCATCTTTACAAATGCAATCTGGCGTACGCTTCCATTCGGATACATTTATCCGCCATAGCGGCTTATCTCCAGAATAGGCAGCATCTCTGTTTTCAGGGTGCCTGCCATTAAAGCCTTCCTAGAGGGACTGAAGCGAGTCATTCCTCCAAGAACACCACCAGCTCCAGTGTGGAACCTCAATGTGGTCCTCACTAGGCTGATGGGCCCACCTTTCGAGCCACTGCACTCCTGCGACATTCAATTTCTAACGTGGAAAGTGGCTTTTCTCATTGCTATTACATCGCTCAGACGCGTTAGTGAGCTGCAAGCGCTCACAATCCAAGAGCCATTCATCCAAATACATTCCAACAGGGTAGTGCTCCGCACTAACCCCAAATTCCTTCCTAAGGTGGTGTCACAGTTTCATATCAACCAAACTATTGACCTACCTGCATTCTTCCAAAACCCACAAACAGTAGCGGAAAGAATGCTTCATACATTGGACGTTAGGAGAGCGTTGATGTACTACATTGACAGAACACAACACTTTAGGAAAACACAACAACTTTTCCTTCTCAGCACAGCACAAAGGCAACCCCATTTCCAAAGCAGGGATAGCCAGATGGATTGTTAAGTGCATTCAAATCTGTTATCAAAAGGCTGAGCGTACTTTAACAATACCCCCAAGGGCGCACTCCACACGCAAGTTGGGGGCCTCCATGGCTTTCCTGGGGAACATTCCTTTGGAAGACATTTGTAGAGCAGCCACATGGTCTACACCACACACATTTACCAAACATTACTGTGTCGATGTGCATTCCAAACAGCAAGCAGCTGTAGGACAGGCTGTTCTCAAGACACTTTTTCAAGCTTCTGCAGCTGGCACGGCCAAACACCCTTAATAGAGGGACTGCTATGTATTATATGCAATAGATATGAATTTAGCAGCCCACATGCCTCGAACTGAATATGCTACTTACCAGTATGCATCTGTTCTTGGCATGTAGGGCTGCTAACATTCATATCGCCCGCCCTCCTCCCCGGTGCCCGTAGCGGCTGCAGATACTCTCTTGCATTCATCATTAGCATGGACATCCTTTACACTATTTCACTCCATCTCTGCCACAATGGCTAAAAACAATCTGGGGATGGAGTCGATGCCCATGCGCACTGTAGTCCAGGGGAGGAGCCACCTATCTCGTGATACTTCGAAGACTCTTCCAGGACAACAAGGTGCAATCATCCGGACCCAACACTAGGCGGCGATCTATGCAATAGATATGAATGTTAGCAGCCCTACATGCCAAGAACAGATGCATACTGGTAAGTAGCATATTCACTTAAGTGGTTGTGTGGTCTTTTGGCTATGTGTGGCGCACGCTAAGGCGCTGTAGCTGTTTGAGGGGATTCCCTCAAGCTTGACTACATATAACACATAGGACAAGGACAAGACGTACATGGTAGAGTCATTTTAGTATGGTATGATGTTATACCACAGGGTGCCGGCTTATAAGGTGGTGTACGACCTATAATCGGCTATGGGGAGCTCATGCCACGTCTTCTTGCCTTTTTAACCGCTAATAGAAGCCCAGTTCATTAAAGATAAGCAACCCTCGGGTGCTGGGATTTCTTGTAAAGCTTTAAAAACTTCACCTTTTTCACCCTTTTCACTGCACACTCAGCAACATACCAGCTCCGCAGTCACCTGGCGTTGAAGCACACCCGGGGCACATTCGGTGCCACTGTGGTGGGCCCGATGATGAAGCATCCCACCGACTAGGTCGGTGGGTGAGGGCTTTATAAGGAAAACAGTGTTTTTCCTTATCCTTTGTTGTTCTTTGGCGTACCTATCTTAGTATCTTATATCCCTCTTAACTAGCTAGTCCTTATTGATATTTGCAGGTCTCAATTCTTAACTGCGGACTGCATGGCTATTTATCTGCCTATACTGTTGCTATTTAAGGGTTTGGTATTGAATGTGCATACTGTAACATTAAAAACATCACTGTGCAGTCCACAGATGAATAAATCCTAAACCAGTATTATAATGCACACCACAGAACAAAGAAAGATGTCTATCTCTCCATCAGCAAATAAATGGGCTCAGTATGTCTAGGAAGGCATACCTCGATTGGTCCTAAATATTTCATGATAGTTTTTATATTCCCAGGTACTGTGAAATGTCATATATTTTTTTTAAGTGACTGATTACATGGTTGCTATTTTTTCAGTGGTACACAGAGACATGTAATCCTGATGGATTCTAAATCAGTTGGAACTGTTATTTGATTACAAAAATAGGTCTTCTAAATTGTGATCCACAAATTCTGATTTTCCTTGTCGCTCGGTTATGAATTTACCTTAAATAAATTAAAAGATGAGGCATTTTGCAAAACGGGAACAAGTTGGTTTAATTAAGCTCTGCGGCCGGGAGAGCGTGGTCAGAAAGTGCTTGTTCAAAATCTCTCAATGCACAAAGTTTTGGCCGTCCATTTGTACAGTTCATGAGGTACAATCAAACAATTTTCTACATTCCCAAAAAAAGTATCTCAGTTGTAAATCAACAAACGTGGGCATCTGATAAGGAAACAGATAGCTCTCGACCTCGGGGAGTGCTAATGTGGGCCAGTGTGTATGTATCCAGATGTCAGGCATGAGGAGCGAGTGATCACTATGTGTGGTGTGCCTGTTGTGTCCTGATTGGTTGAGTGTGCTGATCTATATGTGGTATCTAGCTTTGTCGCATTCCTGAGGAACATAAGCCTTTGGCCAAACGGGTTTTATTGGCGCCAATTATCTCAGACTTGTTTGTGGTGCAACAATCTATTTGTGGAATCGATCAGGGTTTTCCCTGGGTGCGTGTTTCTTTGGTTTATGGTTTATGGGGTTTTATGTGACCTGTTAGTCGATAGGCGTGGGCATGGGTCGCAGGACATGCCTGACCACTCTGAGTTGATGGATAGGTCACCTTGGATGTATCAGACAGCAATGATGTGAGTTCTTCGGAACTCCTATAAGAAATATGGCAGCCACTGGTATAATTTTTATCGAAATTATCATCGTTACGCATACGGTTGTCATTTCGTACATTGATATTGTTTGTACTGGTATTAACGAGAACGTTTGCTTTGGTCTGAAGCACGTAGTCATTCTTATTCATAACAATATCGTATGAGCATGGATCCAGGAATACATTGGCATCATCATTGCTGTGCTGATGTCGGCGCTGCTGTGCGGGTGCAAGTTACGGTATACATTGACATTGCATTAGCGGACATTGCATTAACGGCCATTGGCATTAACGGCCAAGCGGTTCCATACGTTCCCCTTGCATTTACTGATATTGCCTTTGCCGAGTCTACACATATCATGACATTCATTGACCTCTCATTCACTCATGCTCATATAGAACCTAACAAGAATGGCAGTCATGGGAAAAATGACGAGTTATTGCATGATCAGAGACCGGTTTTCTTCCAGGTAGTTTGTCTCAGAGAGGAAGAATAAGTGGGCCCTTGTTAAGGACCCAAGTTCCTAACAATAAGGAGGTCTTTCTGTTGTCTAACTGGAAGAATTCTTTTGCTTTCCATCATGGAGCAGCCACTTGTTATGTCAATGGCCTCTAGGTAATTTTGATGAATGCTGTTAACCCCCTGTACTTTCTCAACCATAGTGTTTTATCTTGCTTTCAAGTGTCCAAAAAATGTGTGATATTGTATTTCAGCACACTCTCACAGAAAGAAATGATTAGGCATGGCTTGCCTTGTGCTTACATTTTTGTTACTGCCGTTTCAAAATGCACTCCAATAACTAGATAAAATTGCTTAGGAATGTTATGTTCAAGGCATATTAGCTGCAGATTCTACACTTTGCATTAGATCGCCACCTGGTGTTGGGCTCGGATGATTGCATGTTGTTGTCGTCTTGAAAGAAGTCTTTGTGATCACGAGATAGGTGACTCCTCCCTTGGACGATAGTGCGCATGGGCATCGGCTCCATCCTTAGATTGTTTTTTTCTGCCACTGGGTTCGGATGAAACATTTCCGCTCCGGTTCGAAATCTACTTTTCAAGAACTTCGACTGGCAAAATTTTATTCAAACTTCACCAAACAACTTTCGATACCAATAAAAATCGACTCTGCTTCATCAGCTCGATTCCGGTCATCGACACGGGCCGTTGGGCCTACCCACGCTGTGAAAGGACGCCATTCAAAAAATGCCCTGAGTGTGGAGCAAAATTTCCACACAGTGACCATCACAAGGTCTATAACCTGTGCTTATCGCCAGAACACGACGAATCCAGCTGCACAGCTTGTGCATGCTTTCGATCGAAAAAGACCATTCGGGATCGGAGGGCCCGTCGACGAGACATGCAGAGTTCAGCGCCGGAACCAGTGGATATCTTCGACAAAGGTCGATATGTCCCTGAGGAAGATTCCGATGATCTCCAGATCATATCCGAGGCAGATGACTCCGATGACTCCATACCTTAAGGTCAACGCGTGTGTACCACTACCCCAACCCAAACACCAACATCGAAGGCAAAGGTCAACACTCCGCCTGCGGGGCCCAGTCGAGACTGAAAAAACACTTCGAAAGCCCCGCTATCGAGCCCAGCTCTGAAGAAAATAATGAAGCCCTCCAGTAGCTCCATATCGAGCAAACCGCAAAAAAGTCCCGGTTCCGAAAGACACTCGTCGACTCAGAGAGACAAATCGGCTCCGAAAACAACGAAGCCTGTTTCCGATTCCCCGAAAGCAGCATCCACTCCGAGGCCGATACCCTCGATGCCGAAACAAACCCAGCCTGCTTCCGATCCTTCAAAGTCCACGAAACTGGCTTCGGCTCCAAAGACAATATCTCCTGTGTTGAAATCTACGCCAAAGGGCTCAACATCAGCTCCTAAGGCTAAAGACAAACAACAACCAGGTTCGGAACCGAAAAAATCGGTGCCAAAGGCTGTGCCTCAAGAAGAGGAGCTTTTCCAACCAGATCCTTTACAAAAAAGGATCTACATTGATCCAGAAAAAGGACATGTTTCCACTACACCACACAGGAAGAGGAAGTCAGATACAGCACCTACACCTCCAGTGCCTATCAAGGAGAAGGACTCTGCCACATCTCCTATGCACCCTTCTTCTCCTGTATCTCCTTCTCCTGCTCTTCCTTTAAACATTTCACCTCAAAATTCTCCTCCTCATTCTCCACAACATAAACCTCATCAGGATGTTGATGATAATGAGTATAGCATGGGGGGAGGGAGAGACCCAGATGACCCTTTTCCCTATCCAACAGGTTCACCAGTCTGGGCGTATCCAAATCCACAGGATGTACCAGATATTCCTGACCCACATATATATCCATCTAAACCTTCTCCTCCAGAAGACAATATTGGGTTTGGACATTTAATTAATGGGGCTGCCATATATCACAATGTCACCATGCATTCAGATGAGGCAGAGGAAGATTTTTTTACTAGACACTTTTGAACACTCCCAAAAATCTGTGCAACTACTGCCAATGATAAAAGGAGTCATTAAACATGCACCAGAAGTGTTTAAAGATCCTGTAAGAGCTAGAATTATGAACCCAAGGATAGAGAAAAAGTACAGCCCATCTCCTGCAGATCCTGCCTACATTAAAGGACAACTACCCGTAGACTCCTAGTAGTTTTAAACGCTAGGAAAAGAGCAAATTCCCAAACATCAGGTGAAGCACCACCTCCTGATAAAGAATCAAAGATCATAGATGCTTCAGGAAAAACAATAGCTGCCCAAGCTAGCAATACATGGCGCATCGCTAACACACAGGCCCTCCTCGCAAGATACGACAGGGCTCACTATGATCAGCTAGAGAAGCTCTTACAACATCTACCTGACCAATATAATGCACAAGCAGATGACCTCATACAAGAGGGTAAGCTTATATCAAATACCTCTATTAAATGTGCACTAGATGTAGCAGACATTGCATCCAGAGCAATAAACACCAGTGTCCTCCTTAGACTTCACGTGTGGCTACGCATTTCAGGATTTAAGCAAGAGGTGCAAACTACTGTCTTAAATCAACCATTCAACCAACAACAATTGTTTGGTCCAGAGGTAGACCCAGCACTTGAAAAAATGAAAAAAGACACTGACACAGCCAAGTCTATGGGAGCTCTGCAGTCCACCCAAGCAAGAGGCTCCTTTTGTCGCTCCTTTTACAGAGGATGCTCCAAACAAGCTGGAGCAGACAATTCAGCTTCTTTTAAAACAAATACACAAACATCCTCTAATAAAGGATATTTTAGAGGAGGCTACAGAGGCAACAACAACAAGGAAAGAGGTCGAACCTCTCCCAACACAAACAGTGACTTCCTTCTGATCCCCCAACAGCATTCCACTCTTGTAGGGGGTAGACTAACACAGTTCCTACCTGTCTGGAATTCCATCACAACAGGCAAGTGGGTAAGACAAATTATCCAGTATGGTTACTGCCTAAAGCTTACAGCTACCCCTCCACATATACCACCCAGACAGCGTCCAATGTCCACAGAACATCTAACGCTGCTCCAACAAGAGGTCCTCTCATTGCTGCGAAAAGATGCAATAGAGCTTGTTCCCTTAAAACATCAAGGAACAGGGGTTTACTCACTCTATTTCCTAATACCCAAAAAGGACGGAACACTAAGACCAATTCTAGACCCAAGGCCTCTCAATCTGTATATACACTCAGATCATTTTCACATGATCACTTTCCAACCAGTGCTCCCATTGTTGCAACAAGGCGATTTCTTAACCACACTAGACCTCATGGATGCCTACCACATTCCCATACATCCTTCTCACAGGAAGTACCTCAGATTTGTACTATAAGGACAGCATTATCAGTTCAAAGTCCTTCCATTCGGGGTCACAACTGCACCACGAGTGATTACAAAGTGCCTAGCAGTAGTAGCAGCACATCTCAGAACACAACATATCCACGTCTTCCCATACTTAGACGATTGACTCATAAAAGCTAAGTCATTCAATCAGTGTGTCCAACACACATCTCAAAGAATTCAAACACTGCACAGTTTGGGGTTTACAATCAACTACACCAAATCACATCTCCAGTCCTCTCATGTACATCAATACCTAGGGGCTACCATAAACACCAATACAGCTCTAGCTTATCCCAGTCCAGCCAGGATACAGAGCATTCAAGCCCTAGTTACAAGGTTTCAAAACCAACACTCTCTCCCAGCCAGTGTGTTCATGCAATTAATAGGCATGATGGCATCTTGCATTTTTATTGTACCATATGCAAGACTGCAAATGCGCCCATTGCAGGAATTTCTAGCACATCAATGGAATCAGGCACAAGGACAACTAACAGACCTGGTGTTGGTGGACAGCCTCACACATCGCTCTCTGCAGTGGTGGAACACCAAAAACTTGTCCAGAGGGCGACCGTTCCTGGAGCCAGCTCCACAGGTAGTACTGACAACGGACGCATCCCTGACAGGATAGGGAGCGCAGCTGCTCCACCACACAACTCAGGGAAGATGGACCACACAACAAAAGGTGCTTCACATCAATCACCTAGAGTTGCTGGCAATTTTCCTAGCTCTAAAGTACTTCCAAGTGCATATACAGAACAAAGCTGTCCTAATCTGGACAGACAACATGACAGCTATGTACTACATACAAAAACAAGGAGGCACACATTCTCTGCAGCTGTCCCAGCTTGCACAAAACATTTGGAGAAGGGCCATTCCACAAAAGATATATCTGCTTGCAGAACACCTTCCAGGAGTTGAGTTTGAGTTTGAGTTTAAAATTATTTGTAAAAGCGCGCGTACACCAGCGGTTTCTTGGCGCTACAACTAACAAACTACCGAGGAGAAAATGGAAGCAGGGGGCCATGGGAGATTATTCAAAGGACTTCTTGAATAGGTGGGCCTTGAGTTGTTTCCGGAATTGTGGATAAAAAATGAGGGATCGAATTTCCAGAGGAAGAGAGTTCCACAGGGACGGGGCCAGAGTGGCAAATTTAGAGCCTCCCCACTTCTTTCTTCGGAAACGTGGAATCATAAGAAGGGCCTGGGAGGACGAACGGAGATCTCTACACGGAACATAAGGGGTAATCTCAGAAGAGATAAAAGCTGGGGCTGAACCTAGACGAGCAAGAAAGGCGATGGAAGCGATCTTAAATTGGACCCGGGCTCGTACAGGCAGCCAGTGTAGAGACTTCAGGAGGGGGGTGGAGTGATGAAATTTCGAGAGATTAAAGACCAGGCGGGCCGCCTGGTTCTGTATGAGTTGGAGACGCCGTAAACTATATGCAGGGATACCCGCATATAGTGCGTTACCATAGTCCAGGCGGGACACCACCATGGCCAGGATGATAAGTTTAAGGGCCGAAAAGGAAAAGAAACGGGACACCCTGCGTATAGTACGCAGTGCAAGAAAAGAAGCAGAAACCACAGAGCTAACCTGGGAGTGAAGGGACAGTTGGGAATTAATTTTTATGCCAAGGGTTTTAACTGAGGTAGCAGGAGTCGGAGAGGGACCAAGAGAGGGGGGCCAGAACAGAGGAGTCCAGGGGCTGGATGAACCACCTGTCAACACCAACTCGGTCTTGTCAGGGTTGAGTTTAAGGTGGTTGTGGTTCATCCAGTCCCGGATATGAAGCATGATAGATTGAAAGTTAAGAGCAGAAGAGGGAGAAGAAGACCGGTCAAAAACAAGCTGGAGATCGTCCGCGTAATTAAACACGGCGACCTCCATTTGTTGCAGGGAAAAAATAAGGGGAGCAATGTAAAGATTAAATAAAAGGGGGGAAAGGGAGGAGCCCAGTTCACAATCAGATAGCCGAACTGTTAAGTCGACAGACGCAACAGATTCACGAATGGGAACTACATCTGCAAGTAATTCAACCATTCTTTCACAAGTTGGGTCATCCAGACATAGACCTGCTTACCACATACGAAAACACAAAATGCCCAACCTTTGCCGCCAGGTTTCCACACCCGTTGTCCAAGGGCAATGCGATATGGATGAACTGGTCAGGCAGATTTGCGTACACTTTTCCGCCAATCTCACTAATACCACTAGTGGTACGCAAGCTCAGACAACAGCCTCTCAAACTGATCCTGGTAGCTCCCACATGGGCATGCCAACCGTGGTTCACCACACTGCTAGAACTTTCTCTAGTTCCACACCAAAAACTGTCTCTGACACCATCCATGCTAACGCAGAACCATGGAGACATCAGGCATCCAGATCCAAGTCAACTGAATCTGGCGATCTGGCTCCTGAGGTCTTAGAGTTTGGTTACCTTAACCTGCCACCAGACTGTATAAATATCATAAAAGAAGCCAGAAGACCTACTACTAGAGCTTGCTATGCTGCTAAATGGAAAAGATTTGCCATTTACTGCACTAATAATCAAATTGATCCTTTGGATGCTTCCATCCAAAATATTATCTGTTACCTTCTCCATTTACAAAGATGTAATTTGGCATATTCATCTATACGATTACATCTTGCAGCCATTGCGGCATACCTACAAAACAGACAACATATGTCATTGTTTAGAGTACCAGCAATAAAAGCTTTTATGGAAGGATTAAAAAGAATTGTTCCTCCTAAGTTACCACCTTCTCCAGTGTGGAACCTAAACATTGTTCTTACCAGGCTCACAGACCCCCTTTTGAACCTTTACACAAATGTGAACTGCAATTTCTCACATGGAAAACAGCTTTCCTCATTGCTATTACCTTTCTTAGAAGAGTTAGTGAAATTCAAGCTTTCACTATACAAAAACCATTCTTACAATTACACCGTAACAAAGTGGTTCTAAGGACTAATCCTAAATTCCTCCCTAAAGTAATTACTCCTTTTCATCTAAATCAATCTGTAGAGTTATCAGTGTTTTTTCAAAAGCCAGACTCTGTAGCAGAGGGAGCTCTACACACACTAGATGTCAAAAGAGCTCTTCTCTATTACATCGATAGGACCAAATCCTTTCGCAAAACAAAGCAACTAATTGTTGCTTTCTCTCCACCACATAAAGGCAACCCCATTTCTAAATCTGGAATTGCAAGGTGGATTGTTAAATGTATACAAATATGCTATCACAAGGCAAAACGCACATTAACAGTTCCTCCTAGAGCACACTCCACACGCAAAATAGGAGCCTCCATGGCTTTCTTAGGGAACATTCCCCTAGAAGACATCTCTAAGGCAGCAACATTGTCTACAACACACACCTTCACTAAACACTATTGTGTTGATGTGCAAGCCAAGCAGCAAGTTGCAGTAGGCCAAGCTGTCCTCAAAACTCTCAAACTACTGCAACGGATACAGGTGACCACCGCTAAGGGAGACACTGCTGCACAATCGATGCAAGTGTACTTACCAGTATGCATCTGTTCTTGGCATGTAGAGCTGCAGATTTCTGCACACCCTCCTGCCTCCCCGGGACCTGTATCTGTTCCAGTTTTATCTTAATTGGATATACACGCATGGACATCCCTTCTTTCTCTCTACTAACTCCATAATTTCCCATCATGGCAAAAAACAATCTAAGGATGGAGCCGATGCCCATGCGCACTATCGTCCAAGGGAGGAGTCACCTATCTCGTGACTAAAAAGACTTCTTCCAAGACGACAACAACATGCAACCATCCGAGCCCAACACCAGGTGGCGATTTAATGCAAAGTGTTGAAATCTGCAGCTCTACATTCCAAGAACAGATGCATACTGGTAAGTAGCATTTTCCTTACTGTTTCTTGTCGTGGTTATGAAGCCTGAATTCAGATAGTGGAATTGGCAGTGATTCTCAATTAAAAAAACATAATGGAACCAGACTTGTCATACATTTTAGCTGCAAAAACTGGTAGCTAGAAAACTTTCTTCAGTCTTTCTTACCTGTCTAATGTTTTTGTGGTTCTTCTATTCTGGTGTTCTATCTCTCACAGACTCAGAAGTTTCTAGAACTGATTGCTGTGTAATCCCTTGCATGCTCGCGCCTGTAGGAACATTCCTATATTGCTTAATAGGAAATTTACTATAGTCACCCTCCTTCTCCTAACTCAGGTGGAAGATCCATGAAGCTTGCATGCTTGCTCTGGGTTCGGTGAAGTCTATCATTACAGACAATGTGAAGAATGGCCGGATCCAGTTTGATATGCATGGGTTCTTGACCGGCGTGATTTTAACAGATCTTAATTTATCAGGTAAGCCTCAGTTTGATATAGGCTTTCTTTGTTAGTTGCATGTTCAGATTAAAAAATATAATGTATTTTTCTTGAGACACTCTTTGAAGTCCTCTTGCTCCCTGGCATCTAGTGATGCATCTAGTCAAACTCAAATGCACATTTCGATCATTCCTTAACAACTTGCTTTTACTTGAAAGCAGCCATCTTGCTCCTCAGGGATCACTCAGCACAGTGGTTGCTTGAAGTAAAATGTACAGTGAATATTGAGGTTGACTACGGACACATCTGTTCTCCTTTTGTCTTCCTTATTGCTCTCCCAATCCTCCATTATCTTTGACATGGTCTGTTGCTTTTATAGTGCTCCTCCAAAATATTAAAAATGTTTTTACTGTAGGTAGCAAGAGTGGCCCTTTTTCAACTCAACAGAAGTGGCAGAAGGACTGGCCTCAGAATGGCCAATGCAAACCATCAGACATTGACTGGCTTAAGTTATGGACTTCCCCATTCACCAAAATAAAAACCCAAATCTTGCCCAGACCAAACTACATATCCTAGATAAAACTTTACACCCCACTCCGACCTACAGCACTGGGCCTCATAGAACAGATCCGGCTTCTAAACCCCAATCCGCTCAATCTAGTGATCTGGCACCTGAGTTCCTAGAGTTTGTTTACCTGTGTCTCCCACAGGAGTGCATGGACCTACCAAATGTGCCTGCTATGCAGCGAAGTGGAAAATATTTGGCCACAAGTGTACCACCAAAAAGTTAGACCCCTTAAAAAAAAGATATCTGCTACTTGCTTCATCTACGAAAACTTAGGCCTAACCTACACCTCAATATGGCTACGCTTGGTGGGAATAGAGGTCTAAATGCACAATGGATAACATGCCTACCTGTTCTGCGTACCTGTGGTGCAATCCTTTATGGAATTTCTTAAGAGGGTCATTCCACTTCGGATTCCACTAGCGTGAAACCTAAACATTATCCTCACCAGACTCCTGGATCATCCGTTTGAGCCTTTACAGTCTTGTCCTCTACAGCAGCTCTCCTGAAAAGTGGCTTTTTAGTTACAATATCTTCCCTGTTACACATTAATGGGCTACAAAAACTCACACTGCAGGAATCCTTTATTCAGGTCCACAGGGACAGGGATGTCCTCAGAACTAATCTTAACTTCCTCCGTAAGGTGGTTGCTCCTTTCAGTGTTAACCAGATCATAGAGCTACTGGTCTTTTTCACCCAACCAAACTTGGTAACACAGTGTGTCCTTCACACTCTAGATATCAAGCACATGCTCATGCATTACATTGACAGAACTAGGCCTTTTCGCAAAGCATACCCCCTGTTTGTTGCCTTCTCTATATCTAAGGCAGGTATTGCTAGATAAATAGTTAAATGTATCCAGACTTTCTATTTAAAAGCAAAGAGAACTGTAGTGAACACGCCACAACAGGTGAGTGGTGAAGCACTACAGTCTACTCGTTGTACATCCCCCACAGCTTCCAGAGAGAATGGCACAGGAATATCTGACCATTCAAACAGCAACAGTCCATGAAAAAACAATACATGACAGTGGCTGTGCACACACACAGAATGATTGCTACAGCATCTCATTCCTTTATAATGGAAAGTAAAGAACCTAAAAATGACAACGTACAAAACATCAGGGGGGGAGTGAACAAACAAAAGAAAACTGAAAATACAATACATGCGAGATCCAAATGGAAAGAAAACTTAGAAAAAAAGGATCAAGTACCACGATAGTATAATATATTCTGACACAATTATCAACCGTAATGATTGGATGGTATAACTCTCCTACCACTTTGGCGTGGCTCTACCTTTCGTTCTGAAGGTACCTTGACAGGAACATTCCTCTAACCTTCACTGACTCTTGTGTTCAACTATAGACCAAACCGTGTGGCCGACATTGTCTCTGAATGATCACATACCAAACCCCCACTGTCACATTTAGGAAAGCTTTGCAAGTTCAATTTTTCCTCAATATGTCTAAGAATCTTATACACTCTCAAGCTGTTCCACCAACTTTTCCCATTGACTTTTACAGCATAGCGAGAGACTGCGTCCACTTTTTTAGGTGGACTAAACTTGGACAAACCTTTCTGAACTATATGGGGAAGTTTGATTCTGATCAAATCTCCCGCACGGAATTTGGATTGATCTTTCCTAGATTCACCTGCACATTCATTACTTTCATTCTTGCCTCTTGATGAAAATATAGGCTCCTCCTTCTGATCTCCAACACCTCCTCTCTGGAAAGCCTATTTTTTCATCCATGCAGGACACGTCAAAGCTAGCCACTCTCCCGTGTAAAAGTTCAAAAGGACTTTTGTCAGTCATTTGGTTGGGAGTAGTGCGAAGCACCCTCAACATATTTTGAGCAGCTTCCTTAACCGCCATTCTGTTGCTCACCGCCCATTGTATACTATCCACCAAAAACCCGGTTCATGCGCTCAATAAACTCATTGGGTTGGGAATGGTACATAGCAACCCTGCGATGCTGAATATAGAACTGCTGTAAAAACAGTCATCTCCTTCAAAGTGAATTGTACCCTATTGTCCGAGACTATATCTTAGGGAAAACCCTGCCTTTCGAACAAAGTTTGAGAAAATGTGATCACACCTTCCGTGTTGGGGATCATCCATGAATAGAACCTCCCACAACTTACTGTAATAATCCGGGACCACCACAGCATACTTAAACTTATTGGGAAGAACATAGAAAGGCCCTAAAAAGTCCACTGCCAGCTTCATCCACGGTCCCCTGGGTAATTCAACCACCTGACAAGGCGGGGAACAAACTTTAATGGTCTTATCGCTGGTACAACATGTCACACACTCTTTTACAACATCAATCTGGCAGTCCATTGAAGGCCACCAGGAAATCTCATGGATTCTCCTTTTGGTGCTCGTCTGTCCTAGATGACCTTCATGTCCTGATTCAATTATGCGAGCCCTTAACCTTTCAGGAGGTATACATTTCTCACCATGCATGAATTTTAGCATAAGGCTGAAGTTCAGAACTCTAATTCTTTTCCTTAGGACACCCTTGAACGATGTGCTCTTTGACAGCATTGAGTACTCCGTCTGATTGTAAGCTCTCAAACCACTCTGTTTCAGAAAAACCACTGACATTACACTCATCCACTGCGGCAATCAGCATTCCTCATACTCGGGCACAACAGCATCATCCATTGTCAAAGGAAGGAGTCACCTGGAGAGAAAATCTGCTCAAATATTCTTTCCCCAGGAATATGCTCAGCCCTAAAATTGTATTGCAACAACTTTGAATTGAGTCTAGCAATCTGTGGGGTATGATCTTTAACCAGGTGACCGCTTAAGATGGCAATGAGAAGCTTGTGATCAGTCAAAATTTAAAGTATCTCCCCCATAAAAAACACTTGAACTTGAATAACAGAGTAATTCTTTTCACTTGGACGCAACACATGCAAGACAAATCCTACAGTTTTTTCTTTGCCTTGATTGAATTGAGTGACCATGTCACCCAAACCCTCAAGGCTAGCGCCACAGAAACAATACATTCTCTTAAGGGATCTTAAGGGGTAAGAATTTTTTGCTTGAGTAGTTCCTCCTTTATTTGATCAAACTCTTTCTGACAAAAATCACTTCAAAGAAACTCAGCCTTTCTCTTCAATAACTCCCTCATGTGCATTGTTTTGGCTTCAAAATTAGGGATGAATTTAGCATACAATTCACATACTCCTAAGAATGATAACACGTGTTCCTTAGATGTGGGACAAGGTGCTTTGACAATTGCCTCACTAAACAAAAATGTGGCTCAACACCCTCGCCAGAAATAACATGCCCTAAATATTCAATGGAATCAACACCAAATTATGCACTTCTCCTGCAATCTTTTCAAAACCTCAGTCAAGTGTTTGTCATGCTGTTGTCGTGTTTTGCCCGAAACCAAGATGCCATCTTGAAAAACTACAGTGTGCTCCACCCCTTCCAAAACCATCTCCATGATGCCCTGAAAAATCAAGGCCGCTAAGCAAGCCCGAAAGGCATCCTTCTAAACTGAAAACTCCCTATCGGAGACACAAATGCAGTAAGATGCTTGGAACTACTGTGTAGCTTCACTTTATGGTAAGCTGAAAATAAATCAGTCTTTTTGAACATTTTGACCCCGCAAACATTGAAATAATATAGTCAATCCTTGGTAAAGGATGGGAGTCCACCCAGATTTCTCTCTTTAGACTTCACAAATCAATACATACTCTCAGATTACACAAATATTTCCGGGCAACCACCAAAGGCGAAAGCCACATTGAAGACTCAATTGGCTCGATTACACCTGACTCACACATTTTCCTGAGTTCATCCGCCAGATCATCTCTGACACTAAAAGTACATTGCGCAATTTGTGTTTAATGGGACAAGCATGTTACTTTACTTTAATGAGATGTTTGAACCCTTTGATACATCCCAAAGTATTAGCAAAAAAATCCTTGTGTTTAATGGCCCACAATTGCACACCATATCCACACTTCCGGTTTCCTACTAAAGTCACTTGCTCTCTAGTTCCAGGCCTTAGTCATTCCAAAAAGAACCTGTTGGTACCATGCCAAAATATTAAGCCCTTTTCTTGCTACAAAAAATTTGCCCTGAATACAGCGGTATATAAATAGTAAACTTGTTTCAAAGAAGCATTTAAGTTATATCCTTCTGCCCTCATAGGACATAGGCATTCTATCAGGAGTGTCAAGTGATTTTCCTATCCACCTTTGGTTAAATAAGTCTTCAGTGACAGTCATGCGTGCTCCTGTGGAATGAGTATGCATATTTGCAAAATTTAACAATTTGTATCTATTTATATTGCTCCCTGATTCTATGTAGAAGTAGTAAAGCAAGTTTGATGATTTGCTTCAAATTAAAATGTACATAAACCTATTGCAACTTAGAAAAACCTTTTCCTAAATTATTGTACCACTTAATTGCTAGTCTCATCACCCCTGAGGCGGAAAGCCGGGGGCTCTGTATTGTAGTATTTTAAATGTGTGCCTTATTTTCTGTTCGCATTATTTGAAACTTGAATTGTTTTAATTAAACAGACCCCATTGCCTAGATTGCCGCTCCAACACGCTGTACTCCGCGCAGCAGAATCACGTGCTGACGTGGGGAGAACAGGCTGAGCAGGCGCCATATTGGAGGTAGGAAGGGTGGCGGTCCAGTAGCTGGACACCTCCCACCCTCCTCAGAACTGGATAAAAATGGACGTCCTCCTCGTCCGCGCAGCGGGCGCGCCGGAGGCGCGCCAGAGGCAAGCCCGTCTGCGCCCGTCCGCGCCAGACCCGCGCCTAGCGCCATACCCCCTGTGTCATTCAACACCGAAAGGATTATATACACCCCAGTTGAAATACGGAAGTGGAATCCAGGACACTTGATGACCTGCACTCAGCACAGGCCAGAAGATCGTATAGACCGAATTGAAATCGGCTGTGGGGATTGTAAGTCCTCCTTTCTTATTAAGAATAAAGTCAGCCACTCTGCTAAAGGAACGGCTAAGCAAAAAACTATTACTATCTCCCTCATTAATGCTCGGTCTTTGGCTCGGCATAGGCAGGAGATTGCAGATTTAATTGAGGACTATAAAATAGATGTCCTTTTCATAACCGAAACATGGATGGATGAAACATCCGAGCCCGATCTTCAGGTAGCAGTACCACACGGCTTCGAGGTGTATAGGTTGGACAGACAGGGAGGAAAAAGAGGAGGGGGCCTGGCAATTATTGCCCGGGATACCCTCCCGGTTAGAATCTCCCCCTTACCATCGCCTGCATGTGAGGCGTTACACTTCGCTATCAACCTGAACCCTTCATATAACCTTAAAGGAGTGCTCATCTATAGACCACCAGGTTCTCGCTCGGAGTTTCTTTCCTCCTTTACTTCCTGGATGGAATCGCTAGCCATTGAAGATTCCTTCATGGCCTTGGGAGACTTCAACTTCCATTTAGACAAGATGGAGGAGTCGGAAACTCAATCTTTAATAGCAGAATGTGAGACGTTAGGTTTAAATCAGCACATAAAGGAACCAACTCATGATGCTGGACATATTTTAGATGCCATCTTTTCCAACATCAACGAGTTAGAGGTAACCAACATACTACCGCTTACATGGACAGATCACCATGCCATTCTGTGTCAAATTCCGACTAATCGGATTATCGCCCCTAAACAGACCCTGTCACAGGAAAAATTCAGAGTATGGAAGGACATCGACTACCAAACCTTCAGAATGTCCTTGTCCAACTCCCGTCCAGATATCCAGCCAGACCCTAACAAAGCAGTAGGTCAGTTTCTCGACTGGGTTGGCAAAGCGGTGGAAACACACGCTCCACTAAAATCCATCTAAAAAAATAGGAAAGTGCCCTCAGCACCTTGGTATTCAGAGATCCTTAGAAAGCAAAAGCAGATTTGCAGGAATCAGGAAAGAATCTGGCGTAAGACCTACGATAACATAAGTAAAGCCAGGTATAAGGAAACATTAACCATCTATAAAAAAATGATTCAGGAGGAAAAAAAGAATTATTTTGAGCACCAAATTGAAAAGTCAAAAAACTCAAGTCGACAACTGTTTGAGGTAGTCAAGACACTGGCAGGGAAATCGGTAGACTTGAGTCCTCCCCAATCTCAGCAATTCTGTAATGATCTAGCTGGCTTTTTCTTCTCAAAAGTAAATGATATATACTCGGAATTCTCAGTAATCAAAATTAACACAAACATGCAACCTAAACAACAAAGAATTACCCCCAACTGCTCATTTTCCAAATTTAGGGAGGTAACGAAAGAGGAGATAATAGATCTCATGAGGCAGGTAAAAACAGGCTCAGCCTTAGACCCTTGTCTCCCAAAGATTTTTAGCCCGGTAATTGACCTGATCAGCGAAGTTATCACTCAAATTTGTAATGCCATGTTCCAATCAGGGATTTTCCCGGACAAACTAAAAAACACATTATTGAAACCCCTCCTGAAAAGGATCGGTCTAGACAAAACTATCCTAAAAAATTACAGACCGATTGCCAGTTTGCCCTACCTGGCCGAAGTAGTGGAGAAAGCCATGAATAGACAAATAGCTGAATACATCGAACAAAATAACCTCCTGGACGACTCTCAGTTTGGGTTCCGGAAACTACATGGAACAGAGACTGCTCTTATAAAAGCTGCTGATGATATTAGGACCATCAGGGACCAGGGAGGAACAGCGATACTGGTCCTGCTGGATCTCTCTGCAGCCTTCGACACGGTCAATCATTCCATCTTGATTGACCGTGTCGAAGAAATGGGCATACACTCAAGGGCCAAGGATCTTCTGTCTTCTTTTCTGTCTAACAGAACACAGGCAGTGACCTTGGGATCAATACAATCTACTGATCTTGCCCTCCCATGTGGCGTTCCGCAAGGCTCATCCCTAAGTCCGACACTTTTTAACATCTATGTGTCGGACTTAGCTAGGGTGATTAAGTACTACCGGATGAGCCTGACCTCATACGCCGACGACACCCAGTTGGTGATCGCCATTAAGAATGATGGCGAGGAAGTATCCGCCCGGTTTCAGGAAGGTATGCTGGCAATCAAGGGATGGATGGCCGAGAACTGTTTACGTCTTAACTCGGATAAAACCGAGGTAATGATTTTTGGAAAACTATCTCCACAGTGGTCTACCACATGGTGGCCGACTGCACTTGGAGCTCCTCCAGAACCTGTGCAGAAGGTTAGGAATCTTGGAATCATCTTCGATGATAAACTCAACTTCTCCAGCCACGCCAATCAGGTAGCCTCATCGGCCTTTTACAAGTTTAAGATCATCAAAAAAATCCTGCCCTTTCTTCCTGAGAACACAAGGAAAACAGCGGTGAGCTCCTTGGTAATATCCTCCCTGGATTATTGCAATGGACTATTTGCAAATGCTCAAGCACGGGTGGTGGCCAAACTGCAACTCATTCAAAATGCTGCGGCAAGGCTACTATCCGGTACCCCGAAATTCCAGTCCATCAAGCATGTAATCAGGAACTACCACTGGTTAACGGTGAGAAATCGCATCAGATTCAAGACCTTGTGCCTCACCTTCAAAGCCCTTAATGGTCATGGCCCGGCGTTTCTTAAACAGAAACTAGTCCACTATCTACCTAAAAGATCTTTAAGATCTGAACAGAGGCATCTATTAACAGTGCCGCGTACCAGGACGGTCACTTGGGGTGACAGATGCTTCACTAACTCCGCGGCCAGACTCTGGAATACTCTTCCAGAGGAAATCAAATCTTCACCCTCGTTATTTCAGTTTAGGAAACTGCTGAAAACATGGTTGTTTGACCAATAACTGTCCAGGGACCACTTCCTAAGGTAGATAAATGCTCAGTCAGAGAATTTTAGCAGAGTCACAGCGCCAAGACACCTACGGGTATATGCTGCGCTTTATAAATTTTTAAAATAAATAAATAAATAAATTCAAATACCATTTGTCTGAGACTTCATTTAATAAAATGGGTTTCATGCGTGTCAGTATTTAAAAAGAGAGAATGGAGAATCCTGGGAATACATGATTGGGCAAAATAATACAAAAATGATGGACTCCATTCTTAAAGAGAGTGCCGAAAGTGCACCTGCCGGTCTTTGTCCCTGCATTGGTGTAGAACTCAGGAATTCACTAAAGATTACAGAAGTAGACCAGGAAACCACACTCCTAACAAACGTTTGTAAATTTCATTTTCGCATCAGCAAATGTACATCTATATATTTGTTTCTATGAAAATCCGCTGAGCAACTGCTAATTCACTTTGCTCCCACCATTTTCCCACTGTGGTCCACGTTTTAATTTTTTGCTGGTTAGGGGTAAATTACTGACCATTTCCAGTATGGGAGGCGATTGTAGAGGTGTTGTCCAATACTCTAAAGCATGTACGTTTGTGGGAGTGCACAAATCCACAGGGCATTCTAGCCTTGTAACTAATGCTCTCTGCTTACTTTCAGCTCCTATATGTAGATGTCTGGCGTTGTGGTAAAGTCAGAGCTGTAATAAAATCCAATCTTTGCTAATATATGAGCTTTGGCATCTTCAGTGCGGCTAATATCAAACCTCTGACATAATGAGAAAGCAAACACAAGAAAGCTGGCAAGACTGATCACCTCACTGCTTGCACCCAAAGGGATGTTTTTTTCCTAAAAGGGCAAGTACATTTCACTAGTATCCTATCCCTTGGACAAGTAGATAGTATACAAAATGTAACGCTCCCGCAGTGTGATGAAATGCCTCAAGCTAAGATGTCCCTTCATTGGTTCTTTTAATCAAGGAGACTTTCTACAGGCCCAACACAGTACATGGAAGAATATATGACCCCTCCTTTCCCAGTAAATCATGTGGTAATTATAGAGCTCAAGTTTCCTCACACAGACAAATGTCCTAACTCTTTAGACATTGGGGCATTTTTGTATTCATTGTTTGAAATTTTACCAGTAGGCTCAAGTCGGTCAATGTAGCGATTCTTGGTCTATGTGATGAGCTTATTCTGTGTGCATTCAAAGTGTGATGCCCACTTTTGCCTGTTGTAGGTCAGCTATCACGCCATTGTGGAGGTCACATTTTTCACTTACATCTGTAGCTTCCATTGGGTTTCCCTGTTTTTTTTCTATACTTCCTTTCTAGTAGAAACATTCCAGCTTTATAAATGGAAGGCTAATGCAATTGTGCTGGGGGTGTTTACATGAATAAATCTGTTGAATAAAATAATACACATATTTAATTACTGTGAAACATTCCGCATTCTTGAGTGCAGGGTTACTGCCACAGTTATCACTAAATTCATGTTGCAAAATTATCTTTTGGCATTGTCATGAGTGGCTTTCTTGGAGTATGTTGTGGAGAATTGATTAAGTGTATACAAAATGTATCCATTTTCACTTTTTTGTTCCAGTGTCTCCATTCTTGTTGGGACGTGCCCTCTGGGCAGCTAGCAGGTTCACAGTCGCAATGTCCACTGAGCTCATACAGCAGTTCCTGCAGGCTACAGTCAGTGGTTTACACGAGACACAGCCTCCCTCTGTGCGGATATCAGCAGTGCGTGCAATCTGGGGGTAAGTGCAGCAGCCCTCAGCGGATCTGAGGAATCCTTTTTGCATTGTGGAACGGCCAGTTCTTTTTGCTTAATGTTAAGTGATGTAATTGTAATTGAATGCATGCCTTGTCCTCATCTGCGAGTTTAAAACTGCAGCCACTCTCAAACCTGCTTGGGTTTTGTGTGCAGTGGAGTTCCTTTTAGGAATGTTAGACTCCACGAGTGGTGGAGAACTTCACCTCTTGGTTAACTTTTGTGTGTGTATCTGCTTAGTGTTATAATGGCTTTTGTGTGGCGTGTGAGCAATAAACATTTGTTAATCCTTAAGAATTTTCTCTGACACAGTGGCTGTATATCAGCGTATTGATATCAGCATATCGACTGACTTAAATATTGTGGTCTAAATACGGTGTACAAAAATATCACACCAGTGGTTGTAGATTTCCTGTTTTTAATCTTAATGGGCCAGTATTTGTGTAAATGATATTGAGAATATTTGAACAGTGCATAAAATTTGTGGAGTTTTCCTTGAGAGACACTGATGTGCAAAGGAACTTAACTCTGCGTCTGAGTCCTTCAAATGCATATTTGTTTAAACATATCAATATGTAAAGTGCCTGTTCACCTCAAAGGGTATTGTATCAATCAGAATTCATAAAGCTCAGCTAATCACCCGATGGGGTATCCATGTGCTTTAGGCCCTGGAGGCTTATTCCAACAGCCAGGTCTTGAGGGCCATTCTGAATTTAAGAAGTGAGGTGATCGTCCAATAGCTCGTGGGGAGTCTGTTTCAGATCAGCGATGTTGGAGAAGGAGCATCCTCTACTTCAGCTTCAGCAGATGCGGGAAGTATAGGCAAGTGAAAGGGAGGCGGTACGTAGTCTTCTCGATGGTTGGTGGAATTTCAGGCAGTGGTTAATGTAGATGAGTCCTTGGTTGTGTAGAGCCTTGTGTGCGTGGGTCAGCAGCTTGAATTGCCAAATCTTCTGTACGGGGACCAGTGGAGTTTTTCGAGGTGGAGTGTGATGTCGGTTAGTCGGGGCAAGGGTCTGGCTGTGGCGTTCTGTATGGTCTGAAGTCTTTGTAGAAAGTGTGCGGCGATTCCTATGTAAAGAGCATTGCCGTAGTCTAGTCGGCTGGTGATGAGGGCTTGTGTCCCGGTGCGCCTCAGGTGTGGGGGTAGCCACTTGAAGATCTTACATAGAATGCGCACAGTCATGAAGCAGGCTGAATAACCATTTTTTATACAGCTAATTAGCAACACTTCACATTTCTGGAGAAAAATCACAGTACTCTGAAATAAAAATATTTAGTGTTGGTGATTTTTTTTTTTTAACCGCCTCCATGATTCCTTCAAATTGTGCAGATACTTTACCATAATGCTTGGTTGAAATCTGCAAAACAGTGTTGTACCTTTGTTGCATCGAATAGGGTCTTTTTCCATTTGCTTTAATGTGTACCATGAAGAACATCAGATACATTTGTTTTTGTCAATTGTTGGCCATGATCATTAGGTGTCCTGTTCACTGAGGTCAGATAATGATACTTCTACCTGTTATCACACCAATTTTCAAAAAGAAATTCTCTCCTGTTTTCCTTCCTGCAATCCTGAAGCTGATGCACAAGGAACACCACTTTTACAATACACTACATAATTCGACCAATTTAGTGATGTTCTGAAACATCCCTTCATTTCACATTACCCACTGTGTACTTTTGTTCCTGCTGTTTCACGTCTGCTATATTAGATTTCACCTAATATCTGCACATTGAAAAGAAAGGTCTTGAAGCTGCTTTTCAAATGGCATAGGAATAAGGCTACCACAAACCAAAGCTGCAGCCAAACCATCTTACCTTCAGTGGAGAGACTGATTCACAGTCCTCACATTTCACGAGAAAGGCACTCTCCTACAGCTTGTGACTTCTATTCTTGTGGACAGCAACTTAGGAACACACAAGACCTTCTCTTTCCAAGGTTCTCATCACAGTGTTCTTTGCACGGTGTGGTACATGGGTAACACGGAAAAGGTGTTGGGACTAGAATTTAAACTCATATAAATAATGGTGGGTGGCCTTTTAAATAAGAGGTTTGTTTCTAACTTTCACAACTGAAGTTGATTCCTCCTAGGAGCTTGAGATCAACACTAGTGGAATCTACACATGAAGTCTACATAGTGATCAGTTTAACAAACTGGGTAAGGAAAAATGTTGCTGCCTCAGTGTTGATGATATGGTTGAAATGAAAGTAAAATATATTGTGTACAATGTAGTGTCCATGAGAAACCTCTTGAGACCTTAAAAAAACCATAGAAAGTAAGGGAATAAGTACTTGCAGACAAGTAAAAGCAGGAAATAAAATCAGATACATTTTATTCAGATTGCGACCATGCAAAGGGTATTTCGAACATTATTGAGGCAGGGAAAGACCTGTTTATTGCTGGCCTAGTCACTTCCATTTTTTGTTGTGTTGATTTGTCTAATAGAGAGAGGGTGACATGTCTGAGGCTGGACTAGGCTTGGCCTTTGGATATACCTACTCTGAGAGACGTACAGTATCAGTCTGCACCATGTATCCAGTTTGAGATGAGAATTCTCCACTGTTAACACACACTCTTTTAAATGCTGCGTGCAAAAGCAGCATTATGGGATTCACTGCATTTTACAGTTCCTCATTGAAGAGGATGTGCATTCTCCCTTACTCACACTTAATTTAGTCTGTCTTGAAACACCAGCAAAACAGTTAAACAAAAAATCAATTATCCAGAATAAGTAACTTATTTAATGAATCACTTTGTGGCCCAAGTGGTGGTTGTGGCTCCTTCGGCACTTTGGAAGCCTACGCATGTCTGGTCACCACTGCAGCAGCTTCCTTTCCTCCCTCAAGGCAGAAAGACTCCTAAAACAAAAAGTAAGCACACCTTGCTTCTGAGTGTCTTTGTGATCTGGCTTGACAGCACAGCTATCGTCAGACAGTTATGTGAGCATCACCAGAGAGGGGCTTTGGTCCGCCCTCCTGTTGAAAGCCAGAAGTTCATGTTTTGATTGAACAGAAGTTGTGTGCTTGCAAATAAAGTCCTTCCCTCCATTCAGCTTTGATGATTTTATTTACCGTGCTACCGAATGTTGACCTTTCAGGGGCACCTAAATGACATTGAAGTTATATTAAAGTATCTTGGATAACTAGAATATTTGTTGTCTTTTTCTCTGGCAGCAGCACAGATGGGAGAAGGGCAGCCATTAACCTACATGCATTTTTAGGCTTGGCTTGACAGTGCAACTCGTACATTACCCTTTAACTTGCACCTAAATTATTCTAGAGTTCTTTGCTTCCACCCCCAATGCAAACCTATTCCCCTGCCACTTTCTTGTAATGCTTCACATTACCATACATCATTCCTTTAAAGCCTGACTTATTGGCATTGCCACTGCTTGTTTTAATGTTTTGTTCACTGGGTATTCCTTGCATGCATATGACCTGTTATTATGGTCCAAATCCCATACACAATTGCTTCTTCTTGGTCTGTGGTCACTGCTCAACACTTGTAAACTTTGCAGGCCTCTTAAAGACATGTTCTCAGTTCATTAAGGCAATTTTCCTTGGCTCTGCTTGGAGCTGGCAACTAAAGTCTTTTCTTCTATATTAAGAAGGACTCCAACATTTAAGAAATCCCTGAAAATCAAAAATCTTCCCCTTGGAAGAAAGTGGTGCATTAAGCCCACTCCTGGCTACTACTGCTTCTCATCCCCTTTCACGGCTTTTCAGAGCATCTAACTGTACATGCTCTATGCTCGCTTGAGCTCTTCTACGACTGTGTATAGACAAAGATCTTAATGATCTGGATTCTATTAGCCTCCGTCTCAAAGCCTCTACATTATTGCTTTTTATTATAGGATTCTAATTTATAGTTTCTGTTAATAGTGGTATGCTATCAGTCTCTGCAGTGAGTGCTCATAGTGCTGGGTGGTGGTGAATTACATGGTTTCTTCTGCTTTTTGTGTGGATGAAATTCAAGAGGCATTAATGTTCAGTATTATGGTTGATGTGAAGTGCCGGAGGACCCCATTGAGCGTTGTGAATGGATTTATAGTGACTGGCTAGGCTCTCAGGTATCTGGTAACAGAGACCTTATGTTGAATATAGTATTTGGAGGGTGAGCCTTAGCTTTTTCTTCCCTCTAACTCCCTTCTCTTTAGTATTGAAGTGCCGGAGGACCTCATCATATACCTTTTTCTGAAACCATTAAGGGTTTAGCTCATCACTAGAGCAGTTGTCTGTACTTTGCAACAGAATAAAGGATGACGAGATGGAAGGTAGTCTGCACAGGATCAGATGCAGGTGTAGGCATGCATCTTGCTAGCCATTCTTGGTGTACTTAAAAATGACAAAATTGATTACTTCTTTATTTATTCTTCTGCACTATGCTAGCTTCATTGTTAAGTAGAGTTTCAGGATTTTATCCTTAACACATAAGTAAATAGGTTTCTGGCTTTTGAAAGAGCTAATACGTGCTAATAAAAATGGGCCTAACAAATACTATTACATTTTAAAGAAAAGGCGTGCGTTGCTGTTTTGTCCGACATTCCCTGCATTAGTTAGGAAATGTTTGTTGCTTTCTTAGTAAATTTGTTTTGAATCCCGTTAATAGTAGCATTCCAATTATTGTTTAGTGAAGTCTAGTGAATGGTAGTCTGTGACCGCAATGTAATCAATACCTTTATTGTCGTGGTCATATCTGTGATGATCCTATTTCTTGTAGATACTGTGACCAGCTGAAGACATCCGAGAGCACGCATGTACTGCAGCCTTACCTTCCCAGCATTCTGGACGGTCTCATCCACCTTGCTGCCCAGTTTAGTGCTGATGTCCTCAACCTCGTCATGGAAACACTCTGTATCGTGACAACTGTTGACCCAGTCTTTACCACCAATGCAGAGAACAAGATATGCCCTTTCACCATTGCTATATTTCTGAAGTACAGCAACGGTATGGAGTTGAACAATTATTTTACATGTTTTGCTGGTGCCATTTTTTAATGGTGCAAATAAGAATCCTTGTGGAATGACTGCTTTGCAGTTAAGCAGTTGGTTAAATAAGCCGTTTGGATCGCTGATTGATGTTTGGCTCAGAAGGTATTGTTTTATTTGTTTCTTTATGAAAAGACAGATGGACTTACTCCTGCTTTGAATTCAAGGCGATATAGTTTGCAGAAAACCACTAAACTGCTAATGCACTTAGTTTGTTGAGGACTTGACAGAGATAAAGCTTGAATGAGTTTGAACTTCCTTCTCACCCTAATAGCAACTAATGTGCATTTGATGTGCAATGTGACCGTTTTGCACTTTGTAGGTGGTCTTGAGGATCCTTTATCAAATTGTTCAAGAATTTGATTTTTATCACCAACCTGAAATGTTTAAATAGCTTGGGTGCATTCTGCCTAAAAGTCATTGTCTAATAAATACAAGTACATAGTGCTTGCACAACCTTTCCGCCGAAGGTGCTGCGTGCTCCCCTAATGCCATGTTTTACAGTACCTATCCAATAGCGATTTCAGGCTGCAGCTTCCTTACCTTAGAGTTATCCCCAGGCGTCAGACTGGATCCAGACTTTTGTGAGCAGTACCCCTGCACGCTGGTGGTGGAGTCTCCATTCTCATCCCCAACTCTGATACTGAGCCGGATGGGTGCCGTCCGACGCAGATTCTGGCGCAACTGTGGAAAGACAACCCAAATCCGCACCTGGGCCCTATTCCTTTGGGCTTGCACTTGCCGATGACTGGGAGGAGCCACTTGACTATGAGGACTACCAGCCCCTAGATTTTACCGACGACACCAGGTGTGAAGATCTGGCGGATGCCAGTGGACTGGATACCTCACCAGATACTGGCTTGGTTTCTCCTCCTACCGTGTCTATGGCGGAAGGAGTCTCATTCGCTACGGTGGCGAGGAGGGTTGCTGAGGTCCTAGACCTTAAGCTACCCACTGTGGTTGTCAAGACACATGTCTTTACTGAGATGCTTCAGTCGGGAGTCGCCACATATGAACTGCTTCACGTCCTGCTCAGGGCCTTGTCTAAGTCCTGCACAGGAGCTCCTGTGAATAGGTCAATTGCTCGCTGCCATCACCCCGCCCCAAGGATTCCCAATTTCCTCAACGCACCCCACCCCGGAGAGCTTGGTGGTCTAAGCCTCCACTTCCATAGCATATCCTTGCGCATTCCCTACCACCTCTCCAGACAAGGAATCCAAGAGGCTGGATACCTTGGAAACGATGATGTTCTCTTCCACCAGCCTGGTTTGCGGTCAGTGAACATAGTGTGCCTTTTGGGCGGATACTCCAGCTCGCTCTGGGACTCTGTTGCGCGGGTGCTGCCTATAGTCTTAGAGGAGGGCCGAGCCATACTCTCTTAAGCTGTTTCAAACTGGAGAGACGCAGCTAAGTTTGCCATATGCTGTGGGCTGGATACAAACCACTCGCTAGGCAGAGCAGTTAAATCGTCAGTGGCCTTAAGGCACCACACCTGGCTGAAGACGGCTGGCTTTTCGGGGGATGTCCAGGCCTCACTCATGGACATGTCCTTTGATGGCTACCATCTGTTCGGAGACAAGGAAACCCTGTGCTGGAGCGCTTTAAGAACAGCAGGGCTTTGGCCATGTCCTTGGGCCTTTCCATTGCCCCTCGCCAACCTCTGTCCCCCTTCCGCTCCTTTCATGCCCACAGAAGTAGCGTTCAGCCGTTTTTCCAACTGCCCAGTCACCATGGCCAGCAACCTTCTCAGTCCTTGCTTGTCCAAGGACGCAGCACCCACTGGTCTCGTGGGTCAGGAAGCCAGATGTCTGGACAGTTATAAACCCCCTCCAGCCACAGCCTCCAAGTTCCTTTAGGTTGCCCTGAGACCATTATGGGCACCCAGTGGAGGCAGGATATGCCATCACCTGAACACTGGAGGTCAGTAACACCAGACTTATGTGTTCTCCAGATTTTCCAAAGGGCCTATTCCCTCCCAATTGTGACTATTATAGTAAAGTGCCCCTTTTTGACAGCAGTGTGCTGGGGTCCTGTATTCCAGGTCCCCATGCCATATCTTTCCCTAAAACTGTACAATTGCTCCCCCAACTGGCAATACCTTTACTATCCCCTGTAAGTCCCTAGTAAATGGTACCCCTGATAGCTATGGCAGAAGGGTAAAGAGGGCCCTCGAGGGTTGCAGCATGTATTGTGCCACCCTAGGGTACCCCTCACCACACTCATGCAAACTGCCTTTGCAGGCTGTTTAACATGGTGCAGAGAAAAGTGAAGACACAACGGGGCAGGCGTCTTGTTTGTCATGCCTGCAGACACTGCATGCAATATAAGTAAGTCACCCTTACAGCAGGCCTTACAGCCCTAAGGCAGGGTGCATTATATTACATGTTAGGAAATATCTGCATGAGGAGATATACCCCTGTGATGTCCCTGTCGATTCTTGGACATTACCAGTGAACGGGGAACCATCTTGAGTATGTGTACTGGGCATTGGTGATTAGGAGTTCCCCAGCTATATGATAGCTTAAACTGAGACTAAAGATGTTTGGTATCAAACATCTTGTATTAATAAGCCAACACTGATTTTAGTGATGGATTTATTAACGCATGCATCCAGAGGGCACCTTAGAGGTGCCCCCTGAAAACCTACCAATCTCTAGTGTACTGGCTGACTGGTGTAGACTAGCTGCCACCTCAGAGAGGTTTCTTACCCCCCGCAGGTGAGCACCCACATTATCTGAGGGCAGAAACAACGCCTGCTCCACCCGCAGGTTTTGTCACCACCTCCAAGCAGTATGGCTAAGTAATCAGCAGATCAAGGCAGGAGGCTTCAACAGCTTCTGCTGCCTTTTGTATGTGACCCAGGCTTCCACCAGACAGGGGAAATGCCTCCTCCATCCCCGGGCCCATTTGGCACCAGACCAGCAGGGAAATTAGCTAATCACGAGGCGTGATCTCTATCAGGCTCTTTCCTGATGTGAACACGAAAACTAGAATACCACCATCTTGGTTTTTGGTAGAATTAGGCTCACTGGATCAGGGTTATGCCCACTTCCAACAGGAAGTGGTCCTATAGACGGTGTAGGTAACCTAAAGGTAAGTAGCCCGTTGGCTACTGCCTGTCACTCCCATTAACACTCCTAAATTGAGTACTTAGGAGGCTCCCTTGATGCTAGGAACTTAGAATTAATAGATGGAGAAGAAGAGGACAAAGAGCCATGAGAAATCAAGAGACTAGAGACTGCTGTCTACGTTTGGCACCAAACCCTGCCTGCCTGCTCCAGTCTTGACAATAACTGAATGACCCTTCCTGCAGCTGAGCAGCTACCAGAAATCCCGTTAGAATACCAGCTATTCACAAATTGCCAGTAATCTTCCTTGAAGTAGAGGAGCTAATCCCCTGCAGTCCGCATGCTCTGAAGAAGCAGAGTCTTGTTTTTTGTGTTGCAGCTCTCCGGCCAGCCTGAGGCAGTAGCCACCCAGGAAGCGGTACCTTTGCTTCCAAAGGTCAGATTTGTCCCCCCACCGAGTGAGAGGACACCAGGACCGACGGGAGCTGCACAGCACTAATACACGGGGTACTTGACCCCCTTGCAGCAACCAAGGCCTGTTTCAATCCAGTTGGGACTTTAACAGCCTAGACCGTACGGCTGTTGGACATCTGCACCGCACAGACCCACTACTAGAGTGGCCCAGCTGTCCCGATTTCTGCACCCTCAGTCGGCGTGACTAACAACGGCGAGGGTTTTTGGACGCTTAGAGCCCAACCGGCCGATCTACTCTGCACCCTAACGCCGCAGCCAGGGTACCCAGAAACAGGCTGTGCTCCCAGGAACCTTGTGACCAGACACCCCCGTTGAGAGCTCCCAGACTTGTACCCAAGCCCCTCTGCAGCCTGTTTCTAGGTGCCCCCCTCCATTCCACTAGCCTGCAAAGCTACCAACTCGACCTGCACCCGGACACCCTTGGGCAGGTAAAGAGTAACTGCTGGGGGTTCTTTGGACCTTGGCCCCCTATGACCCAAGTCCAGAAGGAGACCCTCGGAAACCGGCTGTGAATAACTATGCAACATATCCCTTTTTTCCCCATATGAAAGCATTGCTGAGTAAAGACTCATTTAAGTGAACATTTTACTTGCCTGTAAAAATCCATATTTAAAAGAATTCTTACTAGATAACAAAGTTCTTGGTATGAAAATTCATATGAAAATGCTCCTTATTTTTAGGTATCACCTGTGCATTGCTTGCGCTGTCTCTTCAACACATGCTGTATTCAGGATATGGGCATAAAGCTCCACCTACTTTCCGGCCATCTTTTTAATTGGCTCCTGTCCCTCTCATTTGTAAATTGTGGATTTTCATTGGTCATTAGACTTAGTAGTCACTCCTTAGTACCGGATTGTCTCTTCTTGTAACCTCCCATGGAGACACCTATTGTAACGTGTTGTTACGGCCTAGGTTTTAATTACTGTCTCGAGGCATAATTTTCTTAAAGGCCTTTAGACAGGACACTCACTTGGTCCTAAACTCGGTTGGCAGTGGTTACTTCACTCGCTAGCACATATCACATTTATATTAGACCTACTATAAATTTCCCTTCATCTACTCCACAAAGAGTGCAACCTAACCCAGAATTAATATATCTGATAGAGACTACTAGCTGCAGATTCCTTGATGTAGAATTATCCCCAGGTGTGGGACTGGATCCAGAAAACTTTTTGCCACAGCATTCCTGCACCCCGGGGGGATGGCACTAGGCGACTCCGCCCTGACTTCTTTCGTGACGTCAGCGAGGATACATAAGACCCACTCCGGCGTGCCTACGTCAGTTTTTTTTTCTTTACCGCGATCCGGATTGTGTTCTGGCCTGTTTTCAGGCCTTCTATTCTCTTACGCGCTTTGGCGTTAAAGTGGAACCGTGTGTGAATGCCTTCGGGCTTCAAAACGTGTATCTCCTGTGCGTGTCCCATGTCGGCGACGGACCCTCACCTAATTTGCATGTGGTGATTGGGTGAGCACCACGACTCGGAGAGCTGCGACGCCTGCCAACACCTTAAGCCTAAGTCACGACGGGAACGCCGGATGAAGTTGCTGTCGGCACGCTTGTCCAGGTCGATGTCATCCCAGCGTCCGTCCCTTACTTCGGAAGCAAGGGATCGCCTGTTTCGTCTGGGACATTGTCTTTTGCCTCGAGGGTGTGGCTCACCGGCTAATAGGTCCTTCAGTCTATCTCCGAGGCCTTGACCTCCTGTTGCGGTGGGTGCCTGCTACCCCCGGGACATGCGACCCCACCTGTCGCCTTCCTACCCACTGTTTCCTGGCATAGAGGCGACTAGGGCCCAAATGACAGCCTACTTGGCGGCGCTGCAGGCTTCTTTGGCCCTTCCTCCACCTCTTGCGGATCCCTTGCCTTGCGCGGGGTCTTCTGTGGAGTCGCCAGTGGCTCCGGCGCGTGACTTTTCGGCTCCAGGTCGTAGGAGAGTGGTGTTGTAGAGGTGCGGTCCTTCGGGGCTCCCCTCTTCTGTGCCTGGTGTCACTGCCTCGCCACAAATCACTACGGGGTTCCCTGTATTGTCGCAGGAGACCGCCGGGACTCCGGGCTTGTTTCAGAGTCTCTCTAGGTCCTCTGAGCAGGCAGCTGCCTCACCAGAGGTCGAGCCGGCTCTGCTTCGGTGCCAGGGGCCCTCCTCCCCGGCTCTGGTGCAGTCACGGGTAGAGGCAGGGACTTGGGGTGCTTTCCGGAGACCCCCTCGGCACTGGTGACTGTTCTGTCTGAGGCCGAGCCAGCGCCGTTCTGGTGTCGACCCCGCCCCACCCTCATGGTGAGCATGTGGTGGCAGGACACCACGGAGCCGCGCCGGCGTCGGGTTCTGGATTCGTTCCCTGAGGTCGGCCATCTGTTGGTGTGTTCTTCCCCGGAGACAGGGCGCCGTGTTGCCTTTTCACCGCCATCTTCCAGGGAGGGCTCCTCGCCGTCCCCACGGCCTAAATCCTCAAACCCTTCTTTCCGTTGCTTGCGGGTGGCTTTTTCCCCAGCCTCTTCGCCTTCTGGGGCTCCTCGGGTTCCTCATTCATCTGTGGATCCCCCACTATTCCAGGGCTGCCCGCTTCCCCCTGGACATGGCGACGGGCAGCTCAGCCTGCAGCCGTCACCCACGGAGAAATTACTTTCTCCACCGTGGCGCCCTACAGAGGCTAATGTTGCCTTTGTTCGGGCCATTTCCTCAGCCGCTGGTGTTCTGCGGATGGGTGATCCTGTCATTCCGTTTCCTACTGACAACCTTTTGGAAGTTCTCCACCAGGGCTCTGGTGGACGGGAGTTGTTACTTCCCTTTGAAGCGTCACTCCACAATCCTCTTATGGGGGCTTGGGAGCGCCCTGCCACGGGTGATCCGGTGCCTCAGGCACTTCTGCATAGTCACCACACTGCTACGCAGGACCCTGTTTGTCTTTCTTTCCACCCTTCTCCTCAAGGCTCTCTTCTGAGGAATGCCTTTCTGTGTTTGCCTGTGGTGTTGTTTCCTGTCTCGGGAGGCCCGGTGGTTGGAGTTATGGGGGCGTAATGTCTTTGCTTCTTCTAGCGCTGCCTTGCGGGCGCTTAACACTTTATGTGTATTGACCAGGGCTACTTCCAGACTGTGGGACTCTGTGGAGTCCCTTCGTTCTCATGTCTCTCATGAAAGTGCCCATGCTGACCTATGGAGCCATGTGTTGGATGGTAGGGAGTTGGCCGTATTTACTCTTCATGCGGCCTTGGATGTGGCCGATGCGCTAGGCCGTGCTATGGCCACTTCTGTGGCTATCCGTCGCCATGCCTGGCTGGTGATGCTGTTTTTCCAGAAAATATCAGGGAACGTCTGGTTGACCTACCCTTTGATGGGGTCCTTCTGTTTTAACACTCATGCGGACTCTGCCATTCAGCGTCTTCTTACGGGGCTTTATCCTCCTCCTCCTCCTCCTCCTCCTCCCCCTCCTCTTCCTCAGTAGTTGGTTTTGTTGTTCCTCCTGGTCTTAGTGGGAGGTGGTATTCCACTGCTCCTGGAATCTGGTGTTTGGGTGAAAGTTATACTTTGTGTGAGCGGTACTGTGCCATCAAGGTCCTGAGTTGGCCTACCTCTTCAGTTGGCTGCTGGGTCAGCCCCTTTTGGCTAAGAGTGTTATTTTTGCCTTCTGTGGTTTCCGCCGCAGGTTTTCTAATTTGTTCTCTGATGCAGGATTTCTTCCCTAGGAGTGGTCCCATTCTTCTTGGGACGTGTCCTACCCTACCTGGGATATTCGTAGCTATTGGATAGCCTTACTGTATACTGGAAAGATGTGTATGCCGCTGGTGCGTTTTCTTGGGCAGCTGCGGCATTATGCTGCAGTGTTTTTGCCTTTTTGTCTGCCGTTTAGCATGGTCCTCTGCCTGTGGTCCAGAAGGGTTATTTTCCTGTGTTGATGACTTGGTTCGTCCTATTTGTTTCTCCTATTATTTTCCGGCTGGTGGCTGGTTGGCACCCAGCTGCGCCCGCCGATTCTTCTGGTCCACGGCCAGGGGCCCTGGAGGGAGGCCTGGCCACCTGCTTCTCGTTTTTCGGGAGCCTTCTCGGACTGTCAATCTCTTCCACCTGCCTTTTTACTGAGGTGCTGTTCTTTCTGGCCTGTTGACGTCCAGCTGGGTTGAGTTTGGCCGCCCTCTTCAAGGGTGTGTTCCCGGTGAAGGGTTCTTGCCCTCGTTTCTGCTCTTCTCCTTGGAGTCTCTGGGTGGCTCTTCTTCCTTGGTGCTCCCCTGTGTTGCCTGTACCTGGGGTTTTCGGGGTAGTCCATGGTCCTTTACCTGCTGGCCTTCTTTTGCATTGCCTGTACCTGGAACTTCCGGTGGAGGTCCCTGGTACATTGGCTGAAGACCTCCTTTCCTTTTGTTTTGCCTGTACCTGGGGCTTCTGCTGGAGGTCCCTGGTACATTGGCTGCTGGCCTAATTTCGTATTGCCTGTACCTGGGGCTTCTGATGGAGGTCCCTGGTACATTGGCTACTGGTCTCCTTTAATGTTGCCTGTACCTGGGACTTCCGGTGCCTGTCCCTGGTACATTGGCTGATGGACTCCTTTCGTATTGCCCTTCCTTCTCCTGTTTGTTGAGGGCGGGACTGTCGCTGGTCGTTGTGACACATCCCCTGTGAGGCAGTGTTCTCTGTGACACTTAGGTTCTAGTCTGCTTTGGGGGGAGGGGACTAGGCTCTTTCCCCTGTCCCTGTGGCTCATCCCCTGTTTGGGAGGACTGGAATTTTTCCCGGTCCCGGCAATCGCCCCCTGTCAGGGTCTTGGGTTCGCATGAGCTGGGGAGGTCTTCTCGCAGACCCTCCTTTCCCTTGGGTATGGCTAGGGTATCTATTCTACGTTAAGGAATCTGCGGCTAGTAGTCTCTATCAGATGTACAAGTTACTTACCTTTCGTTAACGATGTATCTGGTAGAGACGATTCTAGCCGCAGATTCAGTCACAACCCGTCATTCCTCCCTGTTATGCGAGGGCCCTCTGGGTCTTCTGCAACCGCCTGCCTCCGGGTGGTTGCCTTTTTGCGCGTGTCTTACTCCCTCCTTTGGGGCTGCTCACCTTGTTGTTGTTCCATTCTTGACGTTGTTGTTCCATTCTTGACTTTATAGGCACTACCGCGCCCCTACATCCTGGTATCCAGTGTGACAGTGTAACACCTGATCCCTTCTCAGACAGTGCAGTTTTGATCTTATCCTTCCGAGCGGATATTCTGCCTATAATGCCGAAGGTTCAGCCTGTATCCTGGATGTCATTGAGACTGACTCTGAGGCTGTTGGGCCTCATCGCTTCCTGTATTCTGCTAATGAAGCATGCTTGTTGGCATATGCATGCTCTGCAGTGGGACCTGAAGTTCCAGTGGGTGCAGCTTCTGGGGAATCTTTCTGACGTTGTCCAGATCTCGGAGGGCACTTCAAAAGATCTGCAGCAGTTGAAGTTAAGGGTTTTGTTAAGCGCTCGATCACCGTGCGGTTTCTTGGCATGATGAAATTTAGGAAGTTGGCAGTGACTGACCAACCGCAATTGGGTCCGCGGCAGACCCCTCTCCCTTCCCCAATCAGATCTGACGTTAGTGACGCGTCCCACCTGGGCGGGGGCAGTCAACTGGGAGAGGTGGAGATCAAAGCACCCTGACTTCTGGCGGATTCTGGACCACATATAAACCTGTTGGCGTTCTGAGTGACCAGTTTGGCATTGAAGGCCTTTCTACCTTCCATCAGTGTAAGGCTAGTGTAGGTGTTCAAGGACAACCCCACTGCTATATGGTACTGCATCAAACTGTTGCAGAGTCGTGGACCTTCTAAGAAGAGGGCCCTGCGTATCTAGGCCTGGCTGGATCGTCCGGGCATTTCCCTGATGGTTGAACACTTGTCTGTCTATCTGAATGTCAGAGCAAACACTAGGCTGAAGACGTCTAGCAGATCAAAAGAGCATCTCAAAACGGAGGGTGTGCAAAGTCTCTTCCAGCATTGGGGAGAGCCCTGGTTAGATCCGTTCGCCACCACAGAGCATGCGCAGCATCAGTTCTCCAGATGGGAGTTTCCAAGGTGGCTCTCGCTCTGAGACGATTTTCATCTCAAATGGGGCTCCGCCTCCTGTCCGTTTTTCTGCCAATACCACTCCTGCCCAGAGGTCTCAAGGGGAGCAGAAATGACCAGGTCCAAGTCATCCTTGCAGTTATGGACTGGGGCCTGAGAGTCCCCGATCTCAAACTGTTGAACATGTCCATTGACTTCCAATCAGGCTTCCTCTTCGGGAGGATCTCCTGTCGCAGCTGTATGGGGAAGTTCTCCACCTGAATCTATCAATACTCTTTTATTTGTGAAGATTAAGTGGTGACAGTTGACCAATTTCGACCTTCCGCCTGAAGTCTGTAATGTTGTTTTGGCAGTTCGGTGTACCTCCTCCAAGACGGTAAACAACGGCCATTGGTGCAAGTTTGTGTCATGGTATACAGACAAACAGGTTGACCCTTTATCTGCACCCTTTTTCCAAGATCATTTGTTTATTATTGCCTTAGCGGGGCTCTGCATTAGGCACATTGAAAGGTTATTTATCTGCTAGTTCAGCCTTTCTGCGGCTGTCAGATCAGCCCTACATTTTCTAGTCCCTCTTGTAAGCAGGGTCCTAAATGGTCTTCAGCACATGTTCCATCTAGCTCCCTTCGTATGCCACAAAGGGTCCTCAATTTGGTTCTTACTTTTCTAATGTATGCTTCCTTTGAGTGGCTTCATAACTGCCCTCTTAAGCTCCTCACCATCAAGACAGCCTTTCTAGTGGCAATTACATCTGCCTGGAGGATCAGTGAACTGCAGGTGCTGTCATCTCAGCCTCCATACTTCTCTTTTTACCCACACAAACTGTTCCTTTAGAGTCGAGCATCCTTCTTTCTGAAGTTTGTCACCTCACTCAGGCCAGTCCATCACCTTGCCTACCTTTTACCCTCTGCCTCATCCCTCCAAGGAAGAGGAGAATCCTCCGGCTGGACCCAAAAACAGTGTTGTCTTTCTACCTTGACCGCACACGACTGTTCCAGGTGGACGGTCAACTCTTCGTTGGGTATGTCAGAGCCAAGAAAGGAAAGTCTACGCAGAAATGAGCCCTCTACCTATGGATTGCGCTCTGCATTAAGATCTGCTACGCACTAGCCAAGATGCAACCCCCAGAGTGTTTTGTTCTCATTCCACGCAGAGTTCCGGTAATAGACCTCTGTCAGGCTGCAACATGGGCTTTACTGCACACATTCACCAAGCGCTACTGCCTGGACAGTCTGGTCTATCTGGACCGGCAGGGCGGTCTAGTTTAAATAGGGTTTGAAGACCCTCCTCTGGGGAGGTGTTGCTTAGGTATCTCTATTCTAAGGTAAGGAACCTGCTGCAAGAAGTCTCTATCAGATGTACAAGTTACTTTCCTTCGGTAGTGCCTTATCTGGTAGAGACTTTACCTAGCCGCAGAGTCCTTACTGGACATCCCTTTCTTCCCGTTCTGTAAGTGACATTTTCTCCTCAAAAGGTCTTGGTTGACCCTGAAAATCTGCACACTGTAGTGGCTCAGCGCAGATATAGGTGCACACTTCGGTCAGTGCGCTGGGGATGGTGCCTATACAGATACCGCACAAGTCCCATCCAGCGCAGACGATGCCGATGTTGTGGATGCTGAGCCATCGGATGCCATCTGCTGGCACGCATGGGTACTGCTAGTGTTTTTCGGGATCCAGTTTGATGCCTGGGGAATATTCTAAGGTAAGGAATCTGCAGTTAGATACGTCTCTACCACATAAGGATTTACCAGAGGTACGTAACTTTTTCATGTTCCTCCTTTACTAAGTTGAGGTCCTTTTTCACTTTCCCCACCAAAGGCTCCTTCCACTATTTCAGATGCAATGCGATAAAGCACAGCATCAGTAGCACTTTTAGAATGTCCGATAGCATTTTATCTATGCTGCCGTTATTTTTAGTGTACATGTAGTCTTTTAGAAATGTTCTTGGTAACAACTGGATCGAGAAGTTGAGCTTAATTTTGAGTCCATAGAGTCACATGTGTAACCCAAACAGTTCAATGTTCCTTCATTATGCATATGGCCAGGCTATGATCTAACAGCGCTATGGGTCCTTGATTTGTCCCTCTAATGTGCACTGGAGCGTGTTCAAGTCACATGTACCTTGTGCATGCAGCAATGTAATGCGAAAAGTCGACTATATATGGCTCATACCGGTTATCATTCCCACATCTTCCAAACATAGTTTTTTATGATGGTGAAGTTGCAGTTAGGCCACTGTATTCGTGTTGCATTTTTTGGGTCTCAGCATTCATAGACAGGGCAAACATCCCCCCTCCCCATATGAGAAATCCAATTGTCCACTCTGCAAATGGTTGTATTGTCTCTTAGGAATGCATCTCATCAGCCTCCCTTTTATCTTGTTTTCTATGATAAACTACCACTTCCTATGAAATACAGTTGCTACTCCTATTGGTTTTGTGTTGGCTGATGAAAATTTCTACTTGTGATAGATGTGTGACTGGAGATAGAAATGGTCCTGTCTCAGCAGAGTGGTTTCATGTAGCATGTCTAAGCTAGTAAAAAGTGATCTCAACTCATTTAATATCCCTTGCGACCTTGCCAAGTTATTCATGTATTGTATGATGTAATTGTGAATCCCTTCCATATCTTGTCGTCCGTGTCAGAAAGGTGGTGGTCAGACCAGCTGCCTTTGTCTTGTACAATGTCTGTTTTAGGCCTGATATATGGGATGACATCCTTCCCCATGTTACTCCTTTAACCCCTAACTAATCTCCTCATCCTTGGTTATTGGACAGTCCCCAACATTTCCCCCAACCACCCAACTCCCCAATTGTGAGTTCCCCGCTTGCCCACCCATTCATGTAAAAGTGATAGTGGACCTTGTCAACATGTGTGGAGGAAAAGGAAATGTTAAAAAGATTAATCCTACATTCCCTGCTGCCGGGTGATGCTAGCTGAAGAGCAAATTACCCCGCCCCCATATTCTCCATCATAATGGCAGCACCTGTGTACCCTACAACACACCTACAACTCTGAAGCATTCTCCTTATCAGTCTTTCTCTGATTTCTGACCCCTCCTGAGGCTTGCGTTTGATAACTTTTTGCAAGTGTTCATTGTTGTCCCTGTGGCATGCCATTGTTTCCTCAGTATCTGGTGTGATTCCTCATCGTCGCCTCTCTACGGTATGCCCTACTGTGCACTTAGTGACCAGCAGGTCTGTTCCTGGCTGTGTTTGGCAGGACACTTGCACTGCTCAAAGTCTAGAATGTTACTGACTGTAGAGAAGACTTCATGCTCCATTGTTTGTCCCACCAGGTGAGAATATGTGAAACTGATGACTTCCATCTATATCCGAAACCTTGATCCTTCAAAAAGTTAGTCCCGGTCCTGAATGAATGCTTTTATGCAACCTGATCAATGAACCATCCTGAAACCGCTATAATTCTTTGCCATTGTAGTAGGCATTGCCACACCTCCTGATGAGAAGGAGCATTCTCTGCTCCTTCTCATCAAAATAGTGCAGGCCTGAAAAGATTCCAGAGTGGGTATTCGTTTTAGGTTCTATCAACTCACATAGGCGAACCACTGAACTTCGCCAGGATGGCTTTGAACAGATCTATTTCTCTCTTTTACTTTATTTGGTGCCTCACTGATTCATATGTTTTTGCTCTTGGACCTATTTTCAAGGTATCTTCGATTTTCTTGTAGGATGAGAACTTGCACGTCTAGTTAGGGTTCTCAATCTATGGTGTTACTTTTCTGGAGATGTGTTAACTAATCTCTATCTTTATCTCTCAATTTGTGTTTCAGGTCCTCTCTCGGTCTCTATTTCTGTTTAAAAAAAAATTGTGCCTGAAGCCTATGGTCACCTTCTCATCTGTCAAGAGTATTCTGTGGCTTCAGCCGTCTTTCTCTATGCTTTACTTGGCAGTATAGTCCCTCCTTTTTCTTAGCATGTACCTGCTGTAGCATATCTTTAATGGTGGTCTCTTTCTTATTTCTATTGCAAACCATATTATCATTGGGCTCTATATGTGCAGTACAGCGTTTTCCAAGCTTCCTTGCCACTTCAGGGCATGCTATTTGAATCTTATTTTTAGCCGTCTCACAGGATTCTCTAAGTTGAGGCAGTAATGTTGAGATGAGTTGTCTTGCATCTCACCACAGGATACCTTTATTACATACTTGTCCAGAAGAATAGGGGGGGGAGGAGTCTCTGCTGTGTGATAATGGCTTTTAGGTCTCAGCAAGCTGTGCATCAATAGGAAGCATCTCTCCACCTTTAACTTGAGTTTCCTATGCTGCAACTCCCCCCCTCAGGTCTAGCAGTGGGTCACTATGGATTCTTTCAGGGCCTCCGTTAAACCTCTGCTGTGTAGTGGTGCAGTAGGTGCGGCCCAGGAACCTTGCTCTCTTGGCATGTCTGTGATTCATGACACAGGAACAAAGACCTCCAATTCATCTGCTCACCTTTCTCCCATCTGGTCACTGCAGCCTCCCCAGTGGATCCTACTGTGGCTACTTCTCTCAGGACTTGCCTTTCTTGCCTCCACATTTTGGTGTCGACTTGTGCTCCAGCCATCTGGAGACACAGGCATGCTCTACCCACACCGTGGCCCAGGCCCCACAGTCTCTTGTCTTTAGGGATCCTCTGGCACTGAGCTCACATCGATCTACTTGCAGAAACGTGGCTGAGGTTCCAGCCACCTTTCCTGTCTCAGGTTCTGGGTTCCTGTCCTCCACGGGGCCTTTACATATTTGTGGTGCCTTCTGGATGTTCTCAAGGCTTGTTGCCGCCATTTTCTGTTGCACTGCAGAGCTATACTTCTGAGCTTGTGGTCTCCAGTGGCCAGTGCAATGCCTTTCCCACCACTTTTGGTGTGGGGGAAGCACTTGCATCTAGCTAGCACTAGGGCTTGTGTTTAAAGACTCAGTTAGATGCAAAGTGGGTACCATTTACCCTGCGGCGCACACAGAGAAATAAAGTTAAACATCCTCCAGCATATTGCACCAGGCTCTGTCCTCCCTCCCCATCTGCTGTGTTTAGACCAGCTGTGGCAGATTCACACTCTTCTTTTTAGGGCTCGGACTCCTCCCCACTATAAGTGGGGGAGGAGTTTCGAGATCCTAATGTTATAAGAAAAAAAAGAAGAAGTATCCTTAGGGCCTTGGTGAGAGGAATTCCAGACATTCCTTAGCGTTTTCTGTCATCTGGCCAGTGATTCGTCTTCCTTGTGTTTTCGTTTTAATAGGCTTGAAGTGATAGGGTAAATGTAGTTTTGTTCCGCCATTTTGGGCATATTTCGTGCGTGCTTGCGCAAAGAAGTACATAAATTATAATTAGGAGCTGTCAGGGTGCCTCCGTTAGTGAATCCAGATGGCCGGGCGCGTTCACAATTCTGCAGCTCTCAGCGCGCAGCTTCCTGAGAGGACCGTGATAACATCCCCATGGTAAACTTGAGCTACATTTCCCAAGTTTGTCGTGGACTGCGAGAGGTAACTACGTCGAAACAAAAGGAGCCGAGCACCCTTGGCGCCCAGGCGTAGGCGCATGCCTCCTTAAGGCGCTAGCTGGCTCAGGATACGGAGCCCGACCCTTAGAGTGAAAACCTTGCCGGCGCTATTCCTCCAGACATGGGTCGACGTATCCCAGGCACGAGCAGACACCGTCGTGTGTGGACATGCCGGACGTCGTCTTTGATGCTGGTCGTGCTCTTCATCTTGCAAGAACTACCGGGTGCAAGAACAGGTAAGGAGATTTTTTTCTCATAACTCTCGCGCCGGCCTGAACCTATCCGTCACGAAATAAATGTAGCGATTGGAGAGGGGCCATTGGGAAAAGGAAGGAATGCGAGCAACTCTAGAAATGTCGATTTGCACCTATTGGGTGTCTACCAATAAGCGCTGTGAAGTGGCTGCTAGGTGATATAAAACATAAATATTAATACAATGTCGCAATCATATAAGGAATCCATCTGGGCTGAGCACCGGTAATAAACCTCATCCAAAGTTTGAAATCTTGGCGGGATTTGCTCAGCCTTTCATCCGTCCAACGTTGATAAAGTGTGTACCTCTGCCATGGGTATTTGGCACCTGTAGTTTACAGTGAATCGAAATACGATCTCAACAGTGACAGGCTCTGTGGAAACACCACCGTTTTACCAAGGTCCACACACGTTTCAGACACAAGTGCAAGGTCACTAACACACGAAATCACACACTTTCAGTGCCACAAACCATGCAATCTATACAAAAATATAAACAGTGCCAGCAACCGCTACATGTATACATACACACATGCAGCGCTACCAACCCCACCATCTTCTCAGACAAATGCGCAGTGCCACCCACACTGGACGCACCTTTGTAGTTGCACCAACCGCGCAGGCTTGCCAGACACACACCAGCAGTGCAGCCAACCTTGGAGCTACCCAGAAACACGTGCAGCGCTACTGAGGCTGCGCGGCTTACACGAGCGCTGATACCAATCGTGCCAGTTACGTTTTACAGACACGTGTGCAGTGCCACTTACCTCTGCTGCGAGATTTACGTAGGCCCTCAATGGCACCTGTTCCACAAACTTAATAGGCCCACTTTAACCTCTGCACCAACTATGTCAGTTTTACAGCTCACATGTTGAGTGCCAACAGCCCTGTCTTACAGACTCACACCTGCAGTGGCACATATACACACAGTCGTGCAGTGCCATTAACCTGAAAGTTCCACAGTGCACACATTCAGTGCCTCGTAAGATTTACACACACAACCCAAGCCCAACAGTCTTTAGACGCACACGCAGTGCCTCTAACCTTGCAAGATGTACACAATTTAATTTACTCTGATTTTCTGGCGTTCACACCTGTGCAGCGCTAGTAACGCTTTGATTTTACGACGAACTCGTGCTTTATGAACGTGTCTTCATATTCACAGGGACGGGTGCGGTGCCACGTAGAACGTGAGCTATGCAGACATAAGTGCAGTGCCACCAACCTTGCAATGTTTAAGACACACGTGCTTGCAGCGCCACAAGGCTTCAAACGTGCAGACTTTACAAATGCATACAGTCGCAGGGCCGCCATACACTTCCAGTTTTACAGACCCGCGTGCAGTACCACCACCACTAGCACTACCACTACCGGTACCACCACCAGTACTACCACTACCATTACCACCACCAGCAGTACTACCACTACCAGTACCACCACCAGTACCACCACTACCAGTACCACCACTACCAGTACCACCACTACCAGTACTACCACCACCAGTACTACCACCACCAGTACTACCATTACCAGTACCACCACCTCCAGTACTACCAGTAACACCACCACCAGTACTACCACTACCAATACCACCACCACCACCACTACCAGTACTACCAGTACCACTACCACCACCACCAGTACCACCATCACCAGTACTACCACCACCAGTACTACCAGTACCACCACCACCACCAGTACTACCACCACCAGTACCACCACCACCACCAGTACTACCAGTACTACCACTACCACCACCACCAGTACTACCAGTACCACGACCACCAGTACTACCACTACCAGTACTACCACTACCAATACCACTACCACCACCAGTACTACCACCACCAGTACCACCACCACCAGTACCACCACCACCAGTACTACCACTACCAGTACTACGGCCAGCAGTACCACCACCACCAATGCTACTGCTCACCACCAGCCATCAGTGCACAATTTCTACAGGCAGTCACGGCCATCAGTACATGCATCGATTGTTACACATCCACAATTAAGTATTGTAGCAATCTCAGTATGGTACACTTTAGTTTTAAACATATTCATGTAAAAACACAGCATGCCACCATTGCTACAATTATAATCTAACACACATAATTCCACTACACACCACATTAACACACTCCATAACACTTAGCAAAAACACATTACCATTTACAATGCCATTAGCTCAAACTCAAATAAATCCGAGCCCGATTGCATTTCTAATGCTTGTTATCTCTTGTACCGGCCAGTCTTGTGTTTTGTAAATTGTGGAATTTTTCCCATGTCCGCTTGGTCCCAGCAGTGACTGCTCCAATAGACCTTTCTGCAGAGCCCTGATTAATGATCCATGCATTTCTCTTATCAAAACAGTGGATGGCCTTTGTAGTCTGGCATGAATCTGGGAGTGTGACCCAGAAAAGGTGCATATAAATGCAGAGGAAAAGGGAGCTGGGCAAGGGGAAGTACTATTGAGATCTGGATGTACCTTAAGCACTTAGAGCAGTTTTTTTCCCAATAGGCCCCAGACAAGGACATTTTTCATGGTAGGTTCCCAGATCTTGGTCACTGACCGCACAAGCAAGCTAAGTGCAACTCATACCAGAAGTGAATTTAAGGTAGGCCTAAATAACATTTGAACCGATTGCATACACAGTTGTCTAGTAAAGATGCCCCCTTTACCAACTATTTGCTTAAGTAGTATTTGTTTTATGTGTAGATGTGCTACAAGATTTAGTCCCTATCAGTGCTTGCCACATGCAGCAAAACACTTATCTTTCCTGTGCTTTTCATGCACTGGGATTGAAAATATGCATCCTTTAAGTTCTTTATTAAAAGTCCACCTCCTTCCAGTAGTAGCATCATTTTCTGTAATATTCTAAGCTTGTAAATCGGTTATTCTGTAATATAATTCCAAGTTTGTAATGAGCTTCTCCCCAAATATCTGTTAAGGTGTTATAGGTCTAGTATTGGAGTGGAGTATTTTCTTGGAGTCTTGAAATAGTATGCGATTGACCACTGTCCTGTCCTGTTAACTTATATTATCCCAGGGCCGTAATATTTTTGTGCTGCAATTTGATATTACTGTTAGGCACTTAACTATGTTTCGGAAGCAAGGGTGTGTAATCAAGGTTTACTCTAGTTAATAGTAAGGATGAGAAACTAGCACTCAAGAAAAATATTACTTTACATGCCAGGGAAACAAATATGGTAAAATAGCACGTTCTGGTCTGTGTGATGAGTTAAAAATGTTTCTTAGCTGCTAGAATTGTTTTAAGGGCCTGTGGGACACCTCGATCGATGTGGGTCTGTTGGGCAATGTCTAGGTGTACTGAACAGCTTTTTTTCTTGCAAAGTATTGAGGTTTATGCAAGGGATACAGATGTGAGAACTCTGGACCCAGATCAGCAGAAGACAGTCTGAATTGCACAGTGGTCTGAATCCTCAGTGACAGAGTTTCCAGTTCCTAAGAAAACTAAACTCTGTGTGGCCAAATCTAAACACTCCAATGATAATTGAGCAGCACATATCCATTGATGACCAAGGGGTACTGTTACTTATATCCAGTTTGGATACAGTACAAAGTCACTGGTATCGCTCAACCAATTGGAGGCGGGGGCAATCACTGGATTGGGGACACCCATTACACTGACTACTGGGAAATGTATGTTAGGATTAGGTCTTAAAAGTGGTGACCCAGCTAGACATTGACAGAAATCATTTTACACTGTACTGGCAACACTGGCTGTGGAGCATGGGTATGGGTATGGGGGAGGGGGCTTCTCCCTGACCCCTTCTTGAGAGATGCAAGGTACATGTAGCCCTGCTGCTTGGCTAAATTCAGCACAGTTCATTTTGAGGAAGTGGGGTATCATAGATGGACCTAAACCCCTGCCAACTCAGCACCACCCAGGTTGGCAGAGGACAAACCCACCTGATCCCTCTACCAGCCTAAAACGGAGAAGTACATGAAGCCAGTCTTGTATTCTGAGGGTGGACCAGGAGATGATGGTACAGCTTCCCAAGCTTCTGACACTGCAGTGATTCTGTGAGCCATTGACCGCATGCGCCTCACACGCTAAGCCAAAATTGGAACGATGAGATTTGATATTGTCAAGCCTTGTGGAACACCTTGTAAAAACTCATTGAAGCTGATAGATATCTGAACTGGAAGGCTCCCGTCAAGGCCCTCGGCACAATGATGGAACCACCCAGGAGCACCTCTAAATCCCTGTCTGACGATGGTGAAGATGCAGAAGTCCGAGCTCACCAGAACAATATCCCCCTAATAGGATTTCTCAAGGAGGTGGAACACTCCTGTCTGGGCGCTCTCTTGGGGAGTGGATCCACTCTTGGACCCGGTCAACTCACCTGTGTCATTTGTAGTCTAAAGAGCACACCACACCCTTACACATAAACCTCCACCTGATTGCCATCCTCACCCACTGATAATCACACATTCTGAGCTTTAAACGCAGAGATGCTATCTTTATGGTGGCTTGGGTCAATGGCTTGGTTCATGTATGAGGTTGAGAAGTCCTGTACCATAGTCTTCCTGTATTACACCAACCATGCAGCAGCAAATTTGAATTTTTTCAATTTTATTAAAATAAATATTTACTCAGAAATACTTTACACACAGTAGAATTAGTGAGCTTGTCATCAGTATTCTGGTCATCCCATTAGAACAATCTAGTTTAAGCGTCTTGTTTAGGAGGCAGGGTGTCTTCAAGGAAACTAATAGGATTTTACATAATCATTTTAGGGTAGGAAGCAGTTTGTAGCCTTTCTCTAATGCTGGATTATAAACTGACATAGGTTTGTTCAACAGAACAGTTTGCCTCATCCTTGTTCATGTTTTCAGGAGGAATATTTGGGGTTTATATATAAGCAGTAGTACAACGTCTTGAAATTTTTGCTGGAGCAGCATGTTAATACTTGTATACAAATTACAAGAAAATGCAAAAAATGTTGTTACATTTTTAAAATTGAGTGAATAACCTGAATATAATCATTTAAACCATAAAGTAACAAGTGAAAAAATCACAATAACAATAGTTGAGGGTAAGAATCCTCTGCAAACCCTGTATCACATAGTCTGTGAAACAGCTGTGTACTACTGGCTTCCACTAAAGACTGCAAAATCCAGCAATTGGCAGAAGAAGCAGGAGTTGGTGAGTTTAGCAGCAGCCTCAGGCTGGTGCTGGTAAAAGCCCAGCCATAGATTACAAGCACAAGATGTCAGACCACTTCTGCAAGCCGCCTCCTGCACCACGTATCTGTAACAGCTGCTGTGAGCAAGAAGATGCAGTCTTTGTGCAGCAGCTGAGAAAGACCTTTGCATGAAATAAACCATGAAGCTGGACTGCATGCTTTTCTGCCTCGCAGATCTGAAGTTCATGTTCAAAGGAAGATCCTTCTTTAAACGGACAGAAGCAGCTTGGGCAACAAAACAGAAAGATTGGATGTTTGACTGGCCCTCTGCTCTCTCACCTAGTCACACAGTGCCTCCAGTGTAAATGATCAACGTGCCAAAAGTGAGAGAGGACCCTCAGTGTGCCTGAAAGGGTCTCCACCCCCTTAAGCTTTGGATCCATTGACAAGAGTTTGGTGGGAGAGGGAAAAATCCCAATGCCAACAAAACTCAGCAGGGTGACTGCCACAGCGGCCGGAGGGTGTTAAGTTAGATACTTGGCTTGAGCAAAGCCATCTGCCCCCCCCACCCCCCAGCCCGACCCAACCCATAGTCTGGGTAACACACCTGCAGACAAGCTGAAACCACTCATCCTCATACCAGCTACAGGTGAAAAAAGTGGGTCTGTCAGACTCCTCAGATGGTGATAACACTAACCATGAATTGCAGTAGGTTGCTCTAGTTAGTAGTTCACAAGGAGGGAGCTCTGGAAATCTTTGTCACTCACCTGACACAGTCGATTGCCCAAAGTGGCAATTTGGTCCTGAATGACAGATAAATCATGCTTAGAAGTACAGGAATATGGTTGAGAAGGCATTCTTTTAAGTTTCCAGTATTGGGGTATCTTTCATAGATTCACATGGCTGAATCATTCCCCGTCATCGTAGTGGGAGTCCCACGGTACATAAGTAACAACGTAGCAGGTAAAAATGAGTACCTTTCCATAGGCTATTATGGTAGTAACCATATATTATATAGCCTATTAGTCTCCTTTTACAACAAGCATTGGCATAGCCAATAGGTCTCGCTTTTGGGACCTTATAAGTATTTGGTTATGCAGCAAAAAATCCTTAGTGCAACAACATCAACTGTTGCATGGTTAAACACTTATAAGGTCCCAAAGGTGAGAAATATTGGCTTGGCCAATGCTTGTTAGTGCAAAGAAAAGGTGAATTGCTGCTCTACTTTCTCCCAGTCGATCAAGGCCCATGACTTTCTACTCCCAATAACGCAAACAAACCCAGTCCTAGGTGGTCTGTGCCTCTGTCTTATCAAAGTAAGCTATATGGAAATAGAAGCAGAAAATGGTTGACTCCAGTCTGACATCAAGTGTCTGCCCTGAGTGCTAGTGAGTGGACTCAAGCAGTTGTCTCCCTCCCACACAGAAGGCAGATGTCAATGCTATGTCCATGCCGCTCTGCTGCCATTACTGGTACTGTTTGTGTACTGCCTGGAGCCTGCCACAGTTTCGATCACGGAGTGTGAGCCTCACTTCAAGTTTCCCCTTGGAAAAATCAATTCACAAAGATGGTGTTTCTGAAATTGTGTGCGTTCATGACGTCTGTAAGTGCCCTGCGTCAGGAAGGAGAGCTACTTACTGTTACCAGGGAGACGGGAGAGTGGAAGAATGAAAAAAAAAACATGGAGGAGCCAGGGTATTGAAAACCGAGTGGGTGACCATCGGATAAGAGAATGAAGAGAGACGGAGTGTGGGGTGACATAGAGGGAAGAAGAATGAAGAGAGGCAGAGGAGGACTATGCGCCGAAAATGAACATTTTGTAGTACAGGATTGGCACATCATGTCTCGCATCGAGGCAGACTTCGTGATGTAAGGACTGGAATGGGTTTAAAAAAAAGTAGCCAAAATTCATTCCTTAAGGAGACTTCTATCAGACTGACTAAGTACTTTAAAAATAGCGATCACAAGAACACGAAATTAAAAAAATTAAACTACTTTGACTAGCAAATACTAACACGTCCAGTTTCTAAGTACTGCTGTAGCGTTTCATGCAATGGGACAACTCAGAGCAAGAAAATTCAATAAAGTTAACGGAAGTGGTGCTGATATTTTAAAACAATGCGGATATAAGGCTGAAATTTAAAAGCAATGCGGTGCGTGCGTGTATCTGCGCGCGCGGTGTGCTCTTTTTCAAAGCACATACTCGTGCTTGTGACGCACCGCTGCACACTCCCGCAAGGCGTATGCCGCCACAAGCACGAGTATGTGCTTTGAAAAAGAGCTGCACGACGGCTAAAGGTCTCCTATGCAGCGCATGCACGCTGTGTAGGCCAGACCTAAAAATGACCTGCACATGACACTGTACTGATGTGTTCTTTCACACTCTGAAACAAAACAGCATAGAATGTCTGCTAATTGAAATCGAACTGTAGGCAAGTCACTGCCACACATCATATTGTTAGCAAACAGTTGATATAATGAAAAGCCATTATTACTCTCAGAAGTGCAATTACAAATTAAAACAAGCACTGACATAGTCAGTTGGTCGTGCCTTTGGTACCTGTAGTCTTTGCCAATTCGTTTTGCTAAAGTTGACCAGCATCAGTAAAAAGAAATCCTTTCAGCGGGTGCGGTTTAATATTGCAAAATTAAATCCTTGGAGTATTGCAAACAAAAACAATTCTGTAGCATCAAGCAGGTGGCATTTTCTCATTTTTTTTATTGACGGCTCTAAGATGGCTGGCTCCACTTAGATTGGCTAGTAAAAAATGTTTTAAATGTAAGCGTGTGACAGCGCTTTTCTGGAATACCTGCAGCAATTTCATGTTGGAACCTCCCCAAAAATATATTAAAAAAATATAGTTAAAAAAATGCATTGGAGATATTGGAGGCAATTGAGTGGGTTTTGGAAAGGAGTTGGCAGGGGCATGAGGGAGACAGCAACACGGGCAGGGAAGCATACAAGGAAGACACCATAAGGCGCAGGAGGATATGTACGCTTGAAAGTGAGAGCAAGGAGTCACGAGAGAGAGAAACCAAATACAGGGTGCAAAACACAAGGGGGAAGGAGCAGGAAAACACAAGCAATCTGTCAGAGTCCTTAAACAAAAGGAAAAACACGTAGTTGCCTAGAAGTGAGCAGTGGAAGGACACAAGCCAGCCAGTGAAGAAGATGAAAAAGAGGCTATGTTTGAAGGGGGCATGGGGAGGTTGGGGTGGTAAACGCAAGATAGAGGATAGCCATCACATAATAAGCAAGCAAATGAGAGTTAGAATAAAGTCAACCAATGGATGGGCTCTAATCCCCTGTAAGTTTGTGATAATAGTCCCACAGCAGGTCTTTCGCAACCAGTCCAGCATATAATCTTATAGATTCTTTAAACAATGAGCGAGCAGCAGTTGAAACCCAACTCGGACACATTTCTTTCAGGGAAACCGTTACATAACTTACATAGTGTCTGATCCTTGCCTGGAAAATGATAATAGAAGCCTGAAGTGTATAGATAGATTTTAAAGCTAAATAAATAAATACTAACAAATAGAGAAAATTCACAAACCACTAAGGCGATCATTGGGTGTTTAAGGGAGTGGAAGCACAGCCACGCACTGACCGGAGTCTCACCACACTAAACCTGCAGGGTTTCCCCCTCATTTAGTGATGGGAGAAATTCCATGTTTCTGACAGCAGAGCCTTATATGTCTCTTCAGTGATAAACCCTTAAGCCAGGAGCCACAAGGCCTCTAAATAACACCCTATTTAGAGTGGGGAGTCCGTCTGCCAATTGTTCTTGTCTGGAGTACCATGCAAAAAAGAATCAAAAATATGCATCAAGTCCAGGACGAAACTTCAGGCATATCAGGGACAATTTACTTTGGTGTGTGGGCTTCCGATTGTTGGCCTATTCGGTTTAAGTAGTGGTAGCCGGTAACGCCGGTGTGGGAGCCACACAAGCACACACATCCATGCATTCACTTGTGCACACATCCACTCACATCAAGCACTCACATATGCAAATACATATGCAAATACATTCATACATACTAACACGCTACAGGAGCTGTGACATATTCAGCCCTGCAAAGTTCAGTTCAAGCATCGAAGCGCCTGAACATTGATCACATGTACAGTGCCTGGCTGCCTGGCCTGAACATAAAGAGTTCCTGCTAGGCTGACCTTTCCTCAGCCTGGCAGGGACTCTGTCAGGGGACCCTGTGCGCTTAAGGATGGGCCGCTGATGGCTTTGAAGACTGCCAGGCAGACTGGTTTATGGCAGGCATTTCTCTTCAACGGGTAGGACAAGACTTCTGCCATGGTGAGGGTTTGCCAGCGGGTTTTTACTTTGGCCTAATAAAATCCTTTTTTAAATTTTTTTTTTTTTTACTATTTTGCCTTTTGCCCGTTTTTCCTGCAAAAGTAAAACCCTGCAGCTTGACGAGACAAATATAAATTTTTGCTCCTTCCATCGAACCACTACTTATTTAGCTGATTGCATGGCTCGTTTTTTGATTTGTGTACGTGTATCACTGATTAATGTGTCAGTTATAACTTTCCATGCTCCATTGTTATGTGAGAACGCAGAGTGCCATATACGTGTACGCAGACAGATTCTACTTGCAACAAATAATATCATGTTTTGTTTTTACTTACTTTTCCTTTACGAATAACTAGCAGAAATTCCGTTTTATTTTTACTCCGACTCAGTAAATTCAAGATGTGAATCAAATAAAATCCGTTATTGACATGGAGGAGATTTAATGTGGAATTGTTTATTAGCCTGTAGACTTCTTGTGTATCATTGGTATAGATATGAACAGCTGACGCAGGGCCTCGATTCATTTGTTAATGCAGTTGGTAGGGATGATCCCTGAATTACACAACAGCTGACTGGGAATCATGCTAAGGATTCAAGTCCGACTCATACACTTTGGAATTCCTGAACTTTAAAAAGACTAGAAAATGATCTCCGATGCTACGATATCACCGCCATCTCTCAGAATCTAACAGGAAGAAAGTAGAAGCACCCAAAAAGTTCAAAGGTATCCGTAAAGCGGGGAGGGGATAAGGCTGATGACTTACTCAGACCAGTTTATCGGTAATTGCTAACTGGAGAAGAAGAGCTATTTTTGCATTTGACTACAGTGGGACTATGCTCAAGAGGAAAAAAGCGTTTGCAATGTATTCGGTCCGATTGCATTACAAATGCGTAAGTTTCAAACTGAGCGCGGCGCTGCTTCACGGACACCGCGCTCGGTTTCTTGATATATTTCTGAACTTCAACACTAAGTGCGGTGTCCTTGAAGCGGGCACTGCGCTGAGTGCTAAAGTAAAGAAATATATAAATAAACCGAGCGCAGTGTCCATGAAGCGGCGCCGCACTCAGTTTCAAAGTTGCGAGCGAAAGTGAAAGCAGCCCGACGGGGAGGGGAGGGGCGGAGGAGCATTGAGAAAGCAAGGAGGAAAGACAGATGGCACCTGATCGGACGCTGAAAGCTTGGCGCGCGTGCACGGACACGTGAATGCAAGTACTAGGCCAGCCAAAGCAGCTTGTGGTAGCACTTTTTCAAACCCCTACTAAATGTCTCTCCGAGCAGCGCATGTGAGACCTAAAAAGGACCAAAGTAAAAACTCAGCCAATCAGCAATCAGCACCCTCTAGATCCAGCCCCAGAGAGGCGAGTCGCTTCAGATTTTCACCACACTTCGTTGTATGAGGGAGTCTCCCTGAGCTCTGCTCCGTTTTCTTCACTTTTTTCAGATAAGTTACTTCCAGCTTTCTTTACTAAGAATGTCTGATAAAATTTTATTATTTAGAGCCTGTAAATCCTGTGGGGAGAAGAGAGTGCATGTGGATGATGCATATGAGGACTGTCTCTATTGTCCCTAGCAATGAGACAAAACCATGCAAGATCTGCCACACCTTCTCCACTAAAACCCTAAGGGATAGAGATGGAAGACTTCTAATCTGGCTAAAGAAGAAGCAGTCGGCTTCCTCTGATGTTGATAGCAAAACGTCCTCTTTGTCAACCAAGAGGCCCAGGTCGCCTGAGGGGCAGCCTGAAGAGAGAAGGAAACAATCTAAAGTCTCTCAAATGGCCAAAGAATCTTGAAAAACGGAGAAACAGCCGAAGGTCTCCTCAGAGATTGGTTCCCCTTAGTCCCCAGGAGCGCCAGTGGAAAAACCAGGATCTTCTGGCCTTGCCAAAGGTAAATCGGGCCAAAAGTCTTCTTCAGCGTCAAGTTCACCGTCGACGCCTGCTTCCACGTTGACGACTACTACTGTGAACCTCTCTTCGTCGAAATCATCAGCGACGTTAACCACGTCAACAGCAAGTATTAAAGTTCCCTTACCGTCGACGCTGCCTTTATCGTCGACGGCAAGCAAAGTCTTCATCGTCGATGAGCCTGTCAACAACGCCATTGTCGACGAAGACATCGATGACTGCGACGAAACCGTTGATGAAAATCCCATCGTCGAAGAAGATAACATCGTTGATGAGAATGCCACCGAATACGCCAACGTCGATGACTAGAGATGTCCTAACGATGGCAATCTCACCGGCTGTGACTGTACCGTAGACTGTCACTACTTTACCGTTGCCGACGAAAATTTCTCAGTCGTCAACGAGACTAACCGTTCCATCAACTCCATTTCAACAATCTGCATAGCCTCAATTCAGGACACCAACAATTTCTCTGTTACCTCCAAGCCATCTTTTGTATATTGATGATTCAGATGATGACCAATGCCAGTTTCGAGCCGCACGAAGTCCTTCTGAACTTAATGTGAAATATCAGGTGGAGGATGACGAATATGAGGATGAGGAGCAGTTTTACCATCTTCAGGCCCCTCCTGTTCAGTACCAACAATACTTTCGGCAGCCTAGACAGCAGCCTTCACAATTGATCTCCAGAATATGTTGGTCGACTATAAAAGATTTCCTCCTCAGGAGGAAATTATTACGCGTCCTCCACCTCTGCAGGTGCCTCCACAAGCACCGCAGCCGCCTCCTGCGACCACTCTTGCTATGGCACCATGTCCCATTACTCCTCTGCCTCCCAGAGATGACCCTACTACATCAGAGGATGAGCAAGAAGGAGAAATTACAGACCCCACTCCACCAGCGGATGAGTGGGATGACTATGTAGCACCAACGCCATCCCCTCCACCTCATCATCCCTCGGATTCCCCTCCGGAGGATATGAGGGTTTCACAACATTATGGATAGGGCCTCTAGTATATTTCATCTTCCTACAGTGGTGCACTAGTTTCCTTTATGATTTTAAGGACCAGACAAGAAAAACTGTCAGATCAATACCCATCATTGATCATATTTGGGAAGAAGGAATCAAGGTCATCAAGACTCCAGCTTCTGTGGTTCCTGTGCTTTCAAGATTGGACAAAAAATATAGAGCACCAGAGGGTTCTCTTGCGTGTCTTATAAGTCACCCTAAACCTGACTCTGTGATCTTCCAGGCGGCTCAGACAAGGTAAAAAAATTCATCTACGCCTATAATTTCTCCAACAGACAAAGAAGGTCGACGCCTTGATTCAATTGGAAAGAAGTTCTCATCAATGGCTGCAGTCTCAGTTTAGGGTGCTAATGCTTTGCCCATTTTAGCCCGTTATAATAGACAAATGTGGTCTGACATAGGTTCACTGAAAGAAGTCATCCCTGAAAATAGCAAGGAGGAGTTTCTCAAAATTCTCACAGAAGGGGGAGAGAGCAGCGTCGGAAATCATTGACATTGCTATGAACATTGCCACAACAGGTTTCAGGCAATTAGCTGGCGCTGCCGTTTTACAGCATCAAGGGTGGTTGAAGGCAAGAAATTTCTGCCCTGAAGTTCAGACAAAAATTTGGGATACGGCCTATCATGGGGACAGTGTTCAGCAGCCATATTGATGAGGCACTGACTTTTCCAATTATAGAGGGAATTACCAACTTTCCCAATCCTATCAACCGCAATACCGTCAAGGTTACCAGCAGCAATCTTACCGCCAGGCAAATTCAGCTGGTTTCTCCAGACAGGGCTCCAAACGAAAGCCAGGATCCCAAGGCCGTGACACAGACACACGGACAGACACACAGACACACACACACACACAAAACGCAGAACACACACCGATCAGGAACTGCTTACTATTCTGATTCAGGCATGTGAATCTATGAAAGATACCCCAGTACTGGATAAGAAACACGTTACTTACCTGGAACTACAGTTATCCAGTATTGGTATCTTTCATAGATTCACATGCAACCCACCCTCCTCCCCGAAGAAGCACCTCTAGAATACAGTACTAACTACACTCGTGCTGGAAAATCTGAGGGACTCAGCCTCTCTGCGGAAGGTTCTAGAGGGTGTTGATTGGCTGAGGTTTTACTTTGGTCCTTTTTGTAAAAGGAGACTAATAGGCTATATATTATATGGTTGCTACCATAATAGCTTTTGTAAAGGTACACATTTTTACCTACTACTTTGTTATTTATGTTCCGTGGGACTACCACTATGACGACAGGGAATGATTCAGGCATGTGAATCTCTGAAATATACCAATACTGGATAACTGTGGTCACAGGTAAGTAACTTGTTTCTTCATTCAGCTTCACTTATTCTTTCCTTTCTCACGAACACTGGGTTTTTTCTTGCTGTTGGCACTCGCATGAAGAGTGTAGGAAATTGGGTTACTGGTTGAGGGGGGATGTAACCCTACTCAAGCAGCAACCACAATTCTTGTCAGTGTGACACACAAGCAAACCCTACATGAACCTGTGCTTAAGCCTCTGGTAGCTTGCCACAAAAGCAGTAAGGCTTAACTTGGAGGCAAGTGTACATTATTTACAGAAATGAAGTAAAAAAACAAAACACGAAAGACCTTACACCAATATAGACAAATAGGTTAATAAAACATGAATTTATTCATGCCAAAACGACAAAAAATCAAATTGGTAGAACCAGAGATAAGCAATTGTAAAGATTTAAGTGAAAATAGTGCTTAGAAGCACAAAGTGCCAACTGTGACTATCTGGTCGCGTTGTACTGAGATAGTTACACGTTCAGGCCGACTGCGATGTAGCACGGACCAGATACAGGCAGCAAGTTAGGTCCACTGAACAAAGTACCTTAGATCCTGGTTGTGGAGCATTGTGTATTCCTGTGTGTAGGAGAGTAGGATCTGCTTACTATGGTTACCCCCACTTGTTGCTGTGTTTCACTGATTTATCGACTTTGGTCTAGCTGGGGCCCTGCAACCAGAACCCCAGCCTAGCTGCTTCCTCTCTAAATTGATTGCATGTACATTAGGTACACCCCAGATTGGTTACTGGGGTACCCTTGTGAGTCCCTAGTATATGGTTACCAAGGGCATAGGTACCCCAGAGGCCTACCAGGGGCTGAAGCATGTATTATGCCACCCCTGGGAAGCCTTCCAAAATGGCACCACAGGTCTGCTACTGCAGCCTGGGTAAGGTGGTGTAAGCACCCCTTACTTAGCTATAGTGTACTGATATCTACCTATATATACCGACACATACAAACCTAAAGTATACCTATATCTACCTATATACACAGACACACATAAACCTATAAGTCACTCATATGGCAGGACTTGACAATCCTGAAGGCAGAGTGCTTGGTTTTGTGTAAGAGGGTGCCCAAGCATGAGCCCCTCTGCAGCTTTCGGAATCCCTTCCTTATAGCTGTTCTGTGTTACAGGCATCCTCTTAAGTGCATTATAACCTCGGGGAAATGCTAACTTTGGAATGGCTGCATCAAAACATGTCGTGTTTGGTGTCAAACACTTTAGAATCCTCCCCCCCGCCAGTCCTGGTGGCAGGGGTAGAATTCCACCCTTCTAGAGGCAGAAGACATGTACACACTTACCCGGTAATAGTTTTAAAGAGCCCCAGCATCACAAAAGGGATGCTGCTGCCACAGACACGAGTCTGACCTCCTGCCGCTGGACGAAACTCTGGCAGGGGAGGCCTGGACAATAGGTTTCCTGTCCAGGGAGGTGTAACCACCTCCCCAGACAGGGAGGTCTTAAGCCTGTCTGGGGAGGTGTATTGGGGCACACAAGTTCCCTTGTGTCCCTGTCCGCGAAACTGGACAAAGAGTAAGGGATGTAACCACCCCTCCCCAGGTCCTCCCATAGGTGGGACCTTAGAGTTAGTCCATCCCCTAAACTTAGTATAAGTATAGGAACCCAGTCCCTAGGACTTTAGATTACCCTGGACGAAACTCTGCAACATATATCTTGGAACTTCGACATTCTATTTCGACTAGAATACAGAAGGATCTCCCTTGGGGTCAAGGAGTGACCCCCCTATTCAAACAGGCACCAAAGAAGCCCCTTGCCGGTCTGCTCTTTCGAGGCTCCCGCCGGATCCCGAAGAATCTGCGACACAGGACACGGACTTCCAGACATCTCCGAGGCCGACACGAGTCCACAGTAAAGCTGAGGCCTGTAGCCATCACGAGAGACGGGGGACCGGAACTCCTGGACACGTGCATATTTGCTAGTGCATCTACTTCCCGAGCTTTCCCGAAGTTTTGCATTGGGCTACTTGTAGTTCAAGCCCTGAGCACCATCTGCACCTAAGATTGTGGTCTTACACTCCTAACTGTTCCCGTGGGCCCGCTTTTAGCAATTCTGCTCAAGGCACCTTTGCGATCCCTGGACTGGTGGGTCCCCACGAAGGCAACTCTTTTATTTCTTGGGCTTTCCTGGTTGCTCCAGACGTGCCCTGACTCCCCTCCAAAGGGTGAGTCCCTCAGACCTTGCTGGTCTGCATCGAAGCTAATCTTTGCATTCTGCGGGGGTTGCTGTTGGCAAGGCTTGTTGGGTCTAATCCGGATACCGACGCTGCAGCACTCAACATCCGACGTGGGACAGCTCGAATCCAGCTCCTGGTTGTTGTCGGCGCCCCCTGGTCCTCGTGGCTGAAGAGTCAAGCTTCACCTCCTGCACCTGAAATCACCCGACATCGGTGGGCATCTTCTTACTGCCTCCCTTGTCACTGGCAAGTGACCCAGACTCACCTCTGCTTTCAGGTTCCCCAGATCTTCGATCCATCCGGACACTTCATCTGGTCGCCTGCCGCCCTTCTTCGCAGCTCTCCATAGGAAACGACGATGAAACCCGACACGAAAAGACACCTATGCACCCAGCTTCCCCGGGTGAGGTAACACAAGTACTTCGGTGCTCCCGTGGTTCTTGACTCTCGAACTGTCCAGTACTGAAGGGGTTTGTTCCCAGTCCACTCCTAAGTGTCCTTAATCTTTAAAAATCTAATCACAACTTTCTCCATAGAAGCCAATGGTGATTCGCGGCTCTGTTTAGACACTGCACCTGTTCCCCATGGGTCTCCTGCGTCCCTTCCTTGGGTAGTTCCTGGTTGCCCCAGTGGTTCTACAGGCCCTAGGCCTTGTCTCTATGCTCACAGCGGTACTTATACCACTTTCTTAGTATATGGTTTGTGAGGCCTCGGGCAAAACGTATACTGTGCTAGTTTACTGTGTGCTACTTAAGTTTAACTTGTGTACTTTTGCCTCTAGCCTCATAAAGAGCCTAGAGGGGTGTTTTCAGAATAAATACATATATATTTTATATATACCTGTGGTTCTCCTTTCAGGGCCGGCCTTAGGCATGTGCAAGCTGTGCACCTGCACAGGGCCACCAAACCCCAGGGGCCACCACACCAATATATATCCTTAATATATTTATCCTCTGAGGATGGATACATATTTGTGTGGCGGCCCCTGGCAGGGATTTGGCGGCCTCCGGCTCTGTTCCACTTCTAAACACCCTGACCCCCCCCCCTCTTTACTGGCCTCCGCGCTCTACCCCACCCGGACCCCCTCTTCCGGGGCCCCCTACCGACGCTCCCTGCCCAGGGCCACCATGACCCTAGAGCCGCCCCTGCTCCTTTCATTTGGTCATTCATGAGATTATAGACTGGTCAAACAAGCTGCTTTACATTCCCTCAAGACTTAGCCTGAAGGCTGCTTTCCACAGCTACTACTAGGATTGCTTTCTATAAAGGTTGTCTTTAAACATACCGTCAATAAGAGTCGTTTGGACTAGTGCATAGTGGACAGCATATGCCAGGCCAACTTCTCACACTGTGTTGAGGATGCGTTGCTCAGCAGTGGTTCAGAAGAAGCTGCAGGCTGCGATGTGAGGTCCTGCATCGCTGTCGAGGATGCTGTCGAGAAAGGCTTGCAATGTGAAGTCCTGCATCAGTGATGCGTCGCACAGCGGCGCTTCCGACAAGCTGCAATGCGAGATCCTACGTCTGGATGCATCGTGCAGTGGCCCTTCCGATGTGGAGCTGTGAGGAAATGTCATACAGCATCTGTTCTGCCCAAGAAACCGCAGCTGGGCTGGCAGGACATCTTCATGCCCACTTGCAAGGGTCCAGGACTGGGATGGCACCTCTTGGGGGGCAGGAATCACAGCAGGCAGAGTCCAGCTGGTTGGAGCCTTTTGTGTCCTCAAGGCTCTAATCAGGAGGCCTGCCAGCTAGCCCTTGGAATCACTGTGGTGTCCTAGGTTCAAGATTCAGGTCCAGTACTCCTCACTCGGGCGGCATGTTAGCAGTACAGCAGTCCTTCCAAATGTACCACAGGTCCAGACGTGTACTAAAGAGTTGTCTGTAGGTTCACTATTTATACAGGGTGCCAGCTTTGACATAGAAGTTTCCAAATTGTTCCACCCTAGGAGTTGTCGAGAATTTCTTGCCTCCCTTCCCTGGCCACAGTTTGTCTGGAGGCACAACAACTAGTGTGAAACTCTTGGTGCTTGGGCAGAGCCTATGTGATGTGCAAGTGCAGTAGGTGACAGGTCCTCCCCCTAACAAAGTCAGAGATGGCCCATCCTGCCAACAGCTATTACCTTGGTCTTACTGTCTGAGCAATACACAAAGACCAACCGCCAGCTACACCTAATCATGTGACCCAGCATACATGCACAGGCGCCAAATGGTTGGAACAAGAAAATGTGACTTTCTAAAAGTGTTGCGGCAACAAATGATGGATGGAATGCTGAGTAAATCAAACATTCACCGCCAGTAAAGATATCGGAGTTAAATCATCGTTCTTTGGCCCACTACCCCACCCTGGTTTGGACCCAGCCCTAATTCCCAAGCCGGGTCGTCTGGACTGGGAACAAGCATTCTGGGACTGTGTGAGAATGGGCTTTTGATGTAACTTTTTCTTTAGAATAGTGGGTCCCTGCTGTCCATTGTCCAGTACTAGTTTTCTTTCCTTATAACTTAAAAGGTACATGGGTACCAAGGGCATTAGAACTGAAGATGTTCCCCTAGGAACCCATCACCTAGGCCATGCATACTGCTACTGCAGCATGCATGACCTAGTGCAGACAAAACAACAAAGTCTACATGGCACACTTCCTGTGTGCCATGCCACCTAGCACTGCCCAAGATATAGGTTAGTCATCCCTCTAGCAGGCCGTACCAGTCCTAAGGCAAGCTGCACTATATATCACAGGTGTGAGCATATCTACATGAGCAGATATGCCCCTACAATATTCGAGTCTATCTCTTAATATTGTAAGTGCCAGGGAAGCCATAGAAAGTACATGTGCTGGGAACTCGAGTTCCACAGTACCATGATGGCTTCACTGAACCCAGGAGGGTTTGGTACCAAACAACTCCTTTTATTAAATCCACACTGATGCCAGTGTGAGATTCATTAAACCATGTACTTAGAGGGCACATCAGAGAGGTCCCCCCTGAAAACCTACCAACCCTGGCCACACACAGGCATGTTTCTGGACCCCTGTGTGGAGAGCCTCTGCTCTCTGGGACCAGAAACAATGCACATCCTGGGCAGAGGTGTCACACCTTCTCCCCCCGGATGAGCCATTGCTCGAAGGGGAAGCTTCATAAGACTGCCGCCTTTGTAATGCGACCCCCAGTCTCTGCTGCTAGCAGCAGATGACAGCCCCCAGTTCACATCTCTACTTTGGGTGGGGAAAAATGGCGTGAAAACCTAGAAGAATAAGAGGTGTGCCCACCTCTGCCAACTCTACCTCTAAGGTTAGGGAAGCACATCTTTCAGTCCCCGTCTTGAAAATGGGGAGACCCCTCAAATCAGGGCTAGGTCTATGCCCCCTTCCACAGGAGGGAGGCATAATTGAGGGTTAGTCACTCCAGGTAAGGTGCCCATTGGCTCTACCTGCTACTCTCCTAAAACGTCCCTAAACGTTTGCATTTAGGTGGCCCCCCAGACTTGAAAACTAGATCTGCGATGACCTAAGAAGACGTCCCTGAAACCAACTCTGCAGAGAAGCCTGAAGAAGACTGCCTCGGTCCCAGCATTGCCGGCCTGTTTCCCGCTTTTGAAGAGCCTGCAATGAATCAGCGACCTGTCTTGCAGCCAGTGACCTCGGAAAACCCTGGGAGGATTGCTGCCTTTGAAAAAGACTCCAATCTCCTGTGGACAGCGGACCTGTCCAGATGAAATCAACTCAAAGGACTCCTGTGCCATCTGGAACCGTGAGTATTGCCCACTCTGCACCCGACGCCCATGGCCTCAGTCTGATTAGTTCTCCTGTTCAGTGAAGTCTTCCCAGCGATCCTGACCTCGAATCCAGTGTTGGCTGAACTCCACGACCTTGTCTGCAGTGTGAATTCGAAGGGTCCCGCCAACCGCGACCGACCCGGTAAGAAGAAATCTGACCTCTAAAGGCACCCCTGCACACGCAGCCACTGGGCTTTGGGGAGCTTGACCAGCGGTGCCCCTGTGGCCCACAACATCCCAACTTACCTGTGCTGTTTCTGGTTTTCTGCCTGCACCCTCCGGTTTGAAGCCTGCAGCCTGTTTCCACAAAGGAGAATCTCCATTGAAAAGCATTGGGTGCCCAATGCTGAAATTAAACCCACCTGCCTCTGTGCCCCTGGTAATGTATGTTTCATGCTACTTTGTGGGCTCCCCTGTGCTTGACCTAACTCCCAAAGCTTGGCCCCTGAAACCGATTTACCTAACTTGAAGCAGTGTGGTCTCAAGCAACCCAAGTCTCCATTTACACTCATTGGGCCACACTCTGATTTTGACCTCTGCACCCGGCCACCCCTGTGCCACTGGTGGTGCAGTGTTGGTACTCACCCGACCCTTCCTGCTTGCTGACCTTTGAGCCCATAGACTTGAATTGTAAGTTGCGTACTTACCTGTGTAACCGCATTAGTGTTTCCCTCTATAGGATAACATTGAACTGTTCAAAAATTGCATTGATGACTTTTGAAAGTGAAAGTATTTTTATCTAAAAACGTACTTTATTGCAAAGGTCTTGGTCTTAAAATAAAGTATAAACAAAGCTTATTTTTATAAAATTGGTGTGGATTCCCTTTTTGATTTGCGTGTCCATTAGTTGTCAGTGTGGTGCAATAAATGTCTTAGACTCTTCTGTCTTAGTCCTAAGGCTGCTCGCCCACACTACCACTAATAGAGCACTTTAAGTTTTACATTGAGCCCTGTACATTTTTGGGGAACCCCTGGACTCTGTGCATGGTATGACCACAAGTGGCATACCATAAACAGAGCCAGCTTCCTACCGACTGGTTTTGGGTTATCACCCCATATCAGCTAGGCTACCTTGAATCCAGTGGCACAGAGAGCAAGGGACCCACGTGTGGGTATCGGTTGAGAAGTGGTGCAGCAATAAATGATTGACTGAATGCTGAATAAATCAAAGATTCACCCGAAGTCAAGAGATCTGGGTTAAATACATCATTCTTTTGCTCACTAAGCAATCCCCGTTAGGACACAGCAATATGCAAATCAGTCTTGGCCCTGCTCCTCATGGGAATATTCCAGCCCGAACTCCCAAACCGGGTACTCCGTGGACTGGAAACAAGCATCCTGGGACCGGTTTCCCTTCTAAACCTGCAGTAATTCAAGATTTCACCTGTAGGGATACTACAATCCTGAGTGCTGTAATGGAAAGTTTTGAGGTACTTGAGTCACACAGGTCTCCCACTGTACAAATGCCTTAGGTGGCCCACTTTGGAGTGCGACCAGTTCCTTAGGTAACCCACACCCCAATTGGGGCACCGAGATATGGGTTTTTCTCTCTTTCTTGCATAGGCACTTTGCACAACAATATATACACCCTAGTCAAATGCGGGTGTGTCCTTTGCCTTTACCACAGAGTCAACATCATGGTTTTGATTTGCGAAAGCTCCCCTGTCCCTTAACTTCGCTCCACCCGAGGTGATCCTGCAAACCACGTAATGGCTTTTGCAGTTGGGCTAAGCAATAATAGAGTTCATAATTGGAAACTCCCACTCAAATCTCCATCAGACCTGGGAAGTTGCATTGTGTGCGGCACCACATTGTTTCTTTTTTTCAGATTAGCACGAGCAATAATGTACGCATTATGTACATTTATAAAAACTCATTTCTGCCGTACATCATTTCATTACTTAAGAAACCTAGAGAATTGTATTCCGACAAGATGATGCTTCTACTGAAATCTACATATCCTTTTCTCCACCTCCTCCGCTCTGATCCACATAATCAATCCTGATCTTGCCTTTATTAAGAGCGAGTGCAATGGTATTTAATGTTTTAACATCAACTTTTTATCCTTTGGTCTATTTAACAAATCAATTAACGGAAAAATTGTGCCTTAGTGTTAGGGTAAAATAGCTAAAATGTACATACAATGCTTCCATGTAAAGTGCGTTAGTGCTTCCAGCGGATAATCTATCTTTGAGTGTGGTGAGACGTCAGAACCAAAAAACTGTCCGATCAGAGGTAACACTAACAAAAGCTGGTGTTCTCATAATATATATATATATATATATATATATATATATATATATATTTAACATTTTGAAAAAGAACCCATCATTCGTCTAGCCAAGTATAACCTGGCCTTATATTTTTATGCCCCCCCTACTCGCTTTGCATAGGCCTCTACAAACTTTATAGTGCGAGTCATTTTATCTTTCCATTGCAGTGTTGTTGGAGGCTTCCTAGTTTGCCAATTCTGGAGGATCAAAGAACGTGTAATCAGCAATGCTACAAAAATAAAATATTTTTGACCCTTTGTTAATTGTTGGCTTCTTTTAGAAACCCCAAATAACGCCAAATTAGAATCTGGTAGCACTGCACATCCTATTGCGTTACTTATGTCCTGAAACACTTGCTGCCAAAAATGGGTAAGGCGTGGACATGTAAAACATGTATGAAGCCATCCCCCTTCGCCTAGTTGTTGGCACCAAAAGCATTTATTGGAAACTGCTGGATACATTTGACAACTTGAGTTACAATGCGGTTTATATGAGCTTAGCAAGATCTAGGCAACCTTTTACTAGATGTTGTTTCATGCTTATTTTGTAGGGGGTCCAACTTAAGCCCTCTCAGTAGGTATCAAGCTCATTCATCTTGAGGTGACTCTCTCTTGTCAAAAATGTTCCCTTTTATATACTTGCCGAGCGCTGACATGTGGATCTGCCCATACCTCGCTTACTTATTCAAGAACAAAAAGCCCATCCTTCTTTATGAAACCTGTGCTTGATATTTTTGTATTTTAAATTGTATCCTCTTCAATTTTATTGTATATTCCACCCTTCTCAATTGTGGCGTGAGCCTACTGTTCAAATGTTTGATCGCTAATCATAATCTCAAGACAGTAAAGGTAACATCTATTACTTTGGATTCAGTTTATCCTTCATATGTAGTATATATTGTTTTAGGTTTAAACCTATAATAACTTTAAAAATCACTCTGAAAGGGAATGCCCCTCTTCAGTGTAAACACATAGACACTGATAAAAACCTGCACACAGCAAACAAAAATGCCATTCAAGGAAAGAAAAATGAGAGAATGAGTCTTTTGTATTTCTTCCAGAAGATACCAACACAATGAAACGTTGTCATGCAAAGTAGCAGCAAGAAAGACTACTCAAAGATTATTTGGTTTGAAATTTGTTGTTTAGAGATGCCACTAAAATATTTTGTCTTCCTTTCGTTTCTTCCAGTTTCGTGTTTTTGGATTAAAGGTGCAGGGTTTATAATCATGTTTTAGGTCTGATCCAATTTTATATATTTTAGATAATATGGAAATATTAAAATTATATTTAATCTTTTGTCAGCGTTGTAGTTTATTTACGGACTGGTGAAATGGCTGGCTCATAACATTCTTGCCCTTTATGTACTAACACATTTACCCACAGACCGAATGGCTAAAACCCTTTGATACATCAGACCCCTTTTGTAGCAAGTCAGTATTGATAGCAGGTAAACTGCTGAACACCGCCGCCATTAAACATTCAATGCAAGGTGTAGTGATAGGTACCTGAGAACAGAGTGCTGTCACCATGTTCATGGAACAATGCTGAAAACATAACCTAAGACGTCCCCTTACCAACAAAATGTAGAGCTACAAGGTGACCCATAGTTGTGTATTGTACCTTCAGCTAATCCTGTATTATTGAAGTGAAACATTTGCCATGGGGACACGTAGCAGCTATGGATGTCGCAGACCAGCAGTGCCACCTTAATGTAGTCACCAAAGAGTGCAGAAAAGCAGTGGCAAGCATGCTTAGAGGTTCAAATCTTAGGTGCCTTCGAATGCAGAGCTGCAAATTCATCTGATGTAATTAACAATTTTAAAAGTTTCACAAGGTACTATGTTGTTGACAGGGTTGACCACCCAAACAATGTCAAAATATTGAGTAGGTGAATGACCTCCAACTATGTCCAGTATTTGTTTTTCTTACTTTTGAAATCCATTTATAGTCCTGTAAACTAGACAGTGTGAGAGAGAATAAGATGCAAACAAGAGAAATGAGATGTGAAAGTGCAATACATAGATTTTCTATGCCTAAAGCAGTCTAACATAAGTCCTGTTGGGGCACTGCCGATAGGAAAAAAACTACATACCCTGCATTACTTCTCCTTTAAATTAAATGTGTTTTATAACAACATGTTTTGTAAACATTAGAAAAACAGCGTGTCTCTATTTTGGGGTTTAGTCAGCTGAATAAACACTGATAAGCACAGGTTTGACAAACACTTAATCAGTCCGCTTGGTTCCTTTAGGGAACTATGGTGATTGGCAGAAGAGGGCATGGGCATTGCGGTTCCTTTCTCTTTATTCCCCTCGATGTGACCCATTGCTTCATTCTATTGTGAAACTTGATCATTTTTGCTGTCTTAAGTTTCAGTATCATTTTCTTTGCGACGGATACCTTCCGGTTTCCTTTCTTTTTTCCCCTTTGAAAATAGTTGACAGATTAAAAAAGTTCCTATGTGATTTACATTTGTGCTGCTTCATTTTGAATCGACTTTTATGTAAGACAAATTATTTTGTACAGGTTCTAAAAAGATAATACCCTTGGTGACAAATTAGAAGCATCTTTTCTTTCCATATTTGATACCTCAAACAAACCATTTGTGTGTGACAAGACCACAGGCGGCTTGTTTTCAAATGTATTTTCCAGTGATGCTTCCCAAGCATAGGCACCACGTCAGATTTTCAGCTCCCCATAATGGGACTTGATAAGTTGTTTTACATTTTGCTTCATAGGTAATTCACTGCTTTTATTTTCATGACTGTCGATTTATCTCAATGTTAAGTATACTGTTCATTGTTTGTGAGGCTTATGAGGACGTTTAGAAAGATTCTCATTTGTCCTACAATTTGTATTCATTTTCATAGTTGAACCAAAGTAAAAGGCTGCAAGGCCTAGGATCCCTTCCACATGTGAAACTGTTTTCTCCTTATGCATTAGGTCAGGGTAAATCAGTAGGAATAGTTACAAAGTGATATTGGTTCAGTTGCGCCAGTGTCAAAAGGAATCCACCTTTAATGTAAGGTTAGGTCAACCTAACCCATCATTTGTCGCAATGATGCAGAGGTCAATGAAGTGTCTTCTGCACCCTGTAAGGCAACAAAGACGCTTCTGCCAAAGATTAAGGACCGGGCCCATATTTATCAATTAAGTATTATACTTCCTGAAGCTGTGGTGGTGGTGTACCATGTGCAAAGGTTTGACATGCCTGTGTTACTTAGTGTCCTTCCTTTTCCCCTTCAGATCCGGTTGTTGCTTCTCTAGCCCAAGATATCTTCAAGGAGCTGGCGCAGATAGAAGGGTGCCAAGGACCCATGCAGATGAGGCTCATCCCGACCCTTGTCAGCATTATGCATGCTCCTGTGGATAAGATTCCCCCTGGGCTTTGCTCAGTAAGTACTGTGTTGTTGTAAAATGAAGTCCAGGCACTAGCACATGAAGTCTGAATTTTGAAATAGTCTCTCAGTGGTGAGTAATATGTGGTTTGTTTGAATGCAGTAAGGATGTGCTTGAGGTCAGTTGTCAGGCCACTTCCCTCATAACAATTGAAGTGTGTAGTGCGCTTTAATCCACTGTAGAGTCTCCTTTCCTCCAGCCTCCTGGGTTACTGTGTACCAACAGGTCATCTTTCTTCCCCTGTTAATTGCAAAATGCTTTCTCCAGCTTTACAACACTGCTGTTGTTAAAAATGAAGCCTGACTGCATAGACTGAGACCGGGCTGGCAGTGTTGGCCATTCTTTGGGCGTGATGCTCTCTGAGAGTGCTGGCCTCTGAGTCGTAGCCAGGATCATGGCATTGACGGCTACTTTTACCAAGATCACTTTGTGAATCTTCACTCTGTTCTCCTCATCTTATTATCCCTCAGTTGTTTCTGAAATAAACAGTAACATTCCTTTACACATTTGCAGGACTCGAACATTACTTTAAACATCTATTTTCAGTTTAAAGCCATTTAAGTAATGACAACTTGCCGAAGATGAGTTACATTTGTATTTGTTTTTAAATGACACCAGTTGAAATTGACTTGTCAGTGGCAAAGCTGATTTTACAGAATACACCATATTATGGCATTTTTAAACTGAAAAAATAAATCGACAAACTGTGCTCCTGTACAAATACTGTAGAGTAAGGATTCCGTTCGCTTCCCTCACCTATATCCCATAGAAAGATGGGCGAAATATATATTTTTGTCTGTCTTGTGGAGATGCGAATCGCAGCTGTAACCTTCCAGTTTGTTGTGTGATCCATATTTGCCTATCTGTGGCAAGAAAAAAGATTGAACTGCATGTATTGATTTTGAGCAGTTTGATGAACCACTGCGGAATGACCTTCCTGTGTGATTTGCAGCAAGTTCATGCTAACACTAGATATTCAGACTCTGATTACCTCAGAAGACCGTGTGATTGTGAAGCATGAATTAAACATGGCAGCCAAAAAGATAATCACAGATTATACCGCCTTCCTGAAAGTGTACTGTAATTTCTTTTAATTAACTCTTCTACCAAAGCTACAAGCCAGACCAATGGTGCTGTTGGTTTCATCCCTTATGTAACCTAATACACACAAGCTCCTGATCTTTTCTTCTCCAGTAGGAGCGGTGGAGAGGAAGATTTAGAAGTAATGTGCTCTAGATTCAGATGATCAGTTTTCACAATACAATCGACCTCCACATTATTTGCTCCTCTTGTCACACATGTAACAATGCAGCAAATTGGTGACAACATCTAAGGCACAGCCCTGAATCAACTCATTCAGTAGTAAAGTATATCGCACTTCTGGGCTTTGATCCATGAGAGCAGCTAGCTCTTCTGCTGTTCGCAGTAATTATGCCTTCTAGGAGGCACATTCAAAGCTATTTACACAAATATATACAACACATATACCAACTACAGAACATCACTTAATAGACCAAATAAATACAATACATACATCCTACATGCAATACAAACAATATATATTCGTACATTTATGTTCAAACAATCAGTATTCTAAACTTAATTATAGACAAAGTCAAAGAAAGGAGACAAAATCACCAAATGGTGACCAATTTTTTAGAGCTAGCAGCTGCTAGTTCATCCAACCAATGATATTAATTGTTCCTTAAGCTTGTGCCGCCGGCGGTGGAATCTGAGACGGGATAAACTTATGAAAGGAAGGACCGAATGAGACCGAGACGGCTACTTCCAGCAATAGATATACGGCCGAAACAGCATCACGGCCAGGACCAGACGGAAAAGAGAAATCCGATAACAAAAGAAGCGGTGTTCGAAAACAACGTCCTTCGTCCGAGATCCCTATAGGCTGAGTGCGAAACGGGACCTTGACCCAGGGATCTTGTACAATCTGAGCTCATCTCCTTCAAAAGAAAGGCATCATTGATAGAATCAATGAGCCAGTAAAAGCTAATCCAAGCCTCAAGAAGAGATAATTGGCCTATTCACTGCAGATAAGTGACAAAGCCCTGATGAGAATCCAGGAAGTACCTTACTTGGATTCTAAACGCGTCAGAACAAGTTTAAGGAGCAATTAATATCATTGGTTGGATGAACTAGCGGCTGCTAGCTCTAAAAAACTGGTCACCATTTGGTGCTTTTGTCTCCTTTCTTTGACTTTGTCTATAATTAAGTTTTGAATATTGATTGTTTGAATATAAATGTACGAGTATATATTTTTTGTATTGAATGTAGGATGTATGTATTGTATTTATTTTGTCTATTAAGTGATGTTCTGTAGTTGGTATATGTGTTGTATATATCTGAAAGAGACGCGTTCGTATTAGATTCCTTACCTTAGAATATCCCCAGGCGTCAGACTGGATCCGGAAACTTTTGCGTAGCAGTACCCTTGCGCGTCGGTAGGCGTCGTCTGCGGCTCCGGGTACGTCGTCGGCGTCGTGGGCACCGTGATGACGTCGTCGGAGTACTCAGACGCCGCCTCCGCGTGCTGACGTCAGTTCTTCTTTTTTCTGCGCCAGCAAGCGCAGATCTGGAAAAAGCAGTAACCCTAGTCAATTTTTGACTAACTTTTAGATCGATTTTTGATCATTTCTCGAAGTCTTTTCGACTCCGATTGGTGCCGTAGGGATGCCCGGCTTTAAGCACTGCGAGGATTGCGACCGCCTAATGTCGGTCACGGATCCTCACCACCTGTGTTTAACTTGTCTAGGTGTCGATCACGACGACAAGGCCTGCTCCGACTGCCGGGCCCTCTCTTTGAAAGCCAGGCGGAAGCGGTCCCGCAGGCGACTCGAACTCCGGCAGTCGGTCCCGCGCCGTGAGAAGTCTCGGTCCCACGGGAGGTCGAGGGACAGGTCGCGGGCTCGGAGCCAGCACAGCTCCGAGAGTAGGCCGCACTCCTCCGGGTTGAAGTCGTCGTCAGGTAAGAAGCACAAGAAGTCCAAGAGGCGTCATCGCTCTGCGGACTCCACCCGACGCTCGCGCGATGCGGCCGGGGGTTCGGGATACACCGCCCACGCGGCTCCGTCGGAGTCGCGGGCGCCGCGTCCAGCCCCACACCCTCCGGTCCCTGGGCTAAACGCGACGCCGGAGGAGGTCGAGCACTTCCTCATGGCCATGAGGAAACTCTCTCCTCCGACGGGCTCCGCGGCGCCTTCGGGCCCAGCGGACCCGTCTGGGACCCCTAGCGGGTCGGGGGTTTCGGCCCCGACACAGTCGGGTGCTTCGACCCCGACGCCGCCGCCTTCGGGCCCGGCGCCGCAGGTTCCCGCTCTCCCGCCGGCGCCTTTGGACCCGGCGCCGCGGGGTCCAGTTGTCCCGGCGCCTTCGGGCCCGGCGCCGCGGCACACCGCTAGACCTTCTTCGGGATCTGGATCGTCGCCGGTGGACCTTACGACCTCCCCGGCGTCGGACCATCAGGTGTCGCCTCCGTCGCCGTCCTCGGGCGGCGCCGTCCCCGATGCCCCCTTCATTCCTGTTCCGATGTCAGGACGGCCCCGATGGGCGCCGCTCCAGACATCGTTTGGGGAGTTTCACTTCTATGAGCAGGCCCCATTAGTTGAGAACCCTGAGTTTCAGGAGATGGGTGATCAAGAGGATTGGGAGGGGTCTGAGGACCCTCTGACCAGAGAGTGTCAGTCTCATGAGGACTGGGCAGGAGACCTTGGGGAGGCCAGTGGTCTGGACACCTCTCCAGACACTGGTTTTGTCTCCCCTCCTACCGTGGCTTCGGAGGAGGGGGCAACCTACAGTGTGGTGTTGATGAGGGCTGCCAAGGCCCTGGGCCTTGAGCTCCCTGTCCCGGCCGTGAGGACTAATCTCCTCACTGAGGTCCTTAAACCGCAGTCCAGTTCGGCCGAGCCTCTGCTGCCCTTTAATGAGGCCTTGACCGACGTTCTTCTGGGCACTTGGTCCAAGCCCGCTACGGGTTCGCCCGTAGATAGGAACGTGGCCAGACGCCACCGCCCCGCCCCGGGCGACCCATGTTTCCTGTCCACCCACCCTACCCCCGAGAGCCTGGTCATCCAGGCCTCCAATTCCCAGACCGCATTCCCGTCGGCACCGCCGGACAGGGAATCCAAGAGGTACGAGCAGTACGGCAAAAAGATCTTCTCGTCCCTAAGTCTGGGACTGCGGTCTTCCAACACCGCATGCCTCTTGGGCCGCTACACCCACTCTCTGTGGGATACGGTCGCGGAAGTGCTGCCAGAGTGTCCGTTGGAGGTACGGGCCAAACTCGGCCAAGCCCTTGTGGAGGGCCGGGATGCAGCCAAATATTCCATACGGTGTGGGCTGGATACCACCGACTCACTGGGTAGAGCGATGGCAACGACGGTGGCGGTCAGACGCCACGCCTGGTTGAGGTCCGCCAACTTTTCGGCCGATGTCCAGAACACCTTGATGGACATGCCGTTCGATGGCCGTCGCCTCTTTGGCGACAAGGCAGACCATGCGCTCGAGCGCTTTAAGGACTCCAGGGCTACGGCCAAGTCCTTGGGCCTCTCGGCCCGCGCCAGCAATCGGCTGCCTTTCATTCCTTTCGTGGCCACGGAAGGGGTGTACCCACACGTGCTGCCAGCCACGCTCCGCAGGGTAATACCCAATGCGGTGGAGGCCGTGGGAACCGCCGTCCCGGCGGTCGGGGACAACGGCGAGGTCAGTCCACACCTTCCCCCGCAGCATCCGCCTCAAAACCCTCCTAGACCGTTCTTCAGGCCCATGTGACGCCAGTGGGGGACAGGGTTCGCCATCACCTCCTCCACTGGCGCACCGTCACTTCGGACAGGTGGGTGCTGCAGATCGTCCGAAGGGGCTACTCCCTCCCCTTCAAGGCGAATCCTCCAGCCATGCCACCGCAGAACCACCGTGTATCGGGGGATCATTTGCGACTTCTGCAGGAGGAAGTTATGGCCCTCTTGGCCAAGGGGGCCATCGAGCGCGTTCCTGGGCCAGAAGTAGGGTGGGGTTGCTACTCCCACTACTTTCTGGTACCCAAGAAAGGCAAAGGGGGCCTACGCCCTATTTTGGACCTACGGAACATCAACGGCTTCCTCCGGAAGGAGAAGTTCAAGATGCTGACACTGGCTCAGGTCCTAGCTGCCCTGGACCCAGGAGACTGGATGGTAGCGTTGGACTTGCAGGACGCTTGTTTCCACATCCCCGTCCTGCCAGCCCACCGGCGCTACCTGCGGTTCACGGTTGGCCACGAGCACTTTCAGTATACCATGCTCCCCTTCGGCCTTACCAGCGCCCCACGGGTGTTCACAAAGGTGATGGCGGTGGTCGCAGCTCACCTGCGCAGGCTAGGGGTTTCAGTCTTCCCCTACCTCGACGAATCGTTGTTGAAGGCGGGCTCGCCCCAGACAGTCGTCAGCCACCTCCAGACTACGGCAGACCTCCTGCACCGACTGGGGTTCTCCATCAATGTGCCGAAGTCACACCTGTGCCCCGCTCAGAAGCTCCTTTTCATCGGAGCGGTTCTTGACTCGGCGCGGTTTCGGGTTTATCTGCCCGAACAGCGGGTCCGGGATATTCAGGCTCTGATTCCCATCTTTCAGCCGTTATCCCGGGTCTCGGTCAGGTTGACGCTGGGGTTTCTGGGGCTGATGGCCTCCTGCATCCTGCTGGTGCATCACGCCAGGTGGCGGATGCGGGCTCTGCAGTGGGACCTGAAGTTTCAGTGGGCCCAGCATGAGGGCAACCTATCCGACCACGTCCTGATCTCAGAGGGCACTGCGAGACAGCTGCAGTGGTGGCTCACGGACCGCGATTGGGTCAGCGGCAGATCCCTCTCCCTTCCCCAACCGGAGCACGTAGTTGTGACGGATGAGTCCCTCCAGGGCTGGGGAGGCCACATGGGAGAGGCGGAGATCAGAGGCCTCTGGTCTACGGCGGAGGCCCGGCTCCACATCAACCTGTTGGAGTTACAGGCGATTCGTCTAGCACTGAAAGCATTCCTCCCCTCTGTACGGGGGAGTGTAGTGCAGGTGTTCACGGACAACACCACCGCCATGTGGTACTGCAACAAACAGGGCGGGGTGGGGTCGTGGACCCTTTGCCAGGAGGCTCTGCGCCTCTGGCAATGGCTGGAACGCCAGGGCGTGACCCTGGTGGCTCAACACCTGGCAGGTTCTCTGAACGCCAGGGCGGACGAGCTCAGCCGTCGGTGCATGATGGATCACGAATGGTGTCTGAACTCTGACGTGGCGCAAGGCCTCTTTCAGCAATGGGGAGAGCCTTGGTTAGATCTATTCGCCACCGAAGAGAACGCGCAATGTCATCAGTTCTACGTGTTGGAATTTCCAAGGCGGCACTCGCTCGGAGACGCTTTTCGTCGCGAGTGGAGCTGCGGTCTACTGTACGCCTTTCCGCCTATACCACTTCTGCCCAGAGTGCTGAAGAAGATCAAGCGCGACCAGGCCCAAGTCATCCTTGTGTCTCTGGACTGGGCTCGAAGGTACTGGTATCCAGAGCTACTCAGTATGTCAGTCGATCCCCCAGTTTGTCTGCCTCTTCAGGGGGACCTTCTGTCGCAGCAGCAGGGGACGGTCCTCCACCCGAACCTGTCCAGTCTCCACCTCCATGCTTGGAGATTGAGCGGCGACAGTTGAGGCCATTTGACTTGCCTCCTGAAGTCTGTAACGTCATTCTGGCAGCCAGGCGTCCCTCCACAAAGTCGGTATACGCCTGCAGGTGGAACAGATTTGTGGCATGGTGCACAGCAAAGGCTGTGGATCCTCTTGCTGCCCCTCTTTGAGGTTCTTCTCTTCCTTCTTTCTCTTGCCCAGCAGGGCTCTGCTCTGGGCACTATCAAGGGCTACCTTTCTGCCCTTTCAGCCTTTCTAAGGCTGCCTGATCAACCTTCTTTGTTCAAGTCCCCTATTGTAAATAGATTTCTAAAGGGCATCACACACACATTCCCTCCTGTTCCGTTTGTGATGCCTCAGTGGGACTTGAACCTGGTTCTTACGTTTCTGATGTGCGCTCCCTTTGAGCCACTACACAACTGTCCTCTCCGCCTTCTAACTTTGAAGACTGCTTTCCTGGTTGCCATCACCTCTGCCAGGCGAGTGAGTGAGCTCCAGGCCCTTTCTTGTACTCCACCTTTCCTTTCTGTCCATCTGGACAAAGTGGTGTTGCGTACTAAGCCATCTTTCCTGCCCAAGGTTGTCACGGCCTTTCACATCGGGCAGTCTATCACCTTGCCAAACTTCTTCCCGCCACCGCACCCCTCTAAAGTGGAAGAGCGGCACCACCGTCTGGACCCAAAACGTGCGCTCTCATTTTACTTGGATCGCACACACCAGTTCCGGGTGGATGACCAACTCTTTGTTGGTTACGTGGGCGCTAAGAAGGGGAAAGCGGTGCACAAGAGGACCATCTCCCGGTGGATCATCCTGTGTATCCAGGCATGCTACTCCTTGGCTAAAAAGGAGCCCCCTGTTGGATTGCGGGCTCACTCTACCCGAGCCACGGTGACTACAACTGCCCTGGGCCGGGGAGTGCCCTTACAAGACATCTGTCAGGCAGCTACGTGGGCATCGCTGCACACGTTTGCAAGACACTACTGCCTGGAAAGCCAAGTCCGGAGGGATGGCTTCTTTGGCCGTTCTGTCCTCCAGTACTTTCTGGTGTGATTATTGGTTCGCAGACCCAACACCGGGGTTGGTATTGCTGGGGTATCTATTCTAAGGTAAGGAATCTAATACTAACGTGTCTCTTTCAGATGCACAAGTTACTACTTGTGTAACGATATATCTGTAAGAGACATTAGTTAGTATTAGATTCCTTACCGACCCACCCATCCTCCCCGTTCTGCGAATAGCTATCTAGGGTTAGGGTTACCCCCTTTCAGGGCCCTAGTTTCAATGGTACCAGTGTTGGTTTTTAACATGGCTCTGCGTTTCTGGCACGGAAAAGCTGTGTCTAAGAACTGACGTCAGCACGCGGAGGCGGCGTCTAAGTACTCCGACGACGTCATCACGGCGCCCGCGACGCCGCCGACGGACGCGGAGCCGCAGACGACTCCTACCGACGCGCAAGGGTACTGCTACGCAAAAGTTTCCGGATCCAGTCTTGAGGCGTGGGGATATTCTGAGGTAAGGAATCTAATACTAACTAATGTCTCTTACAGATATATCGTTACACAAGTAGTAACTTGTGCATTTGTGTAAATAGCTTTGAATGTGTATATGTTTCTTTTTTCATTAATAAATGAGATAAAAAGTTTATTAAAAGAATTGTGTAAATCGGAGGGGTATAAATAAAAGTACCCGGCCAAAACTGAAATTAATTTGTTTTGACCCTTAAATAATTGCTTTGAGAATTTGGTTGGTGTGGGCACTGTTGTTGTATTTTCATTGACAAGGTCCAGTCCACCCCAATGTTTTAGGACCGAACTCCCTAGTCTTAGAAAGTTCTAGGAGGCACAGTAGCAATTGTGAAACTGCTGCCTAGAGAGAAATTAAAGGATGGTAATAAAATTATTAGGGAAAGAACAGTCACTTCAGTGATACTTCGCTACCAAAGCAAAAGGTATGGCTGATCGTTCTGCTCATGACTAATGCTATGGGTAACCTATCAATGATGATGGTGATGAATAACACAGGGGAAGATTTAGATTTAAGATGGTAAGGTTATGGGAAGAGCAGCTACTGTAGTGGAGGGTATTGCTCTGTTTTTTTTAACCTCCGGCTGACGGTTGTCCGGTCTTTTAGAATGGGGGATATTTTTATTCCGGCGGTGAATAGGAGTTATACATGCCTGTTTCTATGCATTTTCACGCATAATTGCAGTTTCCCATTATTCGCAACGTCGCCCATGGTGCCTTCATTTTCAAATTGGTTACATTCCAGGCGTCTCATCTACCAAGGGCTACACCACTGAGTTAAGGACCGTGATTTATAGCCAAGGACCGTCGATTTTCTGATTTTCAGCGATCTTACACGAGGATCATATTTATGTGTTTTGGTTATTTTGCTGCCCTTGAAAGTTCTAATTGCCTCCTTCGAAATAACGACGTCGGTCCCTACATCGTATTGACCACGCCACTTTTGGAACGTATATTAGAACCAAATCGACCTTCTTTGCGGATTCGTGCAGCTTTGGATTAATACGTCCTGGGTTCATCTGTAATATTATTGTGTTCTCTTGCCCTGACGAAGTCCCCTCGGGGACGAAACGCGTTGGCTGAGGCCTTTTAAAGATTACTATATAATAAAGGAACTTTTTCTACTCAATCACATGTGCTACGGACTTCTTTTTTTGGTGCACCATCCTATATTCATATACAAACATTCAGGATAGTAAGTTACAGGTAATAATTATTGACAAACTTTGGGCCAGAGAATATTTACTTATACATTGATCTTCTATAATTAATCTCAGTGACTAATTGACCTAAAACATTAGTTATCCAGTATTATGGGTGTCTTTCATAGATTCACATGCCTGAATCATTCCCCGTCGTCGAGACGGGAGTCTCCGGTACATAGAAAAGTAATGTCCTATAGACATACATAGAGAATAGTAGGCCTCACCTTAGTAACATATCCATGTCCTTTTGTAAAAAGGACCAAACTCTAAACAAGAGCCAATCAGCTATCACATCCCTCTAGAACCTTCCTGGCAGGAGCCTCAGTCCCTCAGATTTTCTACCGCACGTTGTGCTAAGGGAGTCTCCTCTGAGCTCTGCTCAGATTCTGTGGTTTTTTTTTTTCACTTCATTTAATGACTTTGTTGTCAAGGATTCTTTTCTACTATGGATGATCTTCAAATACATTCTTTAAAGGAGGTATGTCGCACTTTCTCAAGTAAGTTTTTGAGAGGTCGTGAAGGGCGATTTTTAATATGGTGTCAAACACTAAGACCAGAAAGGAGGTTTTTTATTTTCTCCAGTGACCCTGATGAGGCGTCTAGGAGACCTCAAAAGAGAAGAGAATCTCCTCAGACTCATTCCTCAGGGGAACATCCTGAGAAGGCCCTCAAAAAGACTACTCATGGGTCTTCTGGGCGCAGTTCTTAAAAATCTCCTCACTCTGTGGAAAAGGAGAGTAAAGGACTTGCTTTTGGAGAAAAATCAAGTAAAAAAGACGACTTCTGAGCCGTCAAAATCACCTCCTCTGGTCATAGGACCCTTCAGTAAGGCGTTTTCTATACCTCCTGAGTTACTGACTAAGAAGCCAACATCGTCAACAGGATTGTCGACGAAGAAACCATCATTGCCTATTACAGCCTCTTCGTCTACGATGGCCTCGTCTACGATGGCTTCGTCTACGATGGCCTCGTCTACGATGACCTCGTCTACGATGGCCTCGTCTACGATGGCCTCGTCTACGATGGCCTCGTCTACAATGGCTCGTCGACGATAGCTCGTCTACGACGGCTCGTCGACGATAGCTCGTCTACGACGGCTCGTCGACGATAGCTCGTCTACGACGGCTCGTCGACGACCTCGTCTATGACTGATAGTTCACGTCGGCCTGTTTACGGCGTCGACGATGGCCTTGTCTATGACTGCTCGTCTACGACGGCCTATCTATGGCCTCGTCTACGATGGCCTGTCTGCGATGGCTGGCCTTGTCTATGACTGCTCGTCTACGACGGCCTATCTATGGCCTCGTCTACGATGGCCTGTCTGCGATGGCTGGCCTCGTCTATGACTGCCCGTCTACGACGGCCTGTCTATGGCGTCGACGATGGCCTCGTCTACGATGGCTGGCTCATCTACGACGGCATAGTCATCGACGGCCTCGTCTATGACTGCTCGTCTACGACGGCCTGTCTACAGCGTCGACGATGGCCTAGTCTACAATGGCCTAGTCTACAATGGCCTAGTCTTTGATTGCCTCGTCTACCATGGCCTTGTCTACCATGGCCTTGTCTACCATGGCCTTGTCTACCATGGCCTTGTCTACCATGGCCTTGTCTACCATGGCCTTGTCTACCATGGCCTTGTCTACCATGGCCTTGTCTACCATGGCCTTGTCTACCATGGCCTTGTCTACCATGGCCTTGTCTACCATGGCCTTGTCTACCATGGCCTTGTCTACCATGGCCTTGTCTACCATGGCCTTGTCTACCATGGCCTCGTCTACCATGGCCTCGTCTACGATGGCCTCGTCTACGATGGCCTCGTCTACGACTGCGTCGTCGTTGACGGCCTCGTCCACGACGGATCGTCTATGGTGTCGCCTACGACGGCCTCGTCTATGACTGCTCGTCTACGACAGCATAGTCTGACGCCGATCTAGTCGACGGGCTTGTCGACGAGGGAAATTGCGACAATTCTGGAATCTCTTATAATGTGGTAGAAAGGGCTGGTCAATGTTTTAAGATCTCAATGGTCTCTCAAGAACAGGTCTGCTTCTTGTATGACTTCACAGAACCTCTCAAGAAGGCAGTAAGGTCAATACCAATTATCGATTACCTATAGTCAGAAGGGGTAACGGTCATGCAGCGCCAGATACAACACCGGAGTGTTTAACAGGACATCCTAAGCCGGACTCCGTGGTGGCACAGGCGGCCCAGAAGACTTCCAGGGATCCTTCGGCCCCTTTGTCGCTTCCTCCTGATAAGGAGGTAAGAAGAGTGGACAACATGGGGAACAGGTTTTCCTCAATGTCGGCAATGACGGTAAAGACCGCGAACGCCCTAGCGCTCTTGGGATGCTATAATAGGCAATTGTGGGCACACATAGCCCCATACCTGTCGGAATGGCCAGATCCATCCAAAGAGGAAGTAAGGAGGATTCTGCTAGATGGTGAAGCATCGGCGTCAGAAACTATAGACTGCTCGATGGATATCGCTATGACAGGGTTCCGCCAGTTGGCTGGAGCAGCAGTCTTGCGGCTCCAAGGATGGCTAAAGGCAACCTCTTTCCGTCCTGAGGTGCAAACCAAGATTTTGAACGTGCCATATGATAGCCAGTTACTATTTGGCACAAAAAATTGACGAAGCAGACACTGTGAGAGCTGTGGGCACTCTTCAGTATAAGAACCAGTCCTTTAGTAGCAATAGAGGAAGAGGACGGTCTTCCTACAGAGGAAATTAGAAATAACAAAAATCTACGGCTGCTTCTATGAGAGATCTCGACTATGCTGCAGAAAGGAGCAATAGAGAGAGTAACTCCATCTCAGAAGGGAAAAGGGTTTTATTCACGCTTCTTTTGATCCAGAAAAAAGACAAGAAGTGGAGACCAATCTTGGACCTCAGGGCCCTCAACAAATTCCTAAGAAGCAGTCGTTTCGCATGGTAACGATCCAGGAGGTCTTGCAACTACTGTAAGAGCAGGATTTTAGGGCGTCCCTAGACATACAGGACGCTTACTTCCATATCCCAATTCACAGGAATCACAAAAAGGTACTTGCGATTTGCAGTAGCGGGCAGACACTTGCAGTTTTGCGTTCTGCCCTTCAGGCTCAAGTCTGCACTGCGCATATTCACGAAATGTCGTACCCCGGTGGCAGCATATCTCAGACAGTGCCATCACCAAGTCTTTCCGTATCTGAAGGACTGGCTGGTCAAGGCTCCATCCTTTATAAGACGCGTCCAGGTCTTCCAATGCCTGTTTAAAGCTTTTCGATTGCTTGGGTCTCACCCTCAATCAGGAAAAATTGGTCCTACAAACTTCTCAGTGCATCAGTTTCCTAGGTGCAACCCTGGACACACGGTCAGCAAAAGCTTTCCCATCCAGAGAGAGTATGAACAAGCCCCTTGCACTACCTGCTATAGTAGCCTCGAAGGAAGTCTTGACAGTCCGCCTCTTCACATCCCTCCTGGGGATGATGTCAGCATGTATCCTCCTGATTCCTCACTGTCGACTACGAATGAGGAATCTACAGGAGGCGCTCTCGAAGCAGTGGGTCCAATGCACAGGGTCATTCGACGGCCACATAAAAGTCAAGCCTCAGATGGTCGGAGCCCTGCAATGGTGTATGTCATCTCAAAACCTGTCTCAAGGCTTGTAATTCTTGCTTCCGGCTGCTCCTCATGTTGTCACAACAGGCGCCTCCTTGGAAGGCTGGGGAGCTTTTCTGCAAGAGCTACAGATAAGCGGGTAGTGGTCTCCTATGGAGAAGAAACTACATATCAATCTGCTCGAATTGCGGGCGGTCTTCCTGGCCCTTCAAGATTTCCTGCCAAGAATCAAACATTCCCTGGTGCTTGTCCGAACAGACAACACCACGACTATGCACTACCTCAACAAACAGGGAGAGACACGCTCGATGACGCATGCTCGCGAGTCGCAAAAAAATCTGGAATTGGCTCATACTCTACAATGTAACCCTAAGGGCGGAATATGTCCCAGGCACAGACAATGTGCTCGCCGACGCGTTAAGCAGGCAGAAAACATCGTCACGCGAGTGGGAGCTAGATCGTCAATTTATCGACCAGATCTTCTCCAGATGGGGCACGCGGCAAATCGATCTATTAGCGAGGCGAATGAACGCCAAATGCCCACACTTCGCAAGTTGGCATCCCCAGTCAGGGTCTCTAGGGAATGCATTTTCCATCGCATGGCGCAACGTCTTTCCGTACGCCTTTCTGCCATTCCTGAGGCTTCCCAGAGTCCTCAGGAAAATTTAGGTGGAGCCTTGTACTCTAATTTTAATAGCCCCAACTTGGCCGAGGCAACATTAGTTCACAGAGCTCCACCGTCTATCCCTGGAGACGCCGATCCACCTGCGGCAGTATCCATCTCTGCTCACAATGAACAACAATCAAGTTCAACATCCGGATCTGAAGTCTCTCAGGTTAGCTACCGGGCTCCTGAGTTCCGAGAGTTCCACAATCTGAATATTCCACAAGACTGCAGAGGCATTCTTGCCAGAGCAAGGGCGGATAGCACGACCAAAAAGTATTTCCTGAAGTAGAAGCGCTTTTGTGCTTGGTGTGCAGATCAAAGCATTCGGCCTTTCTCCTCCTCACTGGAACAACTCTTACTTTATCTATTACATCTGGCACAGTCGGGCCTAGCCCACTCCTCCATTAAAGTACACTTAGCAGCAATATCTCGTTATAAAACAACTTCAACGAGTCAATCTCTCTGGTCAAGCAGGTTGATTAAGCAATTTCTAAAAGGATTATATAGATCTTTCCCGCCAGTAAGGATGTTGCCACCTACCTGGCATCTCAATGCGGTTCTTAACCAGCTCATGAAACATCCGTTCGAACCAGTACAGAGCTGACTTGAAGTATGTCCCGTGGAAAACAGCACTCCTCCTGGCGCTCACATCTGCAAGGAGGGTCAGTGAGCTACAGGCGTTTTCAATCCAGGATCCTTTTCTACAGTTTTAAAAACGACAGAGTACTCCTGAGAACCAATCCTAGGTTTATCCCAAAAGTCCCGTCGGACTTCCACCTAAATGAACCTGTGGTTCAGCGTTCCTTCTTTCCAAGCACGACAGCTGAGAGATCGCTGCATTCTTTGGATCTCAAACAATGCTTGAAGTTTTACATTGACAAAACGAAAACATTCTGGAAATCTAACCAGCTATACGTAGCTTACAGCAGACCTAGGAAAGGTCTACCACTTATCAAGCAGAGCATCTCCAGATGGATTTTTGCAGCCATTGCTTTCTATCATGACCAAGCTGGACAGCCATTCCAAAGTGAGAGCGCACTCCATGAGAGCTATGTCCACTTCTATGGCTCTCTTTGCAGGGGCGCCAGTCATTGGCATTTGCAGGGCGGCAACATGGAAGTTGCCGCATACCTTCACTAGGCGCTACTGCCTGGATACGGAGCTGATGAATGATGCAGCAGTGGGACAAGCAGTGTTACGCCATCTATTTCAGTAAGGTGAGCCTTCCTCCGTCCCTCCATCCTACTCTGGTATGCACATTTCTTTACTAATACTTATTGTGGATGTCTAATGATGGTTCATGCTCGCATGATGTGTATTATCTAAGGACTTGTATATGCTGTTCCATCAGAAATGTGCACTCTGCATTGCTTGCTACTCTGATTCAGGCATGTGAATCTATGAAAGACACCCATAATACTGGATAAGAAATGCGTTACTTACCTGTAACTGCAGTTATCCAGTATTGGTGTCTTTCATAGATTCACATGCAACCCTCCCGCCTCCCCTGGAAGGACTCACCTAACTCTCTGTGTCACGCCTACTTAGCTTAGTGCCTACGAAAATCTGAGGGACTGAGGCTCCTGCCAGGAAGGTTCTAGAGGGAGGTGATAGCTGATTGGCTCTTGTTTAGAGTTTGGTCCTTTTTACAAAAGGACATGGATATGTTACTAAGGTGAGGCCTTTAGGCCTACTATTCTCTATGTATGTCTATAGGACATTACTTTTCTATGTACCGGAGACTCCCGTCTCGACGACGGGGAATGATTCAGGCATGTGAATCTATGAAAGACACCAATACTGGATAACTGCAGTTACAGGTAAGTAACGCATTTCGTACCACCTCAAAGTTAGTAAACTTTATCACGTTGTTTCCAGTTATTCCTTTCATCTTCAACACCTTGAATTGGTGAATGGGTAGCTTTCTCTTGCCTAAAATGGACTTTGATTCTTTCCAAGCTGACTTGCCATACCCAACTTGTCACCTACAAGAGAGCACCTCTTTAGAAGGTAGATTTATTCAGAGAGCATCGTGAAAGGGCATATGCAGTGTGAACAGGTTTCATTCAGGGAACACATCAATTTAAACAGTCAGATTTCTACACACAGGATGCGTCTGGAAAAACCTTCCAAGACTTATTATTTATATTCTTGTACCTTTACAAGCCATTGGGAGTATTTGTCAAAAGTTGTTTAAGACCCTTTATTACATGGACTAAGAGATGGCTTCAGAATATCTTGCTCTTCTGAGGAAAATGGATTTTGTACTTTTGCCTGTGCCAACATTGACCTCTTTGTTGCAGTGCTATAGAACGGAGCGCAGGCAAGAGGTAGTGGAGGTCAAGGAGATTGAGTGGATGTACTCCTTTCTTTCATCATCAAGGCGTACGTTTTAGGTGTTTCAAACATTGAATGGTCAGATTAGTCATTCATATATTTTTCTCTCTCCTCAGACTTCCATCGACATCTTGACAACTGTGGTGAGAAACACCAAACCTCCCTTGTCTGAACTATTGATTTGCCAGGCATTTCCCGCAGTAGCACAATGCACTTTGCACACAGATGACAATGCCACCATGCAGGTAATACTTAGCATTGGTGTTTTCTGGGGTACGAGTTTTCAATGAATGTGATAACTGAAGGAGGTAAGTGATTAAACATGTGTTTTAACATGCTTTTGGTATTCATTGACTGACGTCTAGGAAGTGTTATCACAGGTAATGAACCTACGAGGACTTCAAAAAGTGTCTTACAAAAGTTAAATTGTATTTGTCTTTTACTTCTGTATGAAAATGTGATCCTGGAGACTACTTTGTCCTCTTTGTTAGTTATCTAGAGAGCCATTCTCTGTCTCGAGTAGTAAGCTTCAGAGGCAGTAGTAGCTCGATGATTGTAACAGTTGTGGTCACCAACCTCCGTCTCCCCATGACAAATGATGTGGATATCATGCCTGAGCACTAGAGCAGCAGAGGCATAGGCTTTTTGTTTTTCTTTAACCATGTCAAAAGTTTAGTGTCCATGCTCAATAACTATCATGCATTTAATTATTTTTTACGTAGCCTTTGGTATAAATTGATCAGAATCCTAAATGCAGTGTGTCGTAACAGTTGACCAAGAGTACTTTCCGAAGAGTTTAGCAGTCATAAAGTGGTGTTACAATTATAAACCTAGCTAGACTTGATAGTTGATGTGTACAATGTACGTGTGGCAGACCATATACATATTAAATATTAATGCAAAGGTTTTGTGGGATCAGACAATGACAAATATCTCTCCAGTGTGAGTAATATAGTCTTTATACTCCATGTCGGATGCTTTGTTTGTGAAAGGAGCATTAATAAAGTGAGTTTTATCTGTAATGAACCATATCATATTATAAATTAGTCTTTATACAGCTAATCCTTGAGGGAAATGCGTTTATATAATTTAGGAATTAGATGTTGTACACAGATGTGGATCTTGCTATAAATATTGATCCCGGTAGTGAAGATCTTGGATTACTTAAAATGGATCTTTTGTGGGGTGTCTTGACTAGTAGTTGAGGAATACAATTTGAAATGTGTGAGAAATGTGTTCTCTTAGAAAGAATAAGTCTGAATGTGTTTTTAAAGCGGAGCGTCGTCCTTGGGCAGTGCTAAGCGTTTTAAGAGTTTTTCTGCAAGAAACTAGAAGTTTCTAAAATAGGCGCTCTGGAATTCAGATGGATTGTCTTGCACATGAAAAATACTGTAGGAAAGGGATGTTCCATTGGAAGCCATTGAAAACATACATCTTCCCTTCTGTGTAGACCCCCCTTGCTATGTCCAGACTCTTAGCTCCCCTCCTTGATGCCAAGTGCATCTGATAACGCAGCACGGGGACACACTAGCCTAGTGTAACCAGGCGCTTTATAAATGTGATTATTATTGTTATTGTAATGTCAAGTAGGTGAAATTAACGCTAAATGTATTTATTTTGGAAACCATGTGGGCTACTGCCTTGCGTGGCGGTGCTCGATGTGATTTGGACAAGCCAGTGGCACATTTCCCTAGTCCTCAGATGACTAAAGTTTGAACTGCTGCATTCATGCCTTGCTTTAGGAGGAATGGCTTAGCCGCAGAAAACAGTTTCGTTCCTCTTAACCATTACTTTACACCAGGTCACTCCGGAACAGGGAGTGCAGCTTGACGATCCTAAAACACCCTTCGAGATTCAAGAGGCCATGTGCGCACTTGCAACAGGTGAGGCCTACGGGCCTGATAGCTTACCAACCGAATTCTATAAAACGTATGCATTATTGTTGGCCTCCCATTTGCAAAAAGTATATGATGAGGCTCTAATTGCCCAATTCCTCCCAGCCGCCCTTCGGGAAGTACTACTCCTCTCCCTCCCTAAACCGTACCGAGACCTAACTGCAATTGACTAATATAGGCCCTTGGCATTACTTAACACAGACTAGAAGTTATTGACCAAGATACTGGCCGTCAGACTGGCGCCATTAATACAGACACTGGTCCACCTGGACCAAAATGGGTTCTTACCAGCCCGTAGCACCTCCCTCAATCTGTAGGGTTTCTTCTGAGTCTTGGAGCATGCTCCTCACCAGTGGCCTCGAGCTGAATGTCTGGTGCTGAACCTGGAGAAGGTGTTTGATTCACCGGAGTTGTCCTTTCTATTAGAGGCGCTACCATGATACAGCCTGGGGTGTCGCTTTATCAGATTTGTGAAACTTCTGTATATCTTACCGCTCGCCAGTGTTGGAGCGGGTGCTCTCATCTTAGACCCGATTCAGATACACAGAGGTACCCGCCAGGGCTGCCCACATTCCCCACTGCTCTTCTCACTGGCAACAGAACCCTTGGCACTTGCCCTGCGCTCATGGGGCAGGCCTGGGGGATACCATTGGGAGATGGAATCCACACAGCTTTCCTATACGCTGAAGATGTACTTCTGTATTTCAGGGATGTGAGCGCAATCCCATAGTCGGTGGCCCTAGCACTGAGCAGGTTTGCCAACCTCTCAGGCCTAAAGGTGATCTGGGTGAAAGCATGTCTTTTGCTGTTCACGCCCGTGACTCAGGACCCCTTTCTTTCCCTTAGCGGAGTCATGATAACCTGGCAACCCACCATGTTCCAGTACCTAGGCATTCAAGTTAATCACTCCTCCGAGGATCTATTCAATGGTGATCTCACAATTATGTCGTTACAATGACTCAAGTCACCTTTTGGAAAACATTGCCATTATCAGTCACTGGTCGGGTGGCTCTCATCAAAATGGTCATGCTCCCTTGCCTCTTATATTATTTTCCCAAACTCCCCCTTTACATTTCATGCCCCCTTTTTCTGTTCGTTAGAATCATTGATGAGAGACTTCATCAGGCATAATTCGACACTCTCGAAACCCTATTTTCCCTGTAGGCGGCCTAGGGGTCCCTAACTTTAAACACTATCTTGCATCCCAGCTCCAGTGGCTGGCCAGATGGCTGGCGGGCCAACTAATGGCTGACACTGCCTCAAACATACCAGTTTAGTCTTAACCACTATCCTTCATCTATTCCATACTTGCTTCAAGCACCAACACCTGTATTCCTACGGGAAGCTCTCTGTTTTTGATAAACATTTTTGTCTCCAGGACGACCATTCCATATGCTCCGGTGACAACCCTTTTGGGAATTCCCAGGGGAAACCAGGTTACCTCCACCACAGAGCTGCCACCATGGCACGAGATGGGTCTCCCCACCTTAAGAGAGTTGTATCGAGATGGGACACTCATCACATTTGACTCCATGGTGGACAATTAGAGGCTCCCCCGGGCCACTTCCTCTTGTATAACTCACTAATTGGTGCACTGGGGTGCAAGTGGGGTGACCTGTCACTGTAATAGTTGCGCATTTTGATGACAGGCAGACACCAAACCTGTAGGCTTGCTAATTGTTTGCGCACACATGCACTGCCACAGTTCACAGCCCTGCGATGACACTGCAAAACAGACATGACCCGCCCTTGCACCTACAAGGAATGGTCGCCATACTAGAAAGCCCTGTTCAGGTCCTACGAAACGCCCTCTTCTGGCTTTTTCATTATCTACAGAGCCTGCCTTACCAATGATAAGATAAACCTCTTATTTCCACCATGTGGACGCTGCTTGTCCCCATTGTAAATTAGTAGATGCAGAATTAATACACATGCTGTGGGCATGCCCGACCTTACACCAGTACTGGCAAGGGGTCATCACACCCATGGGACGTACCCTAGGCATGCTTCCTGGGGCTGCAATACAAGGACAAAAAATATAGGGATACCTCTTGTTTCTTAGACTTGGGGTTACTACTGCTTGTACGTCTGATTTCCAGAAAATGGTAATCATCTACACCCCGTGCACACTCTCCGCCTGGGTCTTATCCACCATTACATGGGCGCAAGTGGAGAGTACAGCCTTGCACAAAGAAGACACCAAAGGCCTTAGCAAATATCCCATTGCTACAAACTGGGATACCATATTAGTCGATGCGTACAATGCATCGGTCCACTCACTGGACCCCAGCGCAGCCATGGCAGACACACAAACACCTCGACCTCCACATGCCTGCATGAAGCTTACTCCCGACCCCCGCATCAGACCCCTCTAATATTCCACAAACCACCTCCCCACCCCGCTCAATTGAATTGTTGTTGTACATATTAGCATGTAACTGGACTTAGAAATAGCGAGCGTGGGCCTCACAAGTGGGCCGTTCAAGTTAAAATTGTTAACGATTCCCCCTTTTTTCCTTTCAATTGGGTACTGTTTGAAATCAACCTTTGCGATATACAACTACCTCTGTTCAATCATTCTGATTATGGCATGTTTAACAGTTATGATCACCTTTGTGGGGCAACATTACCGTTCTCCCATGTCATGTAAATATCAGACGTACTGTTGAACGTTTCTTTTGCATCAAACCCTGTTAAGCCTTGGTCAAAAAGCACCCCTGGGCCCTAGAACACATTCCTACAGCACAAGAGCAGCAAATGCAGCCCTAGCTCGTGGTATCTGTGATTCTGACATTTGTCAGACATCCACTTAGGCTTACCGGTCCATACTTTCACTAGTTACTATGTTGATTCTGGTCAACAGGAATAGCCTTTAGCAAATTCGGTTCTGCTGAACTTCCAGGTGTAAAGTTCACTCCTGAGATCCATTTCATTTGAGGTACTCATTCATTAGGTCATGCTTAGGTATTGCATACCTAATTTTCAGTGTATAGAGCACAAGTGAAGCAGGGTGAGGAGCGTCTTGGCTTGCTTTATTTATTTGCCGCCTGGCCCACTTAATCTGCATATCCTAACTGGCCATTCAGAATTACACCTGATGTGCAGCAGGAAATATTTGTGAAATGTGCTTTCTAGTCACTTTAAATCATATTCTTTTTTTCTATAATCAAACCACTTTTGAGCCTGATGCTTCACAGTTCAGTTTTATCTATTGTAAGGTGACAAGTAAACAGTAAACAAACTGCTCTGCTTTAATGTGCACTTAATGATCGTTTAATATTCTGAAACATTGTGAAGCGATCCTAATACTGAATTTAAAGCATTGGTCTTTTTAGAGCTCTCCAAATTTCTTCTGTAGTATGAAGTCCTTGATTGGTGTAATAAGTGATGCAAGTAATGTCAAAATTAATACAAATATGTGGTATGTTAGAACGATGCTTAAAAATTATTTTGTTCATTGAATTTGTATGCCCTTTTTTTTGGTGTCCTCCTGTATTTCTGTTACATTGTGCTAGATCACGTTTAATATTTTAGTACAAGTGAAATCAAATATGCAGAATTCCTCAAATACAGGTCAGTGTCACTTCTTTTCAAGGATCTAAGGCTGCTGCACTTCTGCAAAGCAGCAGTGACTTAACTATTAGTGAATGCCTGGTGGAAATAAAGAACCTTCCATTCAATTCATACTTGCAGTCACAAGTGGGCTAGTGTAGTCTGCAGGGCTTTGAGGCAATGGCCTCTAGAGTCTAGGGGAAAGACTGATTCAGGCAAACTTTTCATCTACATTGATGTACGCACCTGCAACAAGGAACACTACTGGTGCATTATGAAACCAAACTATAATGCACAATGGTCCTATTATAAGTGATCTAATGGTGCTTGTCTTGTTTCTTCCAGAATGGCGGGGAATGTTTGCGGGCCTACGTCTCTGTAGCTTTGGAGCAGATTGCCCAGTGGCATGATGAGCAGGGCCACAATGGACTCTGGTATGTCATGCAGGTGGTGAGTCAGCTGCTGGATCCCCGAACATCCGAGTTCACTGCAGCTTTCGTCGGCAGGCTGGTTTCCACTCTGATTTCCAAAGCGGGACAGGAGCTTGGGGACAATCTGGATCAGATTCTCAGAGCCATCCTCAGCAAAATGCAGCAAGCAGAGACACTCAGCGTTATGCAGGTACACTGTACTGGTTTTCTTGGACTGAAATATCTATGGCGAGGTGTTATAGATTCAGATGTATAATAGGAAGAATCTAATAGGTCCAGCAAATAGCTAATGGATTTGTCAGCACAAGATAATCTGTCACATAATGGCTTTACAGGTGTTTAAGTAAAAGTCCTGCATGTATTTCGTGGAGCTCGAAGGCAGGGTTCCATGCAGCCATTTAGTGAGCATCCTCGTCAAGGGTGGAAGCAAGGTGTTATGATGGTATAACAGGTTCAGATATTGTGATAATGAGTGTTTGCTAATCCTCCAGAGCTGTAAACCTGTGTACGGGTGCAAGGTGAGAGAATTCTGACTGGCCTATCACATAAAATGAAATCAGGATTAGATAGGGCAGCTGTGCTGAAACAATTTCACATAACAGTATTAACTTTTCTGTAGTAGGGGATCTCTGTGTAAAGTCATAATCTAGTGAATAGTCCCGCCCATGTGCGTGGACCCCGGCAATCAAAAATAATCTCTTAAATTGTCAAAAAATTGCAGAACTGCAAAGACACTTAAGAGAAAATTTAAAGACAAATAATGCAGCCTATATCCACAGGCTACACTGTCCAGTACTTCAACTAGAAATTCCACCAAAAATCCACAAACAGCAAAGCCTGTCCAGATTTCCCATGCTTTTACTGCAAAAAACCCCCTCAGAATGATAGAGAGGAAGGCCTGGACAGACAAGCCCCATAGGCTGCCATTATGTGGTTTAAACAGGATACTGTGCCTTTAAGGAAACCTTCTAGAACCTTCTCCCAGTATCCCAGAATGCATAGCAGGTCCCACTGACTTCAGTTCTTTTTTCCGGCTCCTGCTTACAGGACCCTGGCATTGAGCTCTCCCTTGTTTCAAGGGTTTATTGCATGTTTTGGCACTTTTGTATTCTAAAAGTGTTGCAGTTTACTCTCTTGGTTTTCTCTTCTCTTCTGTGTGCTGCTTCAGGTGTTTTAGGGCTCTAAAATGCCTGGACTCTTTGTGAAGTGTCCAGCATGTGAGAGGAAGAAGGCCAGAGGTGATCCCCATGAGATCTGCATCGTCTGCCTCCCTGAAGATCATGTCCCTGAGGAGTGTGTCATCTGCCAGCAGTTTACAACTCGCACTCTGAAGGAAAGGGCGAAGATCAGGCTGTCCTGCCTTGAGGAGAGGCGCCTGCAGGCTGCAGGTGGGTCTGGGCAGTCAGGGAGGGTTCCCTCTGCCTCTGCTGAGGCCTCTGGGGGGCTCCCCAGAGGCAGGAAGCCCAGCAAGCGATCCAGGTCTCCGTCGACGTCGGTAGCGTCGACGTCGACGTCGAGAGGGATGACGGCGGTGTGCTCCCCTTCTCCCCGGGGCTCCGGGTCGAGACATCGGGACGACTCGACGTCGAAGCCACCGCTGACGAAGCCGCCGTCGACGTCGTCTTCGTCGTCGACGTCGAGGGCTGCATCCCGACGTCATGGACGGAGCAGGCATCGGCGCTCGCCGTCGAGGCGACACCGCCGGTCGACGTCGAGGGGATCCTCGACGTCGAGAGCATCCAGACGACGGCGGCGACGCTCGTCGTCGAGGGAGGACCGCTCGACGTCGCGGAGGCATGCGACGTCGCGAAGGAAGAGGTCGGCGTCGAGGGGTCGGCGTTCGGCGTCGAGGGATCGGCGTTCGGCGTCGAGGGGTCGGCGTTCGACGCCGAGGAAGAAGAGGTCGACGTCGCGGAGGCGGCGTTCGACGCCGGAGTCAAGGAAACGTCATTCGACGCCGGAAAAGCGACGCTCGACGTCGAGCAGACGGAGGTCGACGTCTGGGAGTCGGTCAGGATCTCCAAAGCATCGCAAGAGGGATTCTAGTCCCAGGAGTCACACTGCTTCCAGTGGGGGACGCAAGAGGAAGCGGTCTCCGGCTGAAGGGGCGGGCTCTCAGCCCCCTTCGCCTAAAGGATCACAGGGCACGGTGTACTCTGCGGTGTACACTCCTTCTCGGCCTCAGTCGACGCATACACCTGTTCCTAAGGCGGTCACTCCTCCTCATCTGCCTGAAGAGGATCCTCCGACACTGCCTCCACTTCCAGCGGACGACCCGCCGCCACCGGTCCCTCCGCGTGGGCCGGCACCGCAGCCGAAGGTTCCTCCGCCGAGGTCCACTTCGCTGCCGTTTTTGCCTGTACCTCCCAAGGGGACCCCTAAACCTGCACCCAAGGAGGCTCCGAGGGGGACCCCACCACGGAAACCGGTGGGGAGGCCACGGACTGGCAGGTCTCGCTCTCGCTCTCGCTCTCGCTCTGGGAGGCGGGACAGGTCGCGACACAGATCATCCACGCGGTCGAGACGCCGCCATAGGAGGCGCGAGTCTCGCTCCCGCACGGGATCCTCTGGTTCCAGGGAGCGTTCCCCTACCCTGTCAGGATCACCGGATACGAGGGTGTCCCCAATTGATGACCTGGTGGCGTTCCAGGATGTCCTCTTGAGGGGCGCTGCGAAGCTGGGCATACCCCTGACGGTGCCCACGCCGAAGACGTCAGTGATCTTTGAGACATTGCACCAAAAACACTCGTCTCGCCCTCTCCTGCCTCTGGTACCGGGCCTGGAGGAACCAGCTATGGATCTTTTCCTCACCCCAGCGGTGGCAAAGGCGGCGCCATCTAGGTTGCTGAGAAAGTACCGGGCCCCGGATTCGGATCCGGCGTTTCTGAGAGCGGAACCCCCTCCGGACTCCGTCATTGTGACGGCGGCACGCAAACAACATGCCTCCGCTCCGTCATCCACGGTCCCCCCGGATAAGGAGTCCAGGTGGATGGATTCGGCAGGGAGGAAGGTCTGTGGAACAGCCGCCACCTCCATGAAGGCTGCGAGTGCCACGGCGCTGTTGGGTCGGTACGCCCGCGCCCTCTGGGACTCCCTTGAGCGTTTTGCGGAGCACTTGCCTCGTGAACAGCGTGAGGATTTTCAGGAAGTGCTGAGTGAAGGGATGCTGGTGGCCAACCAGATCATCAGTGCGGCAGCGGACTCTTCCCTGTTGGCTGCTCATGGGTTTTGCCATGGGGTCAACCAGAGGCGTCACGCCTGGCTCCGTCTTACGTCCCTGAAACCGGACGCACAGCAGAGGGTGGCCAACCTGCCGTTCTCCGGCAAGTCTCTTTTTGGGCAGCATGCGGACGACGAGATGGCCCGCATGAAAGCGGAGGCCGAGACGCTCACGGCGGTGGGCCTCGAGAAGCCTAAGGAGACGAAGAAGCCGTACCGCCCTTTCCAACGGCGGTCCGGTGGACAAGGCCGTGGACGTGGCCAGGCTTCGGGACATTCGCAACAGCAACAGCAGTTCCGTAAGCCGTTCCAGAAGCGCCAGAGGGGCAGGGGAGGCCAGCAGTCGGCTCCGGCGCCCAAGGGCCAGGCCGGGTCTAGGCCCTAGGAACTTACTTCCCCCGGATCCGTTACCCACTCCGGTAGGGGGAAGCATCCAATTTTTTCTGGCAGAGTGGAGAAAAATTACTCAGGACAAGTGGGTGCTGAATATTGTTTGCAATGGATACAGTCTTCGGTTCACCAGCCCGCCTCCATCGATTCCTCCGGTCAGCTCGCGGTTTCAGCTGCTAGAGCTCCAGGTGGAGGCCGATACCCTGTTAAGGAAAAGGGCGATGGAAGACGTGCCTCTGTCCCAGAGAGGAAGAGGCCTGTACTCCCGGTTCTTCCTGGTTCGCAAGAAGGACAAGAACGAGTTCAGGCCCATTCTGGACTTGCGACAGGCAAACAAGTGGATTCGCAGGGAAAAGTTTTGCATGCTGTCGTTGCATCAGATTTATCCTCAGTTGCAACGGGGGGATTGGCTCTGTGCCATAGACCTACAGGATGCATACTTCCATGTGCCCATTACACGCAAACACAGGAAGTTCCTGCGGTTCCAAGTCGGCACCAATCACTATCAATACACAGTACTCCCATTCGGACTGAAGTCTGCGCCGAGAACGTTCTCGAAGTGCATGGCGGTGGTGGCAGCGCACCTGCGGAAGAACAAGGTGTTTGTCTACCCGTACCTGGACGATTGGTTGATCAAGGCATCCTCCTTCTCGGAAGCGCGAGCACACTTCCAGAAGACGTGCGTTCTCTTGGACAAGCTGGGGTTGCACATCAACATGGCCAAGTCGGTCCAGACTCCGGTCCAATGCATACAGTACTTGGGAGCCTCCATCGATACGCTGTCAGCAAGCGTGTCTCCTTCGGAAGAGCGACGATTATCTCTCCTTCGGAAGGCTCAGGCTCTTATGTCGACTCCATCTACGACAGTGAGGACGGTGTCTTCTCTACTGGGTTCGATGGCCTCTTGTATCTTCCTGACGCCGCACGCACGTCTGCACATGAGACCGCTGCAGGAGTGCTTGGAGGACCAGTGGGATCAGAGGAAAGGATCCTGGGACGACAGGATACGACTGTCTCTGCATGCTCTTCAGTCTCTGAAGTGGTGGTGTTCGGCGGAGAATCTCCTCAGAGGGGTTCCTTTTCACAAGGACATTCCCACGCAGACTGTCGTGACGGATGCTTCTCTCCTGGGATGGGGAGCGCACTCCGGGACTCTGCAGATTCAGGGAACGTGGTCTCCGGTGGAGGCCACTTATCACATCAACTTCCTGGAACTCAGAGCTGTTCACTTGGCACTGAAGGCCTTTCTTCCGTCCTTCCAGACCAGCTCCCTGCTTGTGCAAACGGACAACACTACCACGATGTACTACCTCAACAAGCAGGGGGGCTCGAGATCTCGCACTCTGTCACAGGAGGCGCAGGCGATCTGGCACTGGCTCCTGGCCAGAGGACTGACGATAACGGCTGCCCATCTGCCAGGTGTGCAGAATGTTCAGGCGGACGAACTCAGCAGACTCATTCAGGAAAACCACGAATGGGTCATAAACGACGAAGTACTGGGAGAAGTCTTCGCAAGGTGGGGAACTCCAGACGTAGATCTGTTCGCCACCGCCGAAAACAGCAAATGCCGAGACTTCGCCTCCAGGTACTACCAGCCGGGGTCGCTGGGGAATGCGCTATGGATCAGCTGGTCGAACAGCTTTCTGTACGCTTTTCCACCCATTCCCCTGATTCCGGCGGTACTCATCAAGCTGGCCCGGTCCAGGGCTCGGATGATTCTCATTGCCCCGGAGTGGCCCAGGCAGTGGTGGTTCACGGACCTGCTTCACCGATCTCTCCTTCCTCACATTCGGTTGCCGTGCAGGCCGGACCTTCTCACGAAGTTCGGGGGGCGGATGTTACACCCCAGCCTCTCGTCTTTGAGTTTGGCGGCATGGCTCCTGAGATAGTGCAGTATGGACATCTGAATCTGCCTGAAGATTGCATGGACATACTGAAGGAGTCTAAGAGACCTTCCACTAGGACTTCATATTCTTACAAGTGGAAGAGGTTTTGTATCTGGTGCCAGTCTAGGAACCATGACCCTACAACCTGCAAGGAAGATGTCATTCTTCCTTACCTTTTACATTTGGCGCAGTCTGGCCTTAATGTTCATTCCATTAGGGTTCATCTTGCTGCGTTGACTGCCTACAGGAAATGCCCTTCACAGACTTCTTTTTTCCAGATCCCTGTGATCAAAGACTTTCTGGAAGGATTGAAGAAGGTGTTCCCTCCTGTCAGGCTTCCCTCGCCTTCATGGGAATTGAATGTGGTGCTGTCCAGATTGATGAAGGAGCCTTTTGAACCCATTCACAAGGCTTCGTTGCAGCACCTGTCCTGGAAGGCGGCGTTCCTCGTGGCCATTACATCGGCCCGCAGGGTGAGTGAAATTCAGGCGTTGTGTTGTACTGAACCTTATACTGTGTTTCATGCTGCTAAGGTTGTGATGCGTACTCACCCTAAATTTCTTCCCAAGGTTATTTCTGATTTTCATGTCAACCAGACCATAACTTTACCTACGTTTTTTCAGAATCCTTCCTCTCCGGCGGAACGATCTTTGCATTCCCTGGATGTTAGGAGGGTGTTGAAATTTTATCTGGATAAGACCAAAGATATTCGTAGGTCAGACCAATTGTTTGTCAATTATGGATCAGTCAGGACGGGTCTTGCTACCTCTAAGCAGTCCATTTCTAGGTGGATTGTGTCCTGCATTCAATTGTGTTACCAAAAAGCTAATAAGACCTTAGGAGGTAAGCCTAAGGCTCATTCCACCAGGGGCAAAGCTGCCATGACAGCCTTGCTCCGTAATGTGCCGATTGCAGAAATCTGCAAGGCCGCCACTTGGAAGTCGGTTCATACCTTTGCTAAGCATTACTGCCTGGACTCTGATGCCAGGGCAGACGCTCAGGTTGGGCAGGCTTCGCTGCGGAATTTGTTCGCACAGTAGTGGCGTTATGTTCTTTCTCCACCGCCGCTTTGGTGTGGGGATGGGCTTGCCATTCTATTCACTAGATTATGACTATACACAGAGATCCCCTACTACAGAAGGAGTAGTTTCTGTTCTGTAACTCCAGTTCTGTAGTAGGGGTATCTCTGTTATAGTCATAAGCGCCCGCCCTCCTCCCCGGTGGAGAATTGTTCATGTAAGTAATGCTACAGGTCTGGCGTTTTTACGCCTTCAAAAAGAACTGAAGTCAGTGGGACCTGCTATGCATTCTGGGATACTGGGAGAAGGTTCTAGAAGGTTTCCTTAAAGGCACAGTATCCTGTTTAAACCACATAATGGCAGCCTATGGGGCTTGTCTGTCCAGGCCTTCCTCTCTATCATTCTGAGGGTTTTTTTTGCAGTAAAAGCATGGGAAATCTGGACAGGCTTTGCTGTTTGTGGATTTTTGGTGGAATTTCTAGTTGAAGTACTGGACAGTGTAGCCTGTGGATATAGGCTGCATTATTTGTCTTTAAATTTTCTCTTAAGTGTCTTTGCAGTTCTGCAATTTTTTTGACAACTTAAGAGATTATTTTTGATTGCCGGGGTCCACGCACATGGGCGGGACTATTCACTAGATTATGACTATAACAGAGATACCCCTACTACAGAACTGGAGTTACAGAACAGAAACTACTCCTTCCTTTCCATGCCTCTTATAGCATGTTTAGCCTTACGTGATTTTATTCACTTGGCTAATGCTACAATGGTTCATATGCAACCTCAGCAGATCCCAGGTATGAATCTCAATAGGACCAGCTCAGTGGTCTATCGTCCCATGGTTCGTAAATAGGGAACGAATGTAGTTAGGTTGTGTGTGGCCACAACGCTCACCTCACGAATGCCCGCTTCAGATTTCTAAGACATACGATATAAGTGGTAGTCCTAGGATACAGCTCTGCCTCATTTTACGTTTTCCATCCAAAATATTTATAGATCCATTCCTGATTATATGTGCCCACCACCCCTCGCCCCATCCGGCCTTTTTCTTGCTCTGAACTAGGGCGCTATTTTCGTTGACCTGGCTTTGCTTTCAAGTTCCCCCTCTGTTTCCTCAACTACCTGGACAAACCTGTAGCCCCCCACCCTAGTCATCTGTTCCCGGAGGACTGGAGCTCCCTTCCTTTCCCATGCTCGCTGGTTCACTGTCGAACCACCACAAACTTCCCTGACACCCGCTTACGCCCGGTTGACCCTGTGGGAATGTGTACCTTACCTGCTTTTGAGGTGTCGTGTGTGATGGATAGGGTGTCGAGCTTTTGGGGACTTTCCTTAGGACCTTAGGCTATGCTGGAGGTGCCTGGGCTCGCTTGGTTTTGGTTCTCTTGGGCTTAGATCTGACAGACCTTTCAGTGGGAGGCTCGTCTGCTTCTATCACTTCTGGGTTTGAGTAACTTAATACAGCGAGAGTCGGTGTGAGCCTGTCCATCCCTGCGTAAGGTGGGGGAGGTGCTGATGTTTATTGGCTAACAGCATTGCAGGGGTCTCGTTTTTGGTCTCTTTGAAGATGGCACATAATTTTAATGATCTCTATTTTGACCTGTATATCTGGTTTTTATAATCTGGTTTGTATGTGTTTTAGTTTGCTCATTTATGTTTTTGTCAAATGTTCCCTCTATAGGCTTGGGACATGTGTGTGCCTTTGTGTGTAAATGCCACTCTTGTCAAACCTTAACATTTTTTTCTGTTTAGGGAACCTAGTCTCCATGTGCTTTAGTGGGGAATCCATGGCAATATTTGTAATTTGGCAAATACAATTCAAATGATGTTTTCTTAGTTTGGTTTGTCGAATCTTGGGGGAAATTCGTACGGAGTGCACTCTTACAATTTTTCGTACTGTGAGCGCAGCGCTTGCAATTTCTTACAAAAAAGTTCATACGAGTATTTAAACAAAACATGACAAGACTGCATACGAGTAGCATTGTAACACAGGGCGAAAATGAAATATGTTAGAGCAAAACCTGCATGAACTCGATTTTAGCACAATATAGTTTTCGACAATCAATGCAATAACATCAAGTACAATAATACATATATTTCAATAATGGTTGACCGAAAAAAAATTGGTTTGTCAAAAATGGGTACTTTTCATTATATTATCCTCTAGCAGGAGAAGACTAGAGCACAATCCTAACGGAGGTGGATAGTCTGCCACTATCCGCTCATAGACAAGAGGTAATCACGGATACCTAACGTAATAACTTGGGAAACACAGTCCCTTCTTGGCCTCACTCAAGTTACGGCTAGTTTTCTGGGTCCAAGTGTTCCCTAAAATCTAAATTACACCCTGTATCACACCCAGGAGGTCAAGTATACACTCTGTCATGCCCAGAGGTCCAAGCGATTAATAGGAAACCTGTTTGGCACTGAAAAATCCTTTTGGCTGAAAAGCCGACACTGAGGTGCCAACTCCACCCTTACAGGATAGCTGTATCACAAACCTAACGTCCTGTGAGCCATAACGGGCTATATAAATAAATATTCAGCTTTCCTAGCTTGCTGTAGAAGAAAGATGAGGTTCGAGGCATGTGGGCTGCTAAATTCATATCTATAGCATAGATCGCCGCCTAGTGTTGGGTCCGGATGATTGCACATTGTTATCCTGGAAGAGTCTTCGAAGTATCACGAGATAGGTGGCTCCTCCCCTGGACTACAGTGCGCATGGGCATCGACTCCATCCCCAGATTGTTTTTTCCCGCCATTGGGTTCGGATGTGATTTCGACGTCTCCTGTTCGGAATCGTGATTGAACTTTTTCAAGGCCAAAAGGCCTTCTTTACACCGTCGGTATTGTTCGCGTTCGGTCCCGTATATCTTCCAGCTCGTGGAGTCGGATATCCGGGGGTCGTGTGACTCTTCGGTGATCGGGGCCTAGTCGACGCAGCAAGACTTCGACGGCATGGAACGGAGTCCGTTCAAGAAATGTCCCGTGTGTGGATCCAAGTACCCACACATTGACGTCCATCCTGTGTGCAACAAGTGCCTGTCGCCGGACAACGACGAGGCCAACTGTATGGCCTGTTCAAGATTTCGATCGAAGAAGACGATCAAGCTTCGGCGCGTGGCGCGCCTTGAGGCCCAGCGATCGGCTCCGGCACCGGTGGACATCTTTGACGAGCTCGAAGCAGACGAGCAAGTGCGTCACCTGCAGATTTCCCCTACACCGATGGAGGTCGAGTCCGACTACGGAGCGGACGTCCACAGTCCCGACATTGAGGAAATCGTCGAAGGTAGGGGACGACGAAGAAGCATATGGGGCCATGGAAGATAGCTCGGAGGATGAGCTATGCCCCGTTCGTACTCTTACAAAGGCTCAGGTCACGGGATCGCCACGCGGCCTTACCCAAGACCTTACACCTCAATCCACGGCCCCGCCTTCCGGCCCGGCTACGGAGACCTCAGCGGAGCCGCCATTATTGAAATCGAAACCGAAACTGAAACCATCGGTATCGACGAAAACAAAGATGGCCGACACGCCATCGAAACCGAAGACCTCTGCTCCACCATCGACGCAGTCGTCTTCGGGGGCCTCCAAGCCGATGAAGGCTGTCGATCAGGCAAAGGTGCCGAAGGTGGTCAAGGAGCCAAGCTCGAAGAAGCCCGTCCAGCCGGTGTCAACCAGGGCGGACAAGCCGACATCCAAGAAGGCTGTCGAGCCTACATCGGGACAGTCTGTCGGGCCGACAACCAAGCGGCTCGTACAGGCAAAGTCTGTGAAGGGCGCTGAGCCAAGGTCTGGGGTCGTGACTCCTAAAGAAAAACCTGTCGATCCGAAGCAGTCGGCATCGACGTCTGTGCCCGTGGACAGTGATCGAAGCGCACCGGTCAAGGGTGCTCCTGCGCCTCGGCCGGGCGAACACAAGTCATCCACGCTCGGGTCTTCCCCGGGGGGCGGACCTAGGACATCGGTCGGGTCGACGAAACCGTCCGCTTCCTTTACGAAGCAGGTCTCGGACTCCCTCAAGCGCCTTAAGGTCAAGGCTTTGGCATCGGAACCGAAGACTACTTCCGCACCGAAGCCGGCGGACCCACCGAAACCCACCTCGGCGCCGATCCACTACACGTTGCCGCCTAAGGTGGCGCCGAAGGCCTTTGCACCGCGGTCGGTGCCCAAGGACACTGTGTTGAAGTCCACTCACCCGGCTGGGACTTTGGGTCATCGACACCCTTTGGTTGAAGAACGGTCGGAGCATTTCATCGATGCCGACACCGGGAAACTCACGCTATACAAGAGGAAAATAACTTCACAGCCTTTAGAGTCGTTTACTATTCCTCTGAAAAGAAAGAAGCCTGCACCTGAAACACCAGTTCTGGTTGAGCAGATTCTTCCACAGCCCAGGAGAAGTGCCACACCTTCACCCACATACTCTGATGGGGATGGTGGGGAGCAGGATGAGGAGTACAATTTTCCTGCCCATACAGAGCCTGATGAGCAGCAGGACTCATGGATGGACACAGGTGATCAAGTGGACCAGCAGGCGGTCCAGGATCCTCAGGTTTATACCGTCAAGCCGTCTCCCACTGAAGATTCTGCGGCATTTAATGCCTTAATTGAAAGGGCAGCTACAAACCATAAAGTGGAAATGCATGCTGACCCTGTGGAGGTGGACTTCCTTTTTGACACTTTCTCTACTGCTGAAAAAACTGTCAAGACTCTCCCAATGTTGAAAGGGGTCCTTAAGCATGCGGCAGACATTTTCAAGGAACCCACGAGATCAAGGGTTGTCAACCCACGGATTGAGAAGAAATACAGACCGGCACCTGGCGACCCGACCTACATAAGGGGGCCAGTTGCCTTTGGACTCTTTGGTGGTCTCTAATGCCCGCAAGAGGGCAAACTCCCAAACCACGGGTAAAGCTCCTCCCCCAGACAAAGAGTCAAAAGTGCTGGAGGCATCTGGGAAGAGGGTAGCAGCTCAGGCGGCCAACATCTGGCGCATCTCAAACACGCAGGCTCTGTTGGCCAGATACGATAGGGCACACTATGACACCCTAGAGCAGCTGTTACAACACCTTCCAGATCAGTTTAAAGAGGGAGCTGAAATGCTTATCCAGGAGGGGAAGCTCATCTCCAACGCTGCTATAAAGTGTGCGCTAGATGTTGCGGACACAGCAGCGAGAGCGATCAGCACTAGTGTGATGTTGAGGCGTCAGGCATGGCTCCGCATCTCTGGATTCAAGCCGGAGATACAGACTACTATCCTCAACCAGCCCGTTAATCCGGACAGGTTATTTGGTCCAGAGGTGGACACCACCCTGGAGAAGATCAAAAAAGATACCGAGACTGCCAAGTCCATGGGAGCTCTCCAGTCACAACAATTTAGAGGGAACACTTTTCGTCGCTCAGGCAATCGAGGTGTTAACCGAGGGCACATGTCGCAGCAGACGCCATTCAATAAAAGTGGTGCGCAATCCTCCTACAGCAAGCAGGGCAGAGGTGGATACAGAGGAAACAGTGCCAAGGGTAGAGGCAGAGGCAACAACAGTTCCCGTTCCTCTGCCGCCAACAAACAGTGACTCCCTGTCACTGCCCCCCGACCATCCAACACCTGTCTGGGGGAGACTCCAACAGTTCCTGCCAGTCTGGAAGTCCATCACCACAGACAGGTGGGTCAGGAAACTTATCCAGTTCGGCTATTGTTTGGAGCTGACATCCGCTCCACCAAACATACCCCCAAGACACCGTCCTATGTCAGCAGAGCACTTGCACTTATTGCAGCAGGAGGTTCTGGTGATGCTGCAAAAAGGTGCAATAGAGCTCGTGCCGGTGGAGGAAGAAGGCACAGGAGTTTATTCCCTGTACTTCTTAATCCCAAAGAAGGACGGCTCACTCAGACCGATTCTAGACCTACGCCCCTTGAACCAGTTCATTCTTTCAGAACACTTCCACATGTTAATACTGCAGCAGGTTCTTCCCTTGTTACAACGGGGAGACTTCCTCGCAACCTTGGACCTCAAAGATGCTTACTTTCACATACCACTCCACCCATCCCACAGAAAGTACCTCCGGTTCACCATCCAAAACCAGCATTACCAGTTCAAAGTACTCCCCTTCGGAGTGACCACTGCTCCCAGAGTGTTCACGAAATGTCTGGCGACAGTGGCGGCACACCTCCGGAGACAGAGTATACATGTCTACCCTTATCTGGACGACTGGCTCGTTCAGGCAAAGTCAGCCCAGCAGTGCGCCGCAGATATGTCCCACACCATTCACCTCCTTCACAGTCTAGGATTTTCACTGAACTACCCGAAGTCGCACCTTCAGCCGGCCCATGTGCGGCAGTATTTGGGCGCTACAATCAATACTCTGGCTGCCACAGCTCAGCCAAACCCTCCGAGGATCGACAACATTCTGTCGCTGACTCAAAAGTTCAGACCGCAACACTCCCTCCCAGCGAGAGTGTTCATGCAGTTGATAGGCATGATGGCCTCCTGCATCTTCATAGTCCCGCACGCCAGGTTGCATATGCGTCCGCTCCAAGAATGCTTAGCGCATCAGTGGACACAGGCTCAGGGACAGTTGAACGACCTAGTGTTGGTGACGGGTCGGGCATACAGCTCTCTGCATTGGTGGAATCCACACAACCTTTGCAAGGGCCGACCGTTCCAAGAACCTGTGCCACAGATTACACTAACAACGGACGCGTCCCTCCAGGGATGGGGGGCTCATGTGCTCCACTACACAGTGCAGGGACTATGGACAACGCAACAACGGAAGATGCACATCAACTACTTAGAACTGATGGCAATCTTCATGGCTCTCAAGTCCTTCAAAGTACATCTGTGCAACAAAGTCGTGTTGATCCGGACGGACAACATGACAGCCATGTACTACATTCAAAAGCAGGGAGGTACGCACTCTCCACAGTTGTCTCATCTGGCTCAGAGCATGTGGAAATGGGCCATTCAGAGGAACATCTTCCTCATGGCGGAACACCTCCCGGGCACGGACAATCAGATGGCGGATCTGCTCAGCAGGTACAGCCACCAGATGCACGAGTGGGAGTTACATCCGTCAGTTCTCCGCCCGTACTTCCAGCAGTGGGGTTATCCAGAGATAGACCTGTTTGCCACGGGGGAAAACGCAAAATGCCAAAGCTTTGCCGCCAGGTTCCCTCACCCACTATCGCAGGGCAATGCGATATGGATGAACTGGTCAGGCAGATTTGCGTACGCTTTTCCCCCAGCGCCTCTCATTCCACTGGTGGCAAGAAAGCTACAGCAACACTCGCTGACGCTCATCCTGGTTGCTCCAACGTGGGCGCGACAACCATGGTACACCACGTTCCTTGAACTCTCCGTGGTACCGCATCAAAGACTGCACCTCACACCCCGGCTCTTAACGCAGAACCGTGGCGACATTCAGCATCCAGATCCGCAGCAGCTCAATCTGGCGATCTGGCTCCTGAGGTCTTAGAGTTTGGCTACCTTGATTTGCCCCCTGAATGCATGGACATCATTCGGGAGGCACGGAAGCCCACTACCAGAGCTTGCTATGCAGCGAAATGGAAGCGGTTTGTCATCTACTGTACAGAGCACGCTATCGACCCGCTCGATGCATCCATTCCTAATATCATCTGCTATTTGTTGCATCTTTACAAATGCAATCTGGCATACGCTTCCATTCGGATACACTTATCCGCCATAGCGGCTTATCTCCAAAACAGGCAGCATCTCTCTGTCTTCCGGGTGCCTGCCATTAAAGCATTCCTGGAAGGGCTGAAGCGCGTCATCCCATCCCTGACAGAACACAACCTTTTAGAAAGACACAGCAACTCTTTGTTGCCTTCGTAGCCCAGCATAAAGGCAACCCCATTTCCAAAGCAGGAATAGCCAGGTGGATCGTTAAGAGTATTCAGATTTGCTATCAGAAGGCTAAGCGCACTTTAACGGTCCCCCCCAGAGCACACTCCACACGCAAGTTGGGGGCCTCCATGGCATTCCTGGGTAACATTCCTTTGGAAGACATTTGTAGGGCAGCCACATGGTCTACACCACATACGTTTACCAAACATTACTGTGTAGATGTGCATTCCAAACAGCAGGCAGCTGTAGGACAGGCTGTTCTTAAAACACTTTTTCAGACTTCTGCAGCTGGCACGGGCGGCCGCCGTTAATGGAGGGACTGCTATGTATTCTATGCTATAGATATGAATTTAGCAGCCCACATGCCTCAAACTGAATATGCTACTTACCAGTATGCATCTGTTCTTGGCATGTAGGGCTGCTAACATTCATATCGCCCGCCCTCCTCCCCGGCGCCCGTAGCGGCTGCAGACTTTTTTTGCATTTAATCTCTAGCATGGCCATCACTTACACTGTTAAACTCCATCTTTGCCACAATGGCTAAAAACAATCTGGAGATGGAGTCGATGCCCATGCGCACTGTAGTCCAGGGGAGGAGCCACCTATCTCGTGATACTTCGAAGACTCTTCCAGGACAACAATGTGCAATCATCCGGACCCAACACTAGGCGGCGATCTATGCTATAGATATGAATGTCAGCAGCCCTACATGCCAAGAACAGATGCATACTGGTAAGTAGCATATTCATTCCTCTGGATCATCTCCGAGGCCACCTTATGACTGATACAGTTTGGACATATAAAATGGGAAATATGCCAGACCCGGTCAGTTGCAGGATGCTCAGGTCATCGTTTTACGCTTCTCCCTATTTTGCCATTCACCAAATGTTTTAAAAGACAATGTTTCTTGTTTGGATGTGGTCTCTTACCCTCTGTGGTGGCTGCTTCAGAATGGACCTCCGCCCGCAGTTTCATCAGCGATTCCAATCAATGAATGTGTCTGCCCACCTTTGTTGCGCAAATGTGAATCCATCCGGACGGGGTCACCTCCCTTCGGCTGCAGTCTGGTACGATGTCCCAATCCCTCCTGGCTGGCTTGCCAAAATGTTCTTCGGGGTCGAATTCCTTAGAAAAAAGACAAGAGGAGTTTGGCAAAACAGGAACAGTGTGTTTAGTTAAACAATGCATCCAGGAGAACAGTTATATGCACGGGTTCTGAGGACTGTCTCAATTTACATTGATTTGTGTGAATCTTGTATACAATTCTACAACAAGACATAATTTTTGGCATACCATATATGATGAGGAAGGTTTGTTGCTACCTTAGTCATAAATTAATGGTCAAATGGTTACTGCAGGTGGGTCTCGACCTCGTGTGGACACAGTGTGGCCAGTCATGAATGTGTCCAGATGTCCGGCATGGGAAGCGAGTGATCACTATGTGTGTTAGGTCATGATTGGCTATGTTTTCCTAACTCAGGTGGCATCTAACTTTATAGTGTCTTCCAAAGTGCGCGTACCCCTTTCTGGCGATGTGGACTTTATTGGGGGGCAATCTTCCCTGACCATTGTAATGTGCCTATGCCTATCTGTGGGATGGATCAAGAGTTTCCTGTCTGCATGTTTGCCTGCCAGCTATGCACCCTCCCACCTGTCACCCATCAATCAGTTTTCCCGGGCCTGTGTCGCAGGGCCTGCTTGACAACATACTTGTGTGTCAAGGTAGATGTGGAGTTCGGAAGGTTAATTATATTAATAAGGACGAAAGTTCATTTGTATTGATAGACGCATTGAAATCCATTTTTAACAAAGCCAACATTTCGTTCACCACCGTGAACTTCTTCAGGGCTGTAATATAACAGAAGCAAATTAATAAAAATACAATATGTGACAAGTAATAAAAATAGAATAAGTGACATGCAGAATGCAAAATTTACACAAAATGGAGCCAAACAATATGTAACCCTCAGACAGGCAAACTCACCTATATCAGTACAAGCACAAATGGACTCGTAACACTAAATTAAAATCACTTTAAAACAGTTAATCACCTGCATCAAGGGGTAACAGGCAAGCAAGTGTTTTGTTAAAAATAGTAACTGCAAATCTAAGTGTATAAATATGGCTATTAATGTTTGTTTCTGTCCTTAGTCTCTGATTATGGTGTTTGCTCACCTGGTTCACTCTCAGCTGGAACCGCTTCTGGAGTTTCTGTGCAGCCTTCCGGGGCCTACAGGCAAGCCAGCCCTGGAGTTTGTAATGACTGAGTGGATGAATCGCCAGCATTTATTTTATGGACAGTACGAAAACAAAGTCAGGTGGGATTTGAATTAATCTGTATCTTCTAAGTTCTTACACTCCACTTTTGCATGTGTGTAGGTCACCTTAGTGTGATGGAAAATGGCAGTTGAATTCATGCAATAAATGTGTCTTCAAGGATGGTTGGCTTAAATTGTGAGAAATATTAACTTCAACATTTTCTTTGAGCATAGACTTTAAGATCCAATCTCTTTCACATTGTTTCTCCTTTATGTTAAGCACTCATGAGACCTACTTAGTTGTTGCCTGCTTCCTTTCCACCTCCCAGAGGCAAAGGACCTATCCATAGGCCATCACTTGAAACGAGGCCAGAACACCCATGCACACCTTTGTTCTTATCCCGATCTCCTCTTCACTGGGTCAACCTCTTTCATCATTTATGAAAGATACACAATACCTGTTCTTGTGTTACATGTGGGTGCCCTTGCAGCACTTCCTGGGTTACCGTTTTATGGTAAAACCTCAAGAGCTGTGGTTTTTGTGGTTGCTTATCTTTGCCTTTTATGAAATTTTCATTTTGTAGTATTGTGCTATTTAGAGAAAGCAACATGCACTGGTTTCAATAGGAGCTCTGGTTGTATTCCAAAACTGGTGACTGGTCCCAGAGAGTTTGTGACTTAACAAAAGGGTTCTGAGACACGTTCATTCTTTTAAATGGAATTTCGATTGTGCAGATTCAGTAATCTTAGTCTTGTGAGTCTTGCAGCTTTATTTTTTGACAAACTGCAATCTTTGACTGCAGTTCTAGGAAAGGGGATTTTCTCTAAGGTGGTGCTTTGTTAGGAATTAGGAGCAAATCTTCCAACATTATAACCTAACCTATGCGGGTGTTCACAGTTATAACTTGTCCTTGCAGGCTGCTCTGCAGAAGGGCAGGTCTTGAAGATTTACCCGCTTGCTCATGTCAGCTTTCACTTGGTCATAGCTTATTGGGTGGTGTGATTGGCTACATCTTGCAACCCTCCACTTCCTACAATGTGGCAATGTCTGTGATTATTGTTTTTTAGAGTTTCCACTTTTCTGATGGAGTCTTCTAACTGCAAATTATTCACCTTGTGAATTTTCCTGCCTGGATCTGGAAACTTTTATAGCAATTCCCTTACATGTCAACAGGTGGTTCCCTTGCATGTCAACAGGTGGTATTTAGTGGTTTGACATTAAATTCATCGGCTTAGGCTGTGACGTTGTGTCCAGTATAATATCATAACCTTTGCATGCAGACGTCAGTTGTTGCTTTCTGCACCTTCTGACATGAATGTGAAGCTAGCAGCTGTCACTTGACAGATCTTTCGCTCAGGACAGTAATCTTTCGCAGAAATTTCTTTTCATATAAAAAAATAGAGATCCATTGCACTGTGTAGATATGCCCCCAAAACAACAGGGTTTAAACATTGTCGTGAATGTCAGACAGATGTCTATGGCAGACCCACATGAAGTCTGCCTGTGGTGCCTCGGCTACATACATGACATGAAGTCAATCTCTTGTTGCACTACAACTAACCATCAGGCCATTCGAGCCTGCATCGCCAAGCTTGCTGTTGCCAAACTCCTGAAGAAGTTGCAAAAGTGGTCCTTAACCTAGTCAAGGGAGCATTCATGCTCCCGCTCTCGAGACCAATCCCCAGACTGCTCCACATCGAATTCCAGGAGTTCAGGTAAGTCAAAAAAGCACAAAAAATTGAAGTAGTTAAAGTATGGGCTCCTCGGTCTGCCTCTCCCATCACTCTAAGTTGTGCAATGTCTCTAGTACCTCAAGGCCTCGAAACAGCTGTCTGGAGCGAACACTACACGCGCTTCCACTCAACCTTGTTAGCCTGCTGATACATCCCCCACTGTGCCACTTGACCTCAACACGAGTTCAGACCCTTCCTTGAGCACAGCACTGCTTGCTTCAGTCCCAAAGCAATGTCCGAGAGCCTCCCTGGCACTGAGACAGACGCCAAGGGCTGTAGCCTTGACACAAATGCCCAACCCAATAATTTAATCTGATTTGGAAGATTGACTTGTTTTTGAGGACTGCCAGATGCCAGTGGCATGATAACTCCCCTGACATTGACTTAAACTCACCTAACCCTATGGCCGCCTTTTCAACATTCGTCAGGAAAGTAGCTAAAGCTCTAGCATTGCCCTACTGATGCAAGAGACTGAGTCTTAACCCTGCTGCTACCACTCAGGAACCTCTGCTTCCTTTCAATGAGGCCCTAGTAGATGTGTTTGTGGATACTTGGGTGAAACCATGATCTTGCCCGCCGGTCAACAGACCAGTTACAGGGCGGCACAGGCCAATTCTTGAAGACCCAGACTTCCTGATACAACACCCCTTGCCGGAGAGCTTGGTAGCACAGACATCATCTAGCTGCCTGGACCTGAGGTTCCGTGACGATTTTACTCGTGTTTGTAACATTGTCGTAAATACATAATTTTGGTATCAGTGAACCGCAAATGATCCATTTAGTATATCCTGGTGTTTTCGCTATGCTACGAGCAAGAGCACTCCAGTTACAAACACATTTCTGTTCTACCCATGGCATCCATCTTAGATCACGGAAGCCATTTTGTATTCCTTGCCCTCACATAGTCAATGGACACGCAATGACCTCTTTTCAATTAAGGACACGTAGGCTTTAGCCGGCGATTCACCTTGCTAGTGACACGTGCACCTTAGGCCAGCAACGCTGTGGCAGCATGACCCGGCAAGAACTGCCTCCCCAGCCTGAGGCCAGTCCTGCTATACTGGTTCTTGTGTTCGTTGGCCTGATCATGATTAGGCGGCCGAAGCTGGTAACCGTGCCCATTTACGACCCACAAACATCTCTTATCCTGTCTTTCTATCTTCTGCACCTGGCTCTGCTCCTTTCCTTCTGGGCCTTTATTAGGGGGAGGTAACGAAATTTACGATGAGGCGGTCCGGGTCTTGAATGAGAAATTGACATGGGATTATGATGGAATAGTGGGAACCCCTCATTCGTAATGTTTTGACATCAGATACTGTTGACGATTCCTGTGCAACGCCAAATATTTATTGTTTAAGACACGAATGTTTAGAACTGTGGTAACATGTAAAGAATTTGCCCCGAGCAGAATATTTAGTATATAAGGAACAACCCTCTTTGTACAAATTGAACAGGCTCCTAGACACTGCCCCTGTGCAGTTTCTGTGACTTCTGTGTCCCTGCAGTAATAAACCTTTGGTCTTTGACGCCACCATCGAGAAGCCCGTGTTTCTGTTTGTTTGTGCACCGAGACAGGTAGAACTCCGGGGTCTTCGGGTGTTATCCCTGACACCTCTGGACAGAACCAAAAAGTCCAGAACTCCAATTGGTGCCCAACGTGGGGCGACGTCATTCGGTACCGGTCCAAAAGCCTGAAGAGTTCGAGGAGCTTCGTGTGAAGATTTCAGAGGGAGGCGCCCCACTTCATCGATCCCGGCATATCGCAAAAGTGGCCCGACGTTCTCTTCCACGAGGGTTCCCGTTCAGACGGCTGCAGTGGTCCGTTGCCTTGACCGTCGCCCTGTCTTGGACCCGAGGTGCAGTCCTCAGTACGGCGAGACGTGACGGGTTTCTCCTTGGTGACGTCTTCAGTGCCTCAGTTAAGTATTTTGTGAGGGTTGCTCCTGTTTGGATAATCCTTTTAGTTCTCAGTTCAGTTCAGTTCTGTAAGATTATCACTGGTTATTCTGGTTACGATAATCATTCGGTTCAGTTCAGGTATCGATACATTTATCAGTTCTGGTAGGCCTAAGTTCTTGGTTCAAGTGCGCACCCTTTTGTTTGTATTTTGTCTGTTCTGTGTTCCGGATTATAAAATGGTAAGTCGGAAAAATTGTATGTTGTCTTGTTTTAGTTGCAACAGTGATTCCCAGTTAGAGGACTCGTGTTTGGTTCCTCCGATTGGAACTCCTCTTTATGATCTATATTGCAAATTTGGTGTGGGCCCTATCTCTTATAACGAGGTATGGATCCACTATACAGAGAAAGATGGTGTCCTTAGTTGGCCACTACATGGTAGTTTTGAACCTGAAGTTCTCGATAATCTAGAAAGAAGGTTGTTTAAGAAGAAAGCCCGGCCGGCAATGTTTGATTCTTTCCGTTATTGGCGAAAAGAATCTAAACAGAGAGAAATTAAAAAGTTGAAGAAAGAACAGAAAGAGCAAGAGTTGACTTTAGAACAGTCTGCTAAGCAGCTGCAACTCAACGAGTCTGAAAAAGCGATGGAGGTGGCCAATAGAGAGCGTAATTTAGCGATAGACAAGTGCTATCCTGCTTTGCCATCGAGTACGGCTAAGATAGTAGAGGACCCTGAAAAGGATCCCCTGTTGTCTTACTTGTTACGATCTCCCCCACCGTATGCACAGGGTGCTACGGCTCCACCTATACCGAATGTTCAATTACCGGTTGCTGGACAACCTGGTGTCCCTGTTCCCGCTCCCCTGAATCAAGTTCCTGTACCTCCTGTGGTCAATATTAATGTTCCTTCGACAACCCCTCTTCCAGGGTTGCCGGCTTCTTTACCTATGCCTGTGTCGCTCACACCTGCTAGTTCACAAGCTATTTTGCCTGCTACTCCTACTGTTCCTAATCTATCTGTTCCAACTGCTACTCTATTTACTGCCTCTGCTAATATTATGACTCCACTTTCTGTTCGTCGGAGAATCACTGATTCTGTCTCTAATATTCTATCTCCCTTCTATAAAACTCTGATTAAGACTCCTACCTCTGACTCTGTGCAGAGGCGTAGCCAGCTTCCCAGTACTGAAGAAAGAGGAATATTAGATTCCACTGCTCTTAGATGGGTTTCAAAAGTTGGAAGATATAATGTACAAGATGTATTAGATACATTTATGCAATGGAATGAACCGACACAACGATATGTGTTCGATGAAATGTGTTTCCTTCTACGTGAGGAATTGGAAGAGGATGACCCTGAATCAAATCTAGGAGAATTAATTAATGTTCAGAAAGAGTTTGCTGCAGGTATGATAGTTGGTCAAAATATAAAAGAAGCGATGGAACTGGTTCTAAGTTATAGGAATGACCCATCCCTTCGTTCACCAAGAGAGTTAGGGAAACGTAGTACGAAACAAAATCGTCAATACCCAATGAGAGAGGTTCCACCAATTTGGCGTGAAGCTGTGCAAGCTAATGCAAACCTTGGTATTGCAGCCGCTCCGGCCCAATTCCAGAGAGTATGGATACATATTCCATGGAAGCGAGCTGAAGTATTAGCAGTGAAACAGGCCTTGCCAGATCCGCGTAAAAATCCTGCAGGGTACTACAAAGAGTTGGCTCAAACAGTTGACGCTTGTGTATTGAATCTTGCTGACATAGATCTGCTATTTGGTAATGTAGTACCGCAACCAATTTGGGCTAAAATTCGTAAAGAGAATCATCCAGTTGCCCTAGGTGGTGACTGGGCAGCTATAATTGCAGCGGATGGTCAACAAATAGGTGGTTCCAAACCAGAACCCCTAATTGCTAATTTGCCTGGTAGAATAATCGATTTAATGAAAACCTTGATGCCAGCGTTGCGCGTTAACTGGGACAAATTGTCCGCGTGCAAACAAAAGAAAGACGAAAGCGTCTCCGACTTTTTCACAAGATTCGAGGAGACTTTCGTGGATCATAGTGGTCAGGATATGAGCACAGAAGGAGGCCAGAGATTATTTGTTGATAAATTTGTGCACAATCTGTTGCCAGAACTTAGTGGTAAATTAAAGAATTCTGAAAGTGCGTGGGCTGTCTCTACGACTGCGCAAATACTTGCGACTGCCCAGTACTATGAAAATAGGGATAAAGAAGAGAAGGAAAAATCAGATAAAAAGACGAAAGATTTAAAAACTAAAGTACTTTTACAGCAAGCTTATCCGCCTCGCACGAATCAGACTAACATGCAGCAAGGGTCATATCAAAGAACGGATTATAATTTTCAAAGGCCACAATACCAATGGAATCAATGTGCTTATTGCAAAATGGAAGGTCATTACAAAAATGAGTGTCCAGTTCGAACGCAAAATAATACTGCGGCTGCTCAGAGAGGTCGTGGTAGTTCTATGCAAAATTCTAGAGGTCGAGGAAGAGGTGCTATGCCTCCGCAGACGAGTGATCGCCCTTCTAATTATTTCGACCAGCGAAATGGACAATCTGCCCAACAGAATAGGTCTCCACAGTATCATGTTGAAGACTATTATGAAGCTAGTGAGGAAGGTCAGCAAAGTGAGTACTAGGACAGCCATGGGCAAAGAGAGGGAGTAGTATCAGTTCCAGTAGATCAGAGTGGGCCTTATGTCGCAGTAGCAACATCAGGTATAGTCGAACCGTTTCTGTTGGATACTGGTGCAGCAAAAAGTTCTATCATACATGCGAAACTCCCTGGCGCACCTTTGTCTGGCTCAACAAACGTTTCAGTAGGTTTTTCGGGCGCCCCTGTTCATAACCCTGTTTCTGGTCCTTTGTCTATTTCTGTTGGACCCTGTCAATTGAAAGCACCCCTGATTTTGACGATAGGTTGTAACGAAAATCTGCTTGGTTTAGACTTGTTAAAACGCCTATATGCGACATTATACTGTTCTCCAGAAGGAGTACAGCTTACGTTGGGTAAAAGAATAATCTCTCCGATGTACTTGTCGATGGATGCGCTCCCACCAGAGCTGCGTTCACTCCCTGACACTCTTTGGGCGACTGGTCCTAATGATGTAGGTCTATTGGAAATTCCACCCTATATAGTAACTTTGAAAGCAAATGTCAAACTTCCACGAATTCCACAATACAGAATCTCTAGTGAAGGTGAGCGTGCGCTCCTACTGATAGTGCATGATCTGATTGAGAAAGACGTTATAGAAGAAACTAGAGGTAATGTCTGTAATAGTCCTGTACTGCCTATTTTGAAACGAACTGATCCAACAAAACCTCCAGTATATAGGTTTGTAATTGATCTTAGAGAGGTTAATAAAATTGTGATTCCACAGTTTCCTGTGGTTCCAGACATTACTGCATTGTTAACGTTGATTCCTGCTACAGCAGCATGGTTTTCGGTTGTCGACTTGAAAAATGCCTTTTTCAGCATTCCGATAGCCGAAGAAAGCAGAGATATCTTCGGTTTCTCTCTAGGAGGACGAAGCTTCAGGTTTAAACGCGCTCCACAAGGCTATTGTGAAAGCCCATCCATTTACAGTCAAGCATTAAAAAGCCAGTTAGATTCCTTCGTACTTCCTCCTGGTTCTGCTTTAATACAATATGTTGATGATCTTCTAGTGGCTGCTGATGACAAGGAAACTTGCAAAACAGCTACGATTTCTTTATTGCATCATTTGTCAAATTTGAATCACAAGGTGTCACCTTCAAAAATGCAATACTGCTGCCAAGAAGTGACCTACCTAGGTCATCTCTTGTCAAAGGAGGGAAGGAAGTTGACCCCAGAGAGAATAAAAGCAATTACACAGATGAATGTTCCTAGCACGCAGAGAGAAGTACGTGCCTTTTTAGGTATTACCTCATATTGTAGGCAATGGATCCCAAATTTTTCTCTTTTGGCAAAACCATTGGTAGCCTTGACTGGGAAAGGTGTTCCGAGTCCGGTACCATGGTCTGCTGAATGTCAGCAGAGTTTTTCTGAGTTACGAAATGTACTGTGTTCAGCTCCTGTATTGGGTACACCCGATTACAGTAAGCCTTTCACGCTCTATGTCCATGAGAGAGAAGGTTGCGCGTTGAGTGTGTTGACACAGAAATTTGGTGATAAACAACGCCCTTGTGCGTATTTTTCATCAACATTAGATCCAGTAGCTAGAGCGTTGCCTAGTTGCTTGAGAGCTACAGCCGCAGCTGCAGCCTCCATTCGACAATCTGCTGGTTTAGTAATGAACAACATGCTAGTAGTTATGGTTCCTCATGCTGTAGATACACTCATGAACCGAACCAAGACGCAGCACCTTACCAGTGCTAGATTATCAGGTTATGAACTGACACTGTTAGCGAGTCATATTCAGATCAAAAGATGCAATGTATTGAATCCAGCAACATTGTTGCCGACTAGCCAAGAGTCGAGTGATTCCGAACCACACGACTGTTGTTTCAAAACTGAGGAAGAAACAAAAGGACGAATTGATCTAAAAGACACTCCGTTATCAGATCCAGATGGAACGTTGTATGTTGATGGGTCTTGCTTCAAATTAGAGAATGGTGATGTGACTGCTGCTTATGCAGTAACGACTTTGAGTACGATTGTGGAGACTGCAAGAGTGAGTCAGAATTCTGCCCAGGCTGCAGAATTGATCGCGCTAACAAGAGCGTGCGTTTTAGCTAAGGGAAAGAGAGTGAATGTGTTCACAGATAGTCAGTACGCGTTCGGCGTGGCCCATAGTTTTGGCCGTTTGTGGAAAGAGAGAGGTTTCATTACGTCCCATGGGACTAAGATTCAACATGGCCAGCTAGTTAATGACTTGTTGGAATCTCTAACCTTGCCGACTGAAGTTGCGATTGTGACATGCAGTGCTCATAAAGCAATCACGGATGATGTTGGTCGTGGGAATGCTTTTGCCGATGAGACTGCAAAACAGACAGCTAGAAATATGATGAGTAGAATGTATGTTGCAACGTCTGCAAGATGGATTTCTGAGTCTGGAATGTGTGAAGACACAGTGGAAAGCGTGAAAGAAATTCAGAAAGAGGCGACTGAGGAGGAAAAGCTTGCATGGAAAGAGAGCACGGGTAAATTGGACTCGAGTGGGTGTTGGATTGACTTGTCGGAACAACAGCGTTGGATGTTGCCTGATGCGTATGTGCTTGCAGTAGTGACGATGGCACATGGAGCAGCGCACATCAGTTCTAAAGGGATTTGTAAGATGTTGGCTCCAGTTTGGAAGAATGATGGGATTAGTAAGTGCGCAGAGAGAGTGGTGAGGAATTGTATGGTATGCTTGATGCATAATCCTGGCAAGGGAATCCCCACACCTGCAGGTCATTTCACTCCTCCCTCCTGCCCCTTCGAAGTGATCCAGCTAGACTTCATTCACATGGATCGTTGTAATAATCTGAAATACGTCCTAGTGGTAGTTTGTGCTTTCTCCAGATGGATCGAAGCATACCCGCTAAAGGACAATACTGCCTTATCCACTGCCAAAATTCTTCTTAAAGAATACTTCCCCAGATACGGAATGCCACGGATTGTATGGTCAGATAACGGAAGTGAGTTCGTAGGGAAAGTTATGCAGAGTGTGTGTGCCGGCCTAGGGATTAGACAGAAGTTTCATAGTGCGAATCATCCCCAGTCCGCGGGTTTAGTCGAGGGTTACAATGGCACCCTTAAACTGAAACTTGCTAAGATACAAGCGTCCACGGGTTTGTCCTGGCCAGACGCATTGCCTTTGGCTTCGCTATCAACAAGAGCAACTGTACATTCTAGAGTAGGGCTTAGTCCATATGAAATAGTTTTTGGTCGTCCTGCAAATGTTTGGGGGGTACCTAGACCAAAAGAATTCAAGCAGCTGGAATACCCAATGTTAATTGATTACCTTTTCGACTTGACTGCTAAATTGAGTCTTATTCACCAACAGGTTTTCGATGCATTGCCAAAGCCACCGGAGAGTCCAGGCCATCAGCTGAAACCGGGTGACCAGGTGGTCATTAGAAATTTTGCAAGAACGAAAAATCTTCAGCCCAGATTCATTGGCCCTTTTCAAGTCTTACTAGCAACGAGAACTGCTATTCGTGTGACCGGAAGGAAGAACTGGATCCATACGACACATGTCAAACGTGTGCCTCTGCCACTTCCTTACGACAACTGGGTAAAGAAAGGAATCGGTGCCTCTGAAACGGAACAAGTCCCCAGGTTCATACCTTTCAGCGATGCAGAACTGATCACGGATTCACCAAATTCTGACTCTCCTCCTGAAACTGCTCTTTTGAACCCTGAACATTTGCCATCTGCAAATGTAAACATTACAACGTCGGCTGAAAATACACTGTTTCCAGATCAGACAGCTCCTGCAAAACTGAGATACAACTTGCGACCTCGCAATATGGACAAATAAAGCAGGAAACTGCCTATTTTCAGATTTGAATTTTCTATACATTGCCTCCAGCCAGGAAGTTTGCTAATACTTTGTATTGTTTCTTTTTGTTTTAAAATTGCCTTGCCGTCTGGGTAGCCGTAGGGTCGTGGCTGTGTGCCTAGTTGAATCTGCGGGGGTCAGACACAAGGTCGATCTTTCTGTTAGTTCTGGGAACTCCCAGGGCTGATAGAGGCATTTTCATCTACGTACACATCATCAGTGGTCGCGAACGGTCGTAGAAGATGGAGCTTCCTGAGCTGCAAAGAAAGAATGTAATTTATGTTCGCAGAAATAGACTGTACCGAATACTCCACAGCAAATGCTTTCTAATGCAATGTGCAGTTACGTTTTTAATCGTTTTGATAACGTTGGTGGGTGGAATCATCTTTGGTGTGCATTTGATTTTCATGCCGGTAACTACAGTACCTCCCCTTGATCCTACTACTTCTACGGTTTCTTCTATGCATTCTTTTCACTCATTTCCTGAACACGAACAAGCTCGACGCTCAGAATTTATTAACAATACATTTGTACAGCTCTTGCATCAACACCAACTGGTAGTTAATACTACAGACTGCTGGGTGTGTGGCTTGATACCTCACACTATGGATAAAGGCATTCCCTATCTAGTCTTGCCTTTTAGCTACAATGGATCATTTCAGGCCTTTCAGACCATTTTTTCATATGCCCTTGAGACCTATCCCCCGCGTCCACCACGGTCCACTAAATACAACTCAGCCAACAAAGCTTTAGTCCAGGGAATTATTGACATGATTAAAGACGTCAATAATACTCCATCTTACCCTAGAGATGAATTACGGGTGTATTTGAGTTGGAACTCTACCGAGTATCGCCTTAGTTTGGGAGAAAGCAAGCGTAAAAGCTCCACTTCAGTTTGGGTCGTGCCTCACCGAGGTCAGGTCTGTTTACAAGGAAATGGGAGAAATCTGAGAGCTCAGCTAGGGAGGAGTGAGTGCGTTGAGACTTACGTATTTCCGTCTAACTCCTCCCCTGCCTTCCTGACTGCTAGGGGTACCTACTTCATCTGTCAGGACAGAGCATATACATGGCTGCCTGCTGACTTTTCAGGTTCATGTTATATTGCTCGATTGTTACCTCCGACATACACTGCTTCTTCAGATTATCACAAGACCAGAGTAGCAAGAGGTGTCTTCAGCAAGGAAGATACCGCTGGTCAGGAAGCTGGAGACTTCTTCAAAGGTTTCCTTCCGTTTTGGGGGCCTATGGCCAATAGTAGAAATCTACGTCAACTAACACGGGTAGTTGAATCTACTATCACAGAAACGGCTGGTGCCCTTAGTAACTTAACAGCTGAGCTTCAGGCGGATCGTCTCATGACGTTGCAGAACCGAATGGTTCTAGACGTAATACTTGCAGATCGAGGTGGGGTATGCAGAATGATCCAATCGAGCTGCTGTGTCTTTATTCCAAATAATGCTCCAACAGTCTATGAAGCGATCTCTAAGCTACACAAGATTTCCGACTCTATACACGTAGATAAGGGAAACTGGTCCTTCATGGAGTGGTTTTGGACTCTGGTATCAGCGTGGGGATGGAAGGTTCTGATGGTCATTGGTGCCATCCTAGTATTTCTGTTCTCGTGCTGCCTTATTATCCAATGTGGTCCCGCTTTGTGTAGTCTCTGTGCTGCAACCTGTTTCAGAAAACCACCTGCATTTGGAGAAAAGGTACGAGACAAGATGATGGTGCAACAACATGTCACTGACCTAATGAGCATAGAATTAGACTCTGACATAGACTGAGTAATTGCCTATGTAAGGGCAAAAGGAGGGTCTGAGGTTCCGTGACGATTTTACTCGTGTTTGTAACATTGTCGTAAATACATAATTTTGGTATCAGTGAACCGCAAATGATCCATTTAGTATATCCTGGTGTTTTCGCTATGCTACGAGCAAGAGCACTCCAGTTACAAACACATTTCTGTTCTACCCATGGCATCCATCTTAGATCACGGAAGCCATTTTGTATTCCTTGCCCTCACATAGTCAATGGACACGCAATGACCTCTTTTCAATTAAGGACACGTAGGCTTTAGCCGGCGATTCACCTTGCTAGTGACACGTGCACCTTAGGCCAGCAACGCTGTGGCAGCATGACCCGGCAAGAACTGCCTCCCCAGCCTGAGGCCAGTCCTGCTATACTGGTTCTTGTGTTCGTTGGCCTGATCATGATTAGGCGGCCGAAGCTGGTAACCGTGCCCATTTACGACCCACAAACATCTCTTATCCTGTCTTTCTATCTTCTGCACCTGGCTCTGCTCCTTTCCTTCTGGGCCTTTATTAGGGGGAGGTAACGAAATTTACGATGAGGCGGTCCGGGTCTTGAATGAGAAATTGACATGGGATTATGATGGAATAGTGGGAACCCCTCATTCGTAATGTTTTGACATCAGATACTGTTGACGATTCCTGTGCAACGCCAAATATTTATTGTTTAAGACACGAATGTTTAGAACTGTGGTAACATGTAAAGAATTTGCCCCGAGCAGAATATTTAGTATATAAGGAACAACCCTCTTTGTACAAATTGAACAGGCTCCTAGACACTGCCCCTGTGCAGTTTCTGTGACTTCTGTGTCCCTGCAGTAATAAACCTTTGGTCTTTGACGCCACCATCGAGAAGCCCGTGTTTCTGTTTGTTTGTGCACCGAGACAGGTAGAACTCCGGGGTCTTCGGGTGTTATCCCTGACACCTCTGGACAGAACCAAAAAGTCCAGAACTCCAGACCCTGTATCTTTCCCCACCACTCCACCTAACCAAATCCAAACGGATGGAAAATTTGAAGATATGTATTCAAGAGCCAGCCTTGCCTTGTGATCCGTTGACACATCAGGCCTCCTTGGACTTATTCACACATCTTGTGGGGTAATGCACCGTTACATCGCAACTTTTACAACGGGAGGCTTTTACAACGGAACTTTTACAACGCAGGATCCATTACATCGGATGCCATTACAACGCATGGCATTACATAGCAGATGCTATTACAACGCATGGCATTACATCGTAAGTATAGGTAAGTATTTAATTTTTTTAATTTTATTAATATTAATTATAATTAAATATATTTATTTATGTTTTATAATATTATTAAATTATTATTTATTAAATAAAATAATTTTTAAAATAAGTACAGGTGTACAGGGGTGTTTTTAGGTTTCAGGGTAGGGTTTGGGTTTTGGGGTACAGGGGTGTTTTTAGGTTTCAGGGTAGGGTTTGGGGTACAGGGGTGTTTTTAGGTTTCAGGGTAGGGTTTGGGTTTTGGGGTACATGGGTGTTTTTAGGTTTCAGGGTAGGGTTTGGGTTTTGGGGTACAGGGGTGTTTTTAGGTTTCAAAGGGTAGGGTTTGGGTTTTGGGGTACAGGGGTGTTTTTAGGTTTCAGGGTAGGGTTTGGGTTTTGGGGTACAGGGGTGTTTTTAGGTTTCAGGGTAGGGTTTGGGTTTTGGGGTACAGGGGTGTTTTTAGGTTTCAGGGCAGGTTTTGGGTTTTGGGGTACAGGGGTGTTTTTAGGTTTCAGGGCAGGGTTTGGGTTTTGGGGTACAGGGGTGTTTTTAGGTTTCAGGGCAGGGTTTGGGTTTTGGGGTACAGGGGTGTTTTTAGATTTCAGGGCAGGGTTTGGGTTTTGGGGTACAGGGGTGTTTTTAGGTTTCAGGGCAGGGTTTGGGTTTTGGGATACAGGGGTGTTTTTAGGTTTCAGGGTTGGGTTTGTGCTTAGGGCTAATTAAATTATATTTACCATTTATAAATTAATTAAAATATATTTATTAAATTAAATTAATTATATTATATTAATTACATTTTTAATTAAATTAATTAAATTAAATAAAATATTTTAATTAATTTATTTTAATTATAATGTTTAAAAATATTTAAATTAAATTAATTTCATTATATTAATTAATTAAAATTAATTACAATTTTTATTAAAATTTAATTAAATAAATAGATTTACATTTATTAAATTAAATTAATTACTATTTTAAAATGTATTTTAATTAAATTAATTAAATTAAATTAATTAAATTAACTTAATTACATTTTTTTTAAAAAGATATACTTACCTATACTTACGATGTAATGCCATGCGTTGTAATAGCATCTGCTATGTAATGCCATGCGTTGTAATGGCATCCGATGTAATGGATCCTGCGTTGTAAAAATTCCGATGTAACGGAATGCGTTGTAAAAAACCGCGTTGTAGTGACACCAATCCATCTTGTGGCAATGGCGGATGTGTTGCCAACTGTTCCCAGGGATGCCGGACATACCCTGTGTAAGAAACTGGCTCTATATATACTGCACCAAAGTGAGGTACAGTGCGTTTAGAATCCAAGGGTCTCCAGAGGTTTGGCAGAGGTTAAAGTTAGAAAGAACCTTACTCTCCAAAGTGGTAGCTTGGTCGAGCAGTAAGGCAGTATCAGAGGATAGTGTTAAGCTTTTGATGTACACACTCAGTCAGCAAATTAATTCACACACTCAAGAACTGAGCTCTGGGCCAATTGTTTTGTATAACAAATATACAGTTTTATTTCTAGAACCAAGCAAGCCTGGTAAAGGTAAGCATGTAAATACTTTTCTGCTACAAGATGCTGTTTTTGAATACTTTCAAAAGATAGTAGGACTTTGTACCAATTCGAGTTTACAGGGGTTGCAATGCACAAACTTAGTAGACTCAGTACATAGGAATTAATAGGCTTTTTCAGTAAAAATGCAATTAATTACTTTTCAGATTACTTTTACTAACACAGTGCTGGATCCTGGATTCAGCACTGGGGCATTTCCTGAAAACAGTTGAGTAAATACGTTTGTTAGATGTACGATTTTTAAAGAATATTATTGTATTTCAAAAGTTTTTTCACATAGAATCACCAATGTTATCCTACGGGAGGAAATTCACTTTGCGGGTAAGTTACTTTAACAATACTTTTCTTACTCAGTGCTCAATACCTAGATTCAGTACTGGGACATTTCCTGAAAACAGTTGAGAAAATGCGTTTTGGTTATTCGGGGGATTTTTAAGGAATATTCTTAGTTTTCAAAAGTCGACAACCTTTTGGGAGAAAAGGTGTCAATGTTATTCTATGAGGAAAAAGAGGTTATCAGTTTCCAGGTAGGTAATCGGTCTTTGGAGTTAGGGTCCTGGGGTTAGACTCTGGGGTCTCCCATGGTCAGTGATGCACTATTGTTGCAGCCTCAGCGGCACTCGGGCGGCCGGGTGCAGTGTGGTGAGCCCCAATGTTATCCTATGGAGGATAGGGGGCCTCCGGTTGGTGGCTGCTGACAAGCAGGCCACGGGTTGTGGGAGCAAGGCTCCTAGGGTTAAGCTAAAGGCAAGTTTGGGACCAAGTTAGCACAAAAGGAGCACCCTCAGCAGCACTAGGGCAGCAGGGTGCAGGGTGCTGTTTTGTGGTCTGGTGCCCTGTTGATTTCAATGGAAATTTTCCGGGACAAAGAAACACTGCAGGCTCGGGGACGACTATCTTCCAGGAGCGACCACCCCTTTGAGGGGTAAGTAGGGATTTTGAGGGTTGGTTAGGCACTGCTGGCCGTGGGGCATCTGGTGCAGGGGTGCCTTGGGACGTCGTATTTTCTTACCCGCTCTGGTCACGGTAGGGTGGGTCCTCTGGATTGAGGCAGCAGGCTTCGTCTGGAGGCTTGAATCAGGTCAAGGGTCACCGGATCTCTGGTCCGGATCTCCTGGTGGACCTCCTCAAGGTGTTTTTCCACTTGAGCGCGGTCCGTGTTTGGCGGGTGTAGAGTAGGCTGGATTCTCTGTTCCTGGCTGGCACCAGAATCTGCAGTTCAAATACATATGGTGTTCACAGGAGAAACAGCTTCGAAAGTAGGTTGCTGTCCACTGGACACGCCGGGGTTTTGCAGGAGCATGTTCGAGGGGAGACAGGCCTGTAGAGCTGGGGCCAAGTCAGTGGGCGTCGTCCTCTTGTTAGCTCTGCACAGCTTCTTGTCCTTCTCTTCCTTTTCTTGTAGTTGCTGGATCTGAGGAAGGAAGGTTCAGGGTGCCCCCTAAATACTAACTTTAGGGGCTTTACAGGTAGATAAACGGCAGGGACCAATGCGTCCCTTCCCTCGGGTGGGTACATCCTATTCTGCCAGTCTCCAGTGGGAGGGGGGCAGGAGTCTGTCCCTGGTTGGCTGTGTCCCCCCATCCTCAAGATCCCAGGGACTCAAGGCTGTGCTTCACCTCACCTCACCTCCCCCACCTTAGGAGTTGGCAGAGGTGGGCACACCTCTCTTCCTTACTTGTTTTTCCCGCCGGTTCTCCCGCCCAAAGTGGGGGGGGGTAGAACCAGTGGGGAGCAGTTGCTGAGAGCAGCAAATGGTCTGGAGAGGCTCACAAAGTCGGTATGCCTTTGAAGCTTCTCCTTCGTGAACCCTGCCCTTCCTGGGGGAGGAGGCTTGGCACCTCGTCCCTGGATGTGCATTGTTTCAGGCCCCCGAGAGCAGCAAGCTCTCGACCCAGGGATTCAGTAACATGTCTGATGATGGCAGCCTAAGAAGCCACTCAGTCACTTTGTTCTGCACAAGACATGCAGCCTGCAAAGGCAGTGTGTGAGTGTCAGGGTACAAGACCTCTAATGGTGGCACAATAAGTGCCGCAGCCATTAGAGGCCTTCTCTGGTCACAGTGCCCTGGGTACCTGTGGTACCATTTACCAGGGGCTGTAATGTGGCCAGAGATGCCAATTGGGTCAGTTTTGGGGAAAACTACAGGGCCTGGGAACCTGATTGGCAGGGACCCAGGGCACATCAAGTCAAAGTGCATCAGTAGTCTGGCAAAAAGTAGGGGGATTACTGCAACAGAAACCCACTTCCCTATACCCTGCAGCGTCAGATCCTCAATGGCCCTGTTGCTGCCAAATATATGATTTGTTCTGGTTTAGACAAAATTAACTGCCTGAGTAGGGTAGTCAATACCAGCAAGTTGCATAGTTGCCAGGCATGGATCCGCTCCACGTGCTTCTTGTTGGACATCCAGCAATCACTAATGAGCATGCCGTTCAATGACTTCAAACTGTTTTGGACATAAGCTGGCTTAGCCCTTAATACATTTAAAAACTGTAAAGCCACTACTGTAAGACCCCCTTATCATTTCTCTCCGCGAGCTGGGGGTCTCCGTGTATAATTACGCGGATGACCTCCAGCTTGTCTTTGATCTCTCCTCTCCCTCTGATTCCCTTCCCAAATTCTGTTCCACTTTAGTTCTTATTTCTGAATGGATGAGCACTAACCATTTGAAGCTCAATCCTGACAAGACGGAGCTTGTCCTCACTGGTGGCCCCTCCAATCCTTGGTCCTCGATTCACTGGCCCCTTTCCTTTGGTTCCCCTCCCTCTCCGGTTTCCTCCGTTCGGACTTTGGGCATCAAGGTCAGCCACGACCTTACCATGCATGCCCAAGTCAGCTCCGTTGTATCTTCTTGTTTTTTGTCCCTCCGTCTCATCCGGAAGATCTCCCGGTATTTCACAGCGGACGCCCTTAAATCCATAGTCATGGCCCTCATCACCTCCCGCCTCGACTATGGGAATGGCCTATACATGGGCATACCTGCCTATGAAATTCGACGTCTACAGGCCATTCAAAATCAGGCAGCCCGCCTCATCCTTCGTCTTCCCAAATCTTCCCACATTACGCCCGCACTTAAATCCCTCCATTGGCTTCCTGTTCACCTCAGATCCTTCTTCAAATTGGCCTGCCTGGCTTTTCGGGCTTATACCCACTCTGCTCCCCTCTTTATTAGCTCTATGATTACTCCTTACACCCCAACCCGCACTCTTCGCTCCTCTTCTCTCTACCTTCTGCACGTTCCTCGCTTCCGCAAATCCAGAACTGGTGGCACCCGTTTCTTTGTCTTGGCGCCCCAGACCTGGAATAGTCTTCCTCTCTCCATTCGTTCTATCCCCATCTACACCCACTTTCGTAAAGCCCTGAAAACTTTTTTGTTCTCTCAAGCATTCCCTTGCTAGCTCCCCCCGAGCCCTCTGCAGAGTCAGGTTTAGTCCCTAGCGCCAGGAAGCCACGTGGCCGCAGTGCGCTCTATTAAGTTTATTTTTCATTTCATTTCATTTCAATGCATGGGCCTAGCTCTGCAGTTGCACCCTTTTCAAGGCTTTATCACAGGCTATCTGCAGAGGCAGTGTCATTATGGGCCTCTGCACACACTGGTCTCCCAGTACGTTTGGGGTTAAGGCTGGGAAGCTGTTTGACAACCGTCAAGCCCAAAAGGCCAACATTCTACCCAGACCACAATCCCTTCCCCCCCACAGCCATTGCTGGAAAACCTTTCATTTGTTTTTGGCGGCACAATGAACTGAAACAAGGTCAGGTCACCTTTCACCTCCCTGGATGGTGAAGCATCAAGTCAAACCAAAGAATTCACCAGATGGTAGAAAATGGCTGCTCCCTTCTCCTTCTGTCCTATCCCCAGGCATACTACCTGTACCACAACACCTCGTAGAGGACTACTTGTCCATACTCCTGTTCTCCTCTGTGCTCTTAACCTCGGTTGCTGCTTAGCACACTACACAGGAGTGTTCACACAGGTCTACTGCAAGTTCTCATGCACTTTACTGCACCCAGCACCGTATTCACTCACATAAACCAGCCACCAGCTCACACAGACCATGCAGCATGCCACACTCCCTTTCTTCCTCGTCAACACCTGTTTGCTTACCAAACACACCATAGATCTATGGAACCTGCAGCATGATCACATTCCAGACCTATTCTTTCTCATGTAAACATCTCCGCCAGCAAAACCGTGAGCACGAGTCCGGAGGTGGCGTAGTCACCGTTTTCAAACAAATTGTCAGCTACAGCACTTACACGGACACTCCTACCAGCTATATGTAACAATTCATGCTGAAGATGCGCATCACAGACAATTCTCCCTGGGTGGAATCCTTGTACACAGACCACCATGGCCAACACCAATTTCGCCAGTGACATCACTGACTTCGTCAAACCCCTCCTCATCAACTCCAGTACCTTCATCCTTAGAGACCGTAGCTGTGACCTAGAAGACTGCACCAACAAAAATTCTACTGCCCTTTTAAAAAAAATCATAAATCTTGGCCTAAATCGGCTTTTACTGAAGCAACTACACATGGATACTTATTGGACCTGTTTTTCTCCTCAATCAGCAACAACAGTCGACAAGTCAGCAACTATGACCTGAACAGACCATGCCCACCTCTTTTTCAGCATACCCATAGCGCACCATCACAGACCTTCTAACACCGGAACCACGCATTGCAGTTGGAAAAGCATCTCAGAAGAGGAGTAGTACTTAGCCCTCTCCAAGCCCGGCCAGAGCACACCAGTGACTTGCTTCAAGCAATCAAAAACTTCAACAGCTAAATCAATGCAAACGCGGACACCTTGGCTCCCCTCAAGTGCAACCCAACGACAAGAGCCTGCCCACAGGATATCTGGTACTCAGAAGAACTCCGGCTTAAACGTCACTGCAAGCAACTGTAGTGCAAATGAAAACAAGTCAAAACTCCGCAGATAAAGATCTCTTAAATCAGCCCTAAGATGCTACCACCAGCAGTTACAGACCACCAATTGCACAGCTCTTTCGGGTCGCATTGACGCCAGCATTAACAGCAACATGGAAATCTTCGCCATGTTTGCTTTCCCACACCTCCTGCCGCCTCCAGCATCATCACGCCCTCCAAAGACCTTTGCAACAAGCTCTTGGAATTTTAATGTAACAAAATCATATCCCTATACAGCAACATCGACCCTCAACCGTACTCAGTCACCACTCAACTTCCCGTCCTAATGGATGAATGAACCGAGACATTGTGGCCTGCCATCTCAAATGACGAAATCTCCTCTATCATAAAGACCATCCACTGGGAGCTCCATCTGACCCTTGCTCCCACAACGCCTTCATAAATGGACTGCTACTGATCAGCGAAGCACTAACACCCATCCTCAACGCTTTCATTGACTCAGCCATATTCTACAAACCCTGGAAGCATGCTACTGTCATGCCCCTGCTCAAGAAACCCTCCGCTGACCCAGCCATGCTTTCAGATCCATCTCCCTAATATAATCGATAAAGGCCTTTCAGAAACTAATCAGCCAGTGCCTCACAGATCACCTCAGCAACCACCAGCTCCTCAACACCACGCAGTCCAGATTCTGGCCTCTTGGTTTCCTGGATTCTGTTTGTGGACCACACCAGGTGGCACACGAAGACTCTTAAGTGGAACCTGAAGTCCCAGTCTGCTCCGCACCAAGGCAGCCAGTCAGATTGCATCCAGATGTCCAAGGATACTGCAGAGGATCTGCAGTAGTGGCTGCTCAACCTCAGTTGGACAACCTGCAGACCCCTCGCCCTCCCCCACCCAGAACTAACGGGTGTGACGGATGTATTGTTGCTGAGTTGGGGAGGTCACATGGGAGACGTGGGGATCAGTGAAATTTACCTGGCACTTAAGGCTTTCCAACTAATAATGAGAAACGGGTGCAGATTATCACAAACAACACACCTACCACGTGTTACTGCATCAAATGAGGCAGAATGGGGTCATGGGTCCTGTGCCGGGAGGCTCTATGTTACTGCAAGTTACTGAACGCTCAGGGCATTTCCCTGATCGCCCAACACTTGGCAGAATTTTTAAACGCCAAGGTGGACAAACTCAGCCAGCGATGTCTAGCGGCTCACGAGTAGCAATTACACTGGAGGTGATCCAGAGCAGCTTTCATCAGTGGGGGAGGACCCTATTTCAATCAATTTACCACTGCAGGAAATGCGCAGTGTCCAATCATTTGCGCGTTGGTATTCCCAAGGTAGTCCTCCAAGGAAGACTCCTTCCACCTGCATGAGGGCTCAGGAATCCTGTATGCTGTTCTGCTCAGAGTGCTAAAGAAAGATTAGGAAAGACCTGGCCCAAGTCATCCTCGTGGCTTCGGACTGGGCAAGGTGTGTGTGTGGTAACATGTGACCACAGCATTTGTCCTCCAATCCGGAATTCGGCTGCTCCTTCAGGAGAACCTCCTAGGCAACAGTGCTTCTGGGTCCTGCACCAGCTTGCACAACCTCCATGCATTAATCGAACCAGAAAATACCGGCAAGATGACAGATTTTTTGTTCGTCGTCTGTAGCACTAATTGTCTGTAGGCATTGCCATGCAGTGGTGAATTCTGTCTGGCTGAAAGGAACTACTAGCTGAGGGACATTAAGTTGTTTGTGCCAGTGTTTAAAGAGGTTTGTTTCTCCTGCCTGAAGCATTTTTCATTTAAATACATGTCCTGCTGAGGTTAGTGCAGGTGGTAGTTTAATTGGAGTGGCTTGAAGTTGTTTCGTTTTGAAACCATTGCTTTTGCTTGAAGATGGCTGCACACAGTAGCTACAGCAGCAGTGATCGCTATCTTCAAGTCCTCATTTGAAGGAAAACACTCACTTGAGACCTGTATCCAATAGTGTGGGAGTGAACAAGTGGTAACTAGTCCTTTTGTAAGTACATTGGGTTCTGCTATTGTTAGTTTAATATACTGTGTATGTAAAATTTCATATGGGATTTTTCTGTCTCCCATTTTTCTTTTAGCTCCGTAGCTTTGTGCAAACTCTTACAGTATGGCATCAACTCTGATGATAAGCGGCTACAAGACATCAAGGTGAAGGGAGAAGAGCTGTTTAATATGGAAGAGGGAATTCGCACACGTTCTAAAACTGCTAAAAGTAAGTGCACCTTTTGAGTTACTGGTCGCAGTCTAGCACAGGTAAATAATTATCGATCCTCCTGGATGGAGGGTATTCATTTCACCATGTGATTCTAGAAACAGAACTACATATATATATTTGTAGAGAACCAATGTTAATAAGTAAATAATGATCTCATAGAGACTTCTAGCCTCAATTCCTCAGCTTTGAATATCCCAAGATGGGTTTGAAGCAGTACCCCTGCCTTTCAGTAGTTGCCGGAGTTTGGTTTTGCATCGGCGTTGTCTGTCGGAAGTCACCGCTATAGGCACCACCTTGGCATTCAGACGTCCATTCTTTCCGCACCAGATAGTGCTGATCCGGATTAAGCTACCGCTCAGTCACTTTTTGATTGGCATTTGTCAACCTTTTTTTCTGAGATCTTCCTCCTGGTGTGAGGATGTCACCTAAGAAACCGGCTCGTTCCAAACAATGTAGACCTGTCACAGGCAAAATGTTGGTGACCAACCCTCCCTTGTGTTTGTGGTGCCTGTAGCTGGGACACTACTTCAAGGTGTTTGAGGAATGCTGCGTCTCGCGCCTGAAAGAACTGAGGACACTATCAGTCAAACTGCCCGATGTCAGTCGAATCGCCAACGCCATACCAGACTCTGACGTGGAGCCGAATGGACACTGTCTGACGCTACGTCCAGCGCCGACCAAACACATCCTCTCCGGAGCAGAGCCAATGCCTTATTTCATGGATAGGCCGGGGGGGGGGTGTTGGGAGGGGTCTTTCGACCTTTATGAAGAAGAACCAGTAGAGGAGGACAACTGGTTTAAGGATCTGCATGAGACCAGTGGGTTATGCACCCCACCTGACACTGGCATGGTTTCCCCTCTTACTTTGGCTAGAGAGGAGTGAGCCTCTTTTGATATTGTGGTGCTCAGGACGGATGAGGTCCTAGACCTTAACCTGCTCTCAGTGGCAGTCAAAACTAATGTTTCGAAGGATGTCATTCAGCCGGGAGTTTCCCCTTCAGAACTTATACTCCCATTTAATGAATCCCTTATGGATGTACTACTTAGGGACTGGTCCAAGCCCTACATCGGGGCTCCTGTGAATAGTACAATTCCCTGCAGCCATCACCCTGCTCCTGGGGCTCCCAGTTTCCTTACCCTTCCTCAGCACCCCACCTCCGAGTGCTTTGAGGTTGAAACGTCTTCCTCCTGCATTCACCCTTGTGTGTTCCTTACCATTCCACCAGATAGGGAATCCAAGAGGCTGGACATCTTCAGTAAGAGAATGTTCTCACCCACCAGCCTGTCACTACGGTTAGTTTACACCTTTACCTATTGGCCCATTATTCCCATGGTCTTTGAGATTCAGTTGCTCAAGTGCTGCCTATGGTCCCGGAGTAGGCCAGGACCATACTCTCTCAGGCGGTTAGTGAAGGGAGAGATGCAGCAAAGTTCTCCATCAGATGTGGACTTGACACAACCAACTCACTAGGCAGAGGGATTTCATTGTCAGTAGCCTTGCGGCACCACGCCTGGCTCGGAGCGTCTGGGTTTTCGGGGGATGTGCGTGCTGCCCTTATGGACATGCCCTTTGATGGCTCTCACCTATTTGTAGACAATGGGGGTTCAGTGATTGCATGCTTAAAGGACAGCAGATCTACAGCCAGGTCCTAGGGGCTGGCTGTGCCCCTCATCCACCTTTCTCGTACCCTTCGTGGCTATGGAAGGGGTCTTCAGTCCCACCCATTCCCTCCTAGCCACAAACGGTTTCCTAGCCTTCCCTCGGGTGGCCACTGCCTCCAAGCCCCTTTTTTTCACCTTCAGACCATCAGGGGCAAATGTCCTTCAACACATCGCTCAATCCTGAAAATTTCTACAGCAACCTGTCTCACACAATACATTTTTTGTTTTATGCAACCTAAATCCCTTAAGGAAAAGTGTGAACAGTGTTATGCTTGCTTGAGTTAAGGTATTTCGTAAAACTTGCATAACATGAAATTGTACAAATGTTGCAAAATTGTTCAAGATTAACTAAACCTTCGCCAGGGTCTACCTGTTATCGGAGTGCACATGAGCACTGCTTAGTAAACTTGACTAACAGGTAATTCCAGTCTATCTGGGAATAATTCAAGCATACAAATCTATGAAGGATACCAGTGCTGAAGAACTGTAGTTCCATCTAGTATGTTTCTCATTTCTAGCATCCAAGGACCCACAGTGCCATTTTGCCTATACTTGTATGTGGACCGGGTAGCTGAGTATTCCTGAAAGTCCGAAAAAAACCTGCCTTGTATGTTTTTAGGTCTCGCCTACTCCATTCCGCAGGAATGAGTATGCGAGTCTAATGCAGCTTAACCACTACTTAAACCCAAGGCTCTCAAAAGGCTCCCAAAAAGCGGTTTTCGAGAAATGCACGTCCTCGTGCACGAGCTTGCCCGAGCCTTCTGCCTATCAGCCTCCCTCCCACCTCCCCCCTAATTGCTTAAACTTTCACGGCCTCGAGGCCGTGAGCTACTTGAAAGAGATCCGCTCCGTAGCTAATCTGACATCAGCATCTCTCCCCCTCCCACCTCCCACGGCCGTCCTTTCTTCCCGCCTCGCACACCACATACGAGCTTGCCCCACCACACAATGTGCACCGTGGTTATTTTTTGATAGTGTGAGATGCTTTGCACAATATGCCAGTGCATGTTTCTGTTTGTTTTAGCTCGCCAAAGCGCACGTTTTCTTCATCTGCTTAACTAGTAATGCTTCTCTTCCTCCCTGCCTTGTCTCGCCCGTGTGGCTCTCCCCTGCGCCCTTCCATGATGCGCTCTCCCTAGTGTGCTCCCCCAACCCACGCTGCTTTCATGTCTGCGTCCTTCACAAGCTCCACCTTGCTATTGCATGTTTGCTCTCCCTGCACCATCTATATTGTTCTCTAGCTTCTGGTACCCATTTACTTCTGCCCTCCAATGTTGCTTCAGCCACTCTCGGGCTCACCTCCTTCTCCCCCTCTCACAATGGGCGTGCACTCCCCCACCCCACCCATTTGTTCTCTATTCTTGCATTTGTTCACGGCTGCCAGGCCGTGACACCACATCAAAGGGCTTCTCCCAGCGTGCGCTCTGCGGCTTCTCCTCCCCTAATTATTCATGGCCGGCCGGCCGGCCGTGCTCTGCGGTTTCTCCTCCCAAAATTATTCATGGTCGGCCGGCCGTACTTTCAGTTTATCCAGTATTATGGGTGTCTTTCATAGATTCACTAGCCTGAATCATTCCCCGTCGTCGAGACGGGAGCCCCGGTAATAGAAAAGTAATGTCCTATAGACATACATAGAGAAAAGTAGGCCCAAAGGCTTTGCCTTAGTAGCCTATCTATGTCCTTTTGTAAAAAGGACCAAAATCCTGAAGGTAGCCAATCAGCTACCACCTCCCTCTAGAACCTTCCTGCCAGGAGCCTCAGTCTCTCAGATTTTCTACCGCACGTTGTGCTAGGGAGTCCCCACCTGAGCCCTCCTCAGGTTTCTTGGATTTATCTCTTTTCTACAAAAAACTTGGATTATTTGCTTCAACAATGGCTGAACAACAGAAGAAAGGACTGTTTAGAGCCTGTTCATCATGTGGTAAGAAGAGACTGCACGTCGATGACAAGCATGAAACTTGCCTCTACTGTCTTTACCCTGATCATTCTCCAAAAGAATGTAGGATTTGTAGAACATTCTCTACTAAGACTCTTAAAGACAGAGAAGGAAGACTGCTCCTCTGGTTGAATAGACTCAAAACCAGAGATGATGATGTACTGTCCTCGGAGGGCAGTGAAATGGCTTCAGTTTCTTCGAAACTGTCCTTGAAGAGGCCAAGGGATGCTTCCCCTAGCCATTCAGACGTTCCTCATAAAAAGACTGCCACAAAGTCTTCTGAGGTAAGATCTGACACGTCTGTGAAGGATGCCTCCACCTTCAGAAAGCCAACGCAGTCATCGTCAACGAGTTCGTCGACTTTTTCTTCGAGAAAAACCACCTATGTCACCACGTCGACGACGACAGTATCGACGACGATGGCGTCGTCGGCCTTCTCATCGACGACGACGACCACCCAATCGTCGACCATGGGTAAGCCACTGTCCTCGATTATACTGATTAAAAAGCAGTCGACGTTAATCAAGGCTCCGTCGACGACGACGAAACAAAAAACGGCGACGCCTACACCGTGGACGAAGATACCATCGACGTCAGGCACACCGTCGACGAAGTCGTCGACGGTAGGAGTACCGTCGACGCCAAAGTCACCGTCGACGACTAAGGCACCGTCGACGACTAAAACACCGTCGTCGACGAGGGCGACGACGAAGGCACCGTCGACGAGCACAGCGTCGACGACGAGGACACCGTCGACGACCGCACCTCCGACGACAACATCGCCGACGACCGCATCGTCGACGAAGGAACCGTCGACTACTGCATTATCGACGCATGAGAAACGATCGACGTCGACGCTGTCGACGACACCGTCGACTACCTCATCGTCGACGACAACATCGTCGACGCCATGGAAAAAAGCGGAGTTAATTCCATCTAAAAAGGTTACCAAACTCCCTATTACGCCAGATTTGACATCGCCCAGTAGGGTTCAAAAACTGCCCCCATCTTGCCTGTTACAAGATGATGAGTCAGAAGACGACCGATTCGATCAGGCTACTAGTCCGTCGGATCTCAATGTGAAATGCCAGAGTACAGACGATGATGGAGATGAGGTCATTTTTACAGAAGAAACTGTTCAGGCTCAAGTGCATACTCAAGTTACTCCTATGATATGCCTTCCAGCTGCGATAGTCACTGATCTTCAATTTTTTATCGACGACTACAAGAAACGATTCCCAGAATCGTCAGAGGCCCCTTCCACGGAGATATCTCAAGCGTCAACCAAACCACACCAATCGCCAAAGTCAAGACCACCACCTTTGGACATTTCTCAATACAGGGAAACAGTTCATAACATCCAATCTTCTGATGAGGAAGAGGATGTACCTGAGGAAGGAGAGGTTCGAGACGACCTGTCACATAACAGAGACGATGAGGATTATGTCGCTCATTCTCCAGCCACTCCGGAACCCAACACTTCAGACTCTCCACCAGTGGATATCGGCGGATTCCACAATTTAATAGACAGAGCTGCCACTAGATTCCACATGACCATGGAATCAAAAGAAACAGATTGTTTCTTATATGAATTTAAAGAACCTATAAAAAAGGCGGCTAGATCAATTCCCATAATAGATCACATCTGGGAACAAGGTCAGCAACTCATGCAAACTCCTGCATCGGTCTCAATAGTGGTGCCTAGACTGGATAAAAAGTATAGGGCACCGTCAACTGCACCTACATGCCTTAATGCACATCCCAAACCGGATTCGGTTGTCACCCAAGCCGCTCAAAAGAATTCCAGAAACCCATCCTCGCCACTGTCAGCACCACCAGACAAGGAGGGCAGGAAATTGGATGGCATCGGCAAACGTTTCTCCACAACGTCAGCTATGACGGTAAAAGTGGCCAACGCCATTGCTCTGCTAGGCAGATACAATAGACAATTATGGGAAGATACCGTTCCATATCTAGCGGATGTACCCGAAGGCTTGAAGGATGAGGTTCAGTCACTCCTTAAAGAAGGACAAATGTCAGCGTCGGAGATCATTGATTCCGCTGTAGATGTCGCCATGACCGGCTTCAGACAGCTGGCAGGCGCAGCGGTTTTGCGCAGACAAGGATGGCTCAAAGCGACATCCTTCCGTCAAGAGGTCCAAACCAAAGTTTTGGATATGCCCTATGACGGACAACATCTATTTGGGGAAAAAATAGATGAGGCCTTGCAGATGATCAAGAAAGACACTGACACTGCAAGAGCTCTAGGGACTTTACAATTCAAGAACCAGTCCTTTCGAGGGCACAGAGGTGGGGGTCAGCCCTCTTACAGAGGATCATACCAGGGAAAATCCTCTTATTCCTACAATCAAAATCGCTCACAATATCAGCAGCGACAGCAGCAACAAGGTCGTCAGACCTCCTACGGGAGATCGAACTTCAGGGGTAAATCCCAGAGGAAAACGGCCGGCGGAAGACAATGACCATTTCCCGCAGCCAGTCCCCCCACCGTCTTGTCCACTCAAAATTGGAGGAAAATTGACACACTTCCTCCACAACTGGAGATCGATAACGACAGATCGGTGGATACTCCAATTAATCCAGCACGGCCACACATTGGAATTCGACTCAATCGCACCGCTCACTCCTCCTCGCAAACTTCCACACAGGCACCTTCGTTTGCTCCTGCAAGAAATCTCTTCAATGCTGAAGAAGGGAGCAATAGAGCGAGTCCCATCAGCTCAAAAAGGGAAGGGATTTTATTCCCGCTTCTTTTTAATTCAACAGAAAAAGAAGAAATGGAGGCCCATTCTAGATCTCAGGGCACTCAATGCCTTCCTGAAGAGCCAATCGTTTCGAATGGTGACTATCCAGGAAATCCTAGGATCCCTAGAGGAAGGAGACTTTATGACGTCTCTGGACCTGCAAGACGCATATTACCATGTCCCAATACACAAACGCCACAAAAAGTTTCTACGATTCGAAGTAGCAGGTCAACACTACCAATTCTGTGTCCTCCCATTCGGCCTCAAATCAGCGCCACGCATTTTTACAAAGTGCCTGGCTCCTGTGGCAGCTTTCCTGAGACAGCAAAATCACCAGGTCTTCCCCTACCTGGACGACTGGCTGGTTAAAGCACCATCTCTCACAGACGCGCAAATGTCTTCCAACGCCTGTCTCGATATTTTCCGGCACCTAGGTCTGACTCTCAACTACGAGAAATCAACCTTACATCCCACCAGAATTATAACATTCCTGGGGGCAACTCTAAACACCGTTTCTTCCAAAGCCTTCCCATCTCAAGAAAGAAAACACAAACTGATGGCTCTGGCTACCGCAGTGTCTTCAAAACACACCATCAAAGTCCAAACTTTCAAGTCCCTTCTAGGGATGATGTCTTCTTGCATACTACTCATCCCTCACTGTCGGCTCAGAATGCGCCCCCTTCAGGAGGCCCTGACCAAACAGTGGACCCAATGTACAGGTTCTTTCGAGGATCATAGTCATCACTCGACTGATAACCAAGGCTTTACTTTGGTGGACAACGAACAAGAACTTATCGAAAGGTCTAACGTTCTTGATACCAGCAACTCCACACGTCATAACGACGGACGCTTCTCTAGAAGGATGGGGTGCAGTCCTTCAGGAATTGCAAATCAGTGGCAAGTGGACGGAACAAGAGAGGACTCTACATATCAACCTACTAGAACTAAGAGCAGTTCTACACTCTCTACAGGCATTCCTCCCTCGCATCAAAAACTCAGCAGTGCTTGTGAGGACGGACAACACAACCACAATGCACTACTTGAACAAGCAGGGAGGGACACGTTCACTGACACTGTCTCGCGAATCGCAAAAAATTTGGAACTGGCTACTACTCAACATCAAATTAACAGCAGAGTATGTCCCAGGAAAAGACAACGTCATAGCGGACGCTCTCAGCAAACAGAGGTCACTGTCCCACGAGTGGGAACTGGACCAACAAGTTCTAAACAACATCTTCTCGGAATGGGGGACACCGCAAATAGACCTCTTTGCCACCAGGGAGAACGCCAAATGCCACAGCTTCGCAAGCTGGCATCCCCAACCGAGGTCACTAGGAAATGCATTTTCCATCGCATGGCGCAACGTGTTTGCGTACGCATTTCCGCCATTTCCCCTGATAACCAGAGTCATTCGGAAAATGAAAATGGAACACTGCACCTTGATTCTCATTGCCCCATACTGGCCGAGACCGCATTGGTTCACGGACCTCCGTCGCCTCTCAGTCCAACCATCAATCCAACTGCATCAACATCCCTCTCTACTCTCAATGTCCAAAGGCCAAGTACTCCACCCGAATCTGAAATCTCTCAGGTTATCGGCATGGCTCCTGAGTACCGAGAGTTCTGTCACCTAAACATCCCGCAGGAGTGCAGGGAAGTCCTAGCTAAGGCAAGAGCAGTTAGCACAAACAAAACTTATTCCTTGAAATGGAAACGCTTTTGTGTTTGGTGTAAAGACAACAATATCCATCCTTTCAAGATCACTCCAGAACAGCTACTGCCTTATTTATTACATCTGGCACAAACAGGACTTGCACATGCCTCCATTAGAGTACATCTGGCAGCGATCTCCCGCTTTACGAGAACTTCAAAAGGACCTTCCCTATGGTCCAACAGATTGATAAAACAATTCCTTAAAGGGCTCTATAGATCCTTTCCAAGGCCAAGACGAGTTCCACCAACGTGGCACCTTAATGTGGTTCTCAACCAATTAATGAAGCATCCATTTGAGCCCATCCATAGGGCTGAAATCAAATACATCTCATGGAAAACTGCACTTCTTTTGGCTTTAACATCAGCGAGAAGGGTCAGTGAGTTACAAGCTCTTTCAATACAAGATCCTTTCATGCAATTCAGAGAGGACAGTGATTTTAAGAACCAATCCTCGCTTCATTCCTCAAGTCCCCTCGGACTTCCATCTAAATGAACCACTTGTACTTCGATCATTCTTCCCGAACCCCAGTACTATGACTGAAAGATCTCTTCACTCTTTGGACCTAAAGAGATGTCTAAAATTGTACCTAGACAAAACAAAACATTTCAGAAAAACAAATCCGCTTTTCATCGCCTTCAGCAGACCTAGAAAAGGCATGCCACTCTCCAAACAAAGCATTTCCCGATGGATATCAGCGGCAATTGCTTTTTGCCATGACAAAGCCGGACGTCCATTACATTCCAAAGTCCGAGCGCATTCCACAAGGGCTGTGTCCACATCGGCGGCACTATTCGCTGGAGTACTGTAGGAGAGTAGGGTCTGCAATCCTATGATCACCCAGATTTTTTGCTTTTTGCTGCACTGGTTTACGACTTTCCCTGGCTGTGGGCCTGCTAATCAGACCCACAGCCTAGCTGTTCTCTCTATCCAAATTGTACTTAGGTACTGAATTGGCACTGGGCCCTCTCCAAGGCCCTGTACCCAGGGCTGAGGTGCACCCAGAAGTCTCCCAGGGGCTGAAGCATGTATTGTGCCACCCCTGGATTGACTAACTAAAACTGACACAACTGGCTGCACGACAGCTGGGGCAAGGTGGTGTACACACCCTTTGCTTTAGATGTAGTATACCTATATCTAACCCTAAAATGGACACACAGATCTCCTATCAGTCACTCCTATGGCAGGCCTTAACAATCCTGAAGGCAGAGTGCTTGGAATCGTGTGAGATGGTGCTCTAGCATGAGCTGAGCCTGTCTGCGGCTTTCGGGATCCATCCCTTAGCCGTTTCCATGATATCGCATACCATATACTCTTAAGTGCATTATAATCCTCGCGGTTATGTGCCAACTCTGGTATCGCTTTATCAAAACATGTCGAGTAAGGTGTCATACGAATTGGAATACTAACCCCTCGCCAATTCTGGCGACGGGGTTAGCATTCCACCCTTCTAGAGGGACACGACATGCCTGTAACCTATAACCCGGTTAAAAGTCAGACAGAGCCTTAGCATTCACAAAATGGATGCTGCCACCGAGACACAAGTCTGCCCTCCTGCTGCTGGGAGTCCTCCCAGAGCAGGAGATAAGGACAAAGGGTTTCCTGCCAGGGGCGGTGCCAGCACCGTCCCAGACAGGGTTTTGTGTATTGTAGGTAGGCAGGGCTTTAGAGGAAGGTGACTGCACGTGGCACCCCGGTGCTCACTGTGCATAGGCTGGCTGGAACCAGTTCCAGGGTCACTCCAGACCCTGTGCTGGGGAAAAGCCCGCCAAGGAAGTGGGTGTAACCACCCCCCTCCTAGTCCCACCCATAGGGCAGGACTTAGTCGCGTGCCAGCCCCTTTTTACAGGATAAAGGTAGAGACTGGCCCCCTTCCAAATCAGATCATCTTTGAATCCTGAAACTACTTTCTGCGAAAGGAACTCAAGACTTCTTCCTAAGATTTCTCCCTTGTGACTAAGGAGTAGTCACCCTGCGTCCGCAGGCACCATCTAAGAACACTGCGGTCTGCTGTAAGTCCTTCCTCCGGAATCCGACTGCCCAGCTCGACGAGAACCGGCTTCCCTGGCACCTCTGACCTCTACCCACCTCTACAGCCCAGCTGAGAACCGTGGGTGCGACGAGACCTCAAGGGACCGGCCATCTGCAAGACTGCACGACTTCTTTCCAGCAAGCCCGCCGAGTAATCTACTGGTGAGTGCTTTGGGGTCCGAGAAGCCCCGACTCTGAGCAGCTCCAGCTCCGAAGTGCAGCCCCCCAGCATCTCCACGATCTGCGTGGGGCCCTTCTGCTTTCCGCTGCTCACCGCGTTGTTTGGCTACTAGCCCGTTGGCTTGTGGCCTTCCTGACGACGCCCGACGACATTTCTGCTGCTGGTCTGGTTGCTCCAGACTGGCCCTTGCTCCCTTCCCGAAGAGGAGCACCCTGGACCCTCCTGGTCCACTCAAGACGCCATTTTGAGTCCACCGCGTGGGCTTGAATTAGCCAAGGCTTGTTGCCCAATCCTGGGTAACTTCGACGCCAACGACTTCATCCTTCGTGGGACAGCTCGCACCTCCATCCTGGTCGCCGACAACGCCTCCTGGTCCGAGAGACTGCAGAGCCCAGCAGCGCCCACTCACCTGACTGCGGTGACTTCGCCCGGTGCCATCCTGGTGCCCACTTAATCACTGGCTAGTGATTCAAGAACTTGGTCCCCTCTGCTTTCAGGTTTTCTTCTTCCTTGATCCAGGCTTGGATCCATCGAACTTTTCTTCACTGGTCGCCTGCCAGCAACTTCTTCCTTCCAGGCTCCTGGTCCGGCAACGAGATCCCCGACGTCTTTTCAGACCTATGCAGCTGCAGCCCCTGGGCTAGGTAACTTCGGCACTCCGGTGTCCCAGCATAGCCTCACTATCCAAGGGTCAGGATCCACTGTCATTTTCTCCCTACCAGGTCGGGTTCGCCCGTGAACACTAACTTTGTGAATTCTAGCTTCCATAGACTTTGTCCCGCATCCCGCGTGAGAGTGCACACTCTGCACCCGAGTCCCCTGGGCCTCCTAGTAGTAATCTAACGATTCCCTAGTCCAGTCCTAGCGATTCCAAAGCCTATTAGAACTGTTACTTACCTGCTAGTAATTCGCATTCCACTTTTAGCGTATATGGTTTTTCGTGCCCCTCGGGCATTTGTGTAACGTGCTAACTTAAAAGTATTTTCGTAAGAGTTTTGTTGTGTGCTTAGCACCCTGTCCTCATAAAGAGTACAGGGTTGTTGTGATTCTAATAAATACATTGTTTATTTTCATAACACTTGTGTGGTGTCCTTTCACTGGGTGTTCAAGGGGTAATGTGATGGTAAAACAGCTGGCTTAACACGCCCTCTAGAGTCTTAGCCTTAGACTGCTCGTATCCATGCTACTAGGATAGCTGGTCTATAAGGTTGACTTACAACCAATCATCAATAAGGGTTGTTTGGACTGATATATAGTGATCACTAGAATAGTGAGCACTGCACATCAGGCCAACTTCTCACATTGGTGAGCAGCGGTTGGGATTTGAGCTTGCTGTTGTTTTACCACACATGCCCTAAGAATATCTTGTGAAAGATCACATAAGTACTAAAGGTACATATAACTTAGCTTAGAATACTCTGAGTTCTACTGAACCAGCTGTTGTAGCTCCTAGGGCCTAGCACACCCTAAACTACAACTCTAGCAAGGGATCAGTAGGCAAACATATAGTGTAGGTAAGTGCACCACTTACACCTCACTAGAAAAGCATGTCGACTCAGGGGGACTCTACTGAGACTCCCCTGGTCAGTGTTGACCCTCCACAGGTCACTTCAAGATATGCAGCTCTCAATTTTCAGGAGATGAGACAACTCTGTGTCTCCAGGAAACTGAAGCAGGGGTCTAACCCCACCCTTCCCTTTCTGATAGGTCTCTTAGAGACATATGATGCCAGAAAGCTCTCTCAGTTACATGAGAGCATGCCAGCCTTAGAGGGAACCTCTGGGGATCCAGACCTCCCCAACACTGATTCAGCAGTTGAGGAGGAGGATGAGGAGGTACTCTCTGGGGATGAGGTAGACAAGGGTCTTGAGGTAGTCAGAAGGCTAACTAGGACCAACTTAGACTTACTTGGGCTAGGATCTGGGGGCCCCCCAGTACTAACCCGAAGTGGGCCTAACCTTGGAGTTAGGAGAGATAGATCTCTTTCTAGGGACTCCAATAGATCTCTGCACTCTAATGCCTCTTCTCAGGGGAGAAGGAATCCTCCACAGAGGAGATTTACTTCCCCTCAGAGAAGGGAGCATGAGGCTAGGATGAGACAAGCTGAACTGAGGATTGAAAGGGAAGAAATTGCCCTGGCCAAAGAGAAGCTTGCCCTGGCAAGAGAGCAGCAGATGAGTGGGCTAGCTCCCACTGGTGGCAGCAATCTCCCAAGAGATAGAGAGAAGGGTTTAGATACTAAACACCTGACTAAAATAGTGCCCCCCTTTAAGCAAGGGGATGACATCCAGAAATGGATGGCTGCTCTGGAGAGGGCCTGCACTGTGCAGAACATTCCCCAGAGTCAGTGGGCAGCTATACTGTGGCTCTCCTTTGATGGTAAAGGTAGAGATAAGCTCCTCACTACAAGAGTGGAGGATGCTAACAATTACCAGGTCCTGAAGAATACACTGGTTGATGGGTTTGGTTTAACCACTGAGCAGTACAGGTTGCTGTTCAGAGACACCCAGAAAACTCAGTCTCAGGACTGGTCTGATTTTGTGGATTGTGCCACTAAGGCTTTGGAGGGCTGGTTGCTGGGTAGCAAGGTTACAGATTACACAGGATTGTATAATCTAATGATGAGAGAACACATTTTGAACAATTGTCAGAACCAGTTGCTGCACCAGCACCTTGTTGATTCAGATCTGACCTCTCCCCAAGAATTGGGAAAGAAGGCAGACAAATGGGTCAGGACAAGGATCAAGCAGAACCAGAACCAGAACCAGGGTGGTCAGAAGAAAGCAGACCAGAAGGGTAATGTCAAGAATGAGCAAAATGACCAGAAGTCTTCACCAGGTCCCCAACAAACCAAAGAGGGTGGGGGTCAGGCTTCCCAGAAGAAGACTCAAGAAGGCCAGTCCAAAAGGTGGTGCCAGTACTGCAAAAGTAAATCTCACTGGTTTAGTGAGTGCACCAAAAGAGGAGGAGGACAAACTCCTACCACTACAGCTCCTAAAGCAACTGCACCCCCTAGTACAGTCAGTAGTGGTAGTGTCACTCCCAAGGCATTAGTTGGGTTAACCTTGGGTACTGAGGGGTCTGACAACTTAGTTGGCACACTCACTCAGGCTGTCCTTGTCTGTACAGGGGATATGGATATGTCCCCTGAAATAAGTCCCAATACTTTGGGCAAATACAGGCAGACACCTTTGATTAATGGCAAAATGGCTCAGGCCTATAGGGACACTTGTGCCAGTGTCACCATGGTGACACCTAACTTTGTGGACCCTGGACAGATCATGCCAGGTACTGATTTCCTGGTGACCAATGCCAGCAATGTCACTACTAGTCATAGTGTGGCAATTGTAGCTTTCTCCTGGGGTGGAGTGAAGGGACAAAAGAAAGTTGTAGTCAGTTCAGACCTCCCAGTTGATTGTTTGTTGGGCAATGATTTGGAGTCATCACAATGGTCAGAAGTGGAGCAGAGGACTCACATGGAGATGTTAGGCTTGCCAGCACATGTGCTTGCTGTGACTAGGTCACAGGCCAGAAGATGCCCCACTGAACAGGTGCTGGATCCTGAAATTATGGACCAGACACCTCCCAAGAAGAAGAGCAGTAAGGGTAAGGCTTTGCCTTCCCCCTTGCCCCAGGTTGAGGATCAAGTCTCTGAGGAGGCTGATCTAGAAGAGCTGAGGGAAACTGAGCCTAAAGAGCTTGAACTTGATCAAGTTGAGTTTCTGGGCTCAGGGGGACCCTCCAGAGCAGACCTGGGGAAGGAACAGTTGAGCTGCCCTTCCCTTGAACCCCTCAGACAGCAGGCTGCTGCTGAGGCTGCAGGGAATGCCACAGGTGCCCACAGGGTATACTGGGAAGATGGACTCCTGTACTCTGAGTCAAGAGACCCCAAGCCTGGTGCAACCAGGAGGCTGGTCATCCCCTTGTCTCTGAGAGGTTTCCTTCTCACCTTGGCCCATGAGATTCCCCTTGCAGGTCATTTAGGTCAGACAAAGACTTGGGACAGGCTTGTCTCACACTTTCACTGGCCACATATGAATGAGAATACCAAGGAGTTTTGTCGCTCATGTGTCACTTGCCAAGCCAGTGGTAAGTCAGGTGGCACAACAAAGGCCCCCCTCATACCACTACCTGTGGTGGGGGTTCCCTTTGAAAGGGTGGGGATTGACATTGTTGGTCCAATGGAACCCCAGACAGCATCAGGACACAAGTTTATACTGGTGGTGGTGGACCATGCCACCAGGTATCCTGAGGCTATTCCCCTTAGGACCACTACAGCCCCTGTAGTGGCAAGAGCCCTAGTTGGAGTGTTCTCCAGAGTGGGTTTCCCTAAGGAGGTCGTTTCTGACAGAGGTACAAACTTCATGTCAGGATATCTGACTGCCATGTGGAAAGAGTGTGGTGTGAACTACAAGTTCACCACACCCTATCATCCACAATGCAATGGGCTTGTTGAGAGATTCAACAGGACCCTGAAAGGGATGATTCATGGACTACCTGAACCTCTTAGGAGAAGATGGGATGTTCTGATCCCCTGCCTCTTGTTTGCTTACAGAGAGGTCCCACAGAAGGGGGTTGGCTACAGCCCTTTTGAGCTTCTGTATGGGCATCCTGTAAGGGGACCCCTGTGTTTGGTGAAGGAAGGATGGGAGAGACCTCTCAAAAAGCCTGCAACCAACATAGTGGACTATGTACTTGGTCTCCGCTCCAGGATGGCTGAGTATATGGAAAAGGCATCTAAAAACCTTGAGGCCAGCCAGGAACTTCAAAAAGCTTGGCATGACCAAAAGGCTGTACTGACTGTGTACCAGCCAGGACAGAAGGTGTGGGTGCTGGAGCCAGTGGCCCCAGCAGCTCTGAAAGACAAATGGTCTGGGCCCCACACCATCATTGAGCAAAAGGGAGAGGTTACCTACTTGGTGGACCTTGGAACTCCCAGGAGCCCTCTCAGAGTGCTCCATGTTAACAGGCTCAAAGCATATGTTGACAGGAAGGACATGAGCTTGCTCATGGCCACAGATGAGGGACAGGAGGAAGAGAGTGACCCTCTCCCAGACCTGCTCACTCAGAATCCTGATGATGGGTCAGTTGATGGTGTTGTCTTTTGTGGCAGCCTCACTGAACATCAGCAACAGGATTGCAGGCAAGTTCTGCAATCCTTTCGACATATGTTCTCTCTGACACCCAGCCAAACTGATTGGTGTACCCATGATGTTGACACTGGAGACAGTCTGCCTGTCAAGAGTAAAATCTACAGACAGCCTGATCATGTTAGAGACTGCATAAAAACTGAAGTGCAGAAAATGTTGGAACTGGGAGTCATTGAGCCCTCAGATAGCCCTTGGGCTAGCCCAGTAGTTCTAGTGCCAAAGCCTCACACCCAGGGTGGTAAGAGAGAGATGAGGTTTTGCGTAGACTACAGAGGCCTCAATGCAGTCACTAAGACTGATGCCCACCCAATACCAAGAGCAGATGAGCTTATAGATAGATTGGCTTCTGCCAACTTCTTAAGCACATTTGATTTGACAGCTGGGTATTGGCAAATCAGGTTAGCTGAGGAAGCCAAACCTAAGACAGCATTTTCTACCCCTGGAGGGCATTATCAATTTGTGGTAATGCCCTTTGGACTGAAAAATGCACCTGCCACCTTCCAAAGGTTGGTGAATCAAGTCCTCACTGGGCTGGATGACTTCTGTGCAGCTTATCTTGACGATATTGCTGTCTTTAGCTCCACCTGGGAGGATCACCTGGTCCACCTGAGGAAAGTGTTAGAGGCCCTGCAAAAGGCAGGCCTCACTATCAAGGCCACCAAGTGCCAGATAGGGCAGTCACAGGTTGTATACCTGGGCCACCTTGTAGGTGGGGGCCAGGTTCAGCCACTGGAGAGTAAGATACAGGCCATCAAGGACTGGACTCCTCCAATCACCCAGACTCAGGTTCGAGCTTTCTTGGGCCTGACTGGGTACTATAGGAAGTTTGTCAGAAATTATGGGTCCATAGTGACCCCCCTTAATGACCTGACAAGCAAAAAGATGCCAAAGAAAGTTCAGTGGACAGCAAGCTGTCAGAAAGCATTCAATGACCTCAAGCAGGCCATGTGCACAGCACCTATCCTCAAGAGTCCAGATTACTCCAAGCCATTCATTGTCCAAACAGATGCTTCTGAGTTGGGTGTGGGGGCTGTTCTGTCTCAACTGAATTTTGATGGTAATGATCAGCCTATTGCTTTCATTAGTAGGAGGTTGACACCCAGAGAGAAAAATTGGTCAGCTATTGAGAGGGAGGCCTTTGCTGTGGTCTGGGCCCTGAAGAAGCTGAGGGCCTACTTGTTTGGCACTCACTTCACCATTCAGACAGACCATAAGCCCCTCTTGTGGCTAAATCAGATGAAGGGTGAAAACCCCAAACTGCTTAGGTGGTCCATTTCCCTACAGGGGATGGATTTTACAGTGGAGCATAGACCTGGGACTGATCACAGCAATGCTGATGGGCTCTCCAGGTATTTCCACTTAGAGCAAGAAGACTCACCTGGTCAAGGTTAGCTTATTGTCCCAAAGTTTGGGGGGGGGGGTCATGTAGGAGAGTAGGGTCTGCAATCCTATGATCACCCAGATTTTTTGCTTTTTGCTGCACTGGTTTACGACTTTCCCTGGCTGTGGGCCTGCTAATCAGACCCACAGCCTAGCTGTTCTCTCTATCCAAATTGTACTTAGGTACTGAATTGGCACTGGGCCCTCTCCAAGTCCCTGTACCCAGGGCTGAGGTGCACCCAGAAGTCTCCCAGGGGCTGAAGCATGTATTGTGCCACCCCTGGATTGACTAACTAAAACTGACACAACTGGCTGCACGACAGCTGGGGCAAGGTGGTGTACACACCCTTTGCTTTAGATGTAGTATACCTATATCTAACCCTAAAATGGACACACAGATCTCCTATCAGTCACTCCTATGGCAGGCCTTAACAATCCTGAAGGCAGAGTGCTTGGAATCGTGTGAGATGGTGCTCTAGCATGAGCTGAGCCTGTCTGCGGCTTTCGGGATCCATCCCTTAGCCGTTTCCATGATATCGCATACCATATACTCTTAAGTGCATTATAATCCTCGCGGTTATGTGCCAACTCTGGTATCGCTTTATCAAAACATGTCGAGTAAGGTGTCATACGAATTGGAATACTAACCCCTCGCCAATTCTGGCGACGGGGTTAGCATTCCACCCTTCTAGAGGGACACGACATGCCTGTAACCTATAACCCGGTTAAAAGTCAGACAGAGCCTTAGCATTCACAAAATGGATGCTGCCACCGAGACACAAGTCTGCCCTCCTGCTGCTGGGAGTCCTCCCAGAGCAGGAGATAAGGACAAAGGGTTTCCTGCCAGGGGCGGTGCCAGCACCGTCCCAGACAGGGTTTTGTGTATTGTAGGTAGGCAGGGCTTTAGAGGAAGGTGACTGCACGTGGCACCCCGGTGCTCACTGTGCATAGGCTGGCTGGAACCAGTTCCAGGGTCACTCCAGACCCTGTGCTGGGGAAAAGCCCGCCAAGGAAGTGGGTGTAACCACCCCCCTCCTAGTCCCACCCATAGGGCAGGACTTAGTCGCGTGCCAGCCCCTTTTTACAGGATAAAGGTAGAGACTGGCCCCCTTCCAAATCAGATCATCTTTGAATCCTGAAACTACTTTCTGCGAAAGGAACTCAAGACTTCTTCCTAAGATTTCTCCCTTGTGACTAAGGAGTAGTCACCCTGCGTCCGCAGGCACCATCTAAGAACACTGCGGTCTGCTGTAAGTCCTTCCTCCGGAATCCGACTGCCCAGCTCGACGAGAACCGGCTTCCCTGGCACCTCTGACCTCTACCCACCTCTACAGCCCAGCTGAGAACCGTGGGTGCGACGAGACCTCAAGGGACCGGCCATCTGCAAGACTGCACGACTTCTTTCCAGCAAGCCCGCCGAGTAATCTACTGGTGAGTGCTTTGGGGTCCGAGAAGCCCCGACTCTGAGCAGCTCCAGCTCCGAAGTGCAGCCCCCCAGCATCTCCACGATCTGCGTGGGGCCCTTCTGCTTTCCGCTGCTCACCGCGTTGTTTGGCTACTAGCCCGTTGGCTTGTGGCCTTCCTGACGACGCCCGACGACATTTCTGCTGCTGGTCTGGTTGCTCCAGACTGGCCCTTGCTCCCTTCCCGAAGAGGAGCACCCTGGACCCTCCTGGTCCACTCAAGACGCCATTTTGAGTCCACCGCGTGGGCTTGAATTAGCCAAGGCTTGTTGCCCAATCCTGGGTAACTTCGACGCCAACGACTTCATCCTTCGTGGGACAGCTCGCACCTCCATCCTGGTCGCCGACAACGCCTCCTGGTCCGAGAGACTGCAGAGCCCAGCAGCGCCCACTCACCTGACTGCGGTGACTTCGCCCGGTGCCATCCTGGTGCCCACTTAATCACTGGCTAGTGATTCAAGAACTTGGTCCCCTCTGCTTTCAGGTTTTCTTCTTCCTTGATCCAGGCTTGGATCCATCGAACTTTTCTTCACTGGTCGCCTGCCAGCAACTTCTTCCTTCCAGGCTCCTGGTCCGGCAACGAGATCCCCGACGTCTTTTCAGACCTATGCAGCTGCAGCCCCTGGGCTAGGTAACTTCGGCACTCCGGTGTCCCAGCATAGCCTCACTATCCAAGGGTCAGGATCCACTGTCATTTTCTCCCTACCAGGTCGGGTTCGCCCGTGAACACTAACTTTGTGAATTCTAGCTTCCATAGACTTTGTCCCGCATCCCGCGTGAGAGTGCACACTCTGCACCCGAGTCCCCTGGGCCTCCTAGTAGTAATCTAACGATTCCCTAGTCCAGTCCTAGCGATTCCAAAGCCTATTAGAACTGTTACTTACCTGCTAGTAATTCGCATTCCACTTTTAGCGTATATGGTTTTTCGTGCCCCTCGGGCATTTGTGTAACGTGCTAACTTAAAAGTATTTTCGTAAGAGTTTTGTTGTGTGCTTAGCACCCTGTCCTCATAAAGAGTACAGGGTTGTTGTGATTCTAATAAATACATTGTTTATTTTCATAACACTTGTGTGGTGTCCTTTCACTGGGTGTTCAAGGGGTAATGTGATGGTAAAACAGCTGGCTTAACACGCCCTCTAGAGTCTTAGCCTTAGACTGCTCGTATCCATGCTACTAGGATAGCTGGTCTATAAGGTTGACTTACAACCAATCATCAATAAGGGTTGTTTGGACTGATATATAGTGATCACTAGAATAGTGAGCACTGCACATCAGGCCAACTTCTCACAAGTACCGATTCTGGACATCTGCAGGGCAGCGACCTGGAAGTCGCCGCATACATTTACCAGGCACTACTGCCTGGATACGGAGCTGATGCAGGATGCAGCTGTGGGCCAGGCTGTACTTCGCCATCTATTCCAGTAAGATGAGCCTTCCTCCTTCCCACCGTCCTGCAATGGTATGCACATTTATTTACTTTCTTATTTGTATTGCTGATGGTTACTAGTCGCATGATATGTATTATCTCAGACTATTTGTTATGTTCCATCGCAAATGTGCATAATGTATTGCTTGCTATTCTGATTCAGGCATGTGAATCTATGAAAGACACCCATAATACTGGATAAGAAATGCGTTACTTACCTGTGACAGCAGTTATCCAGTATTGGTGTCTTTCATAGATTCACATGCAACCCTCCCGCCTCCCCAGGAAGGACTCATCTCACTCCATAACATACGTTACGTCTACCTAGCTTGGTGCGTACGAAAATCTGAGAGACTGAGGCTCCTGGCAGGAAGGTTCTAGAGGGAGGTGGTAGCTGATTGGCTACCTTCAGGATTTTGGTCCTTTTTACAAAAGGACATAGATAGGCTACTAAGGCAAAGCCTTTGGGCCTACTTTTCTCTATGTATGTCTATAGGACATTACTTTTCTATTACCGGGGCTCCCGTCTTGACGACGGGGAATGATTCAGGCATGTGAATCTATGAAAGACACCAATACTGGATAACTGCTGTTACAGGTAAGTAACGCATTTCTTCCCGGCCGCCCCCCACTTCCCATGCATGTCTTGTTTGACGAAATGTTACTCAATGACCTTGCTTTAAACAAGAATGCCCTTAAGACTTTCTAAACAGACTTATTCTGCCACCCTTATTCTGCTGCTAAGTGCTGTTAGTTTAACTCGCATGAAGTCGCATTACGTAAAGAGAAAGGCTATATCCAAGTGAATGCTTTACCCATCACGAACTGAAACTGCTGACCTGTTGCTCCGGCATGTACACAAGAGTGGCATACGCTACGCACTACGATCGCTGCATTGTATGCGGCCATATTGCTTGTGCTGTTCACTTCTGCTAGTACTCCGTACTGTCACCAAGCTAGCTCTCAGGGAGTCTCTCGTGTGCTTTAGCCTGCAGTTTATCGATGTAAACATCCCACGCATTCCGCTGGGGCGCCACCCCCTGCTGCACAGACCGTGTTCTTTACGTTACCGTTTTGACAGCCGCCCACTCAGCCAGAGTCCTAAAGTAGGGGCGGGAGTGGACCTCTGGGGTATATCTTCACAGTGCTTCAATGGTGCAAACCCTAGTTTCTCTTGTGCAGCAATGTGCCAGAAGCGCGTCCCTGCCTCATCTTCCCAGCGCACACACCTACTCACGCCACTGAGCATCAGCGATGGGTGGTAATACGACCCAAAGGTGAGCCGAGGAAATTGCCAGTGCCCACCACACCCAGCGATCGTAGTACGTAGATCGTAATGGCTTCTGGTAACACAAAGGCACCCGAGTGACTTACGACACACTTAATATGGCCAACAGCAAATACATGCAAACAATACATTCTGCAGGACCGCTGCTGCACACCGCAACACATGCATTGATGTCAAGAAATGGAAAAAACACTGGTAAATGTAAGCATAATTGTATAATAGCTTTACTGTCTTTTTGGATTTTTAAATTACCTTACAGTTGTGGCGTTGGCAAATCGATTTTGGTGAATCCTACCACTGCCTGCCACTGTTATCATAGCATACCGATCATTAAAAATGCTGACTCTCAAAGGCCCCGATCTTTAACATCGGGTGAAAGTACTTGTATATATAGTCATCTTGTGCTCTCGTTTTTCCTCATTACAGAAAACAAAAGAATGCTAGCTAATGGGACAGCAATTTACCATTTTTTACGGGTTTCCTATTCTAGTTTGCTTTTGTAGCTGAAGACTTAGATAGATATCTTGTACACTTTGATACGCAAGACCCACAGCACTCACAGTGATTACACCATTCTCAAGGTGCCTTCCACAGGTGAGTGCGATTTAAATAGGTGATAACACGCATCAATCCCTGTTTGTCTCCACATCCACTAGTTTGAACACATTTCCTCGGACCTTGCAATCGGACAGCCGTGTTGTGTTGACGTTAATATAGAACTCTGTGACTGCCTGTGCCTTGCATTAAATACATTAATTAATGCGATCAAAGGCATGCTTGTTGATATTAGATATGTTCAATATCCGACATGTGATACAGTTGTTATACAGAAAGGCGTTCTGCCTTGGAGCTGCTTACTTCTGAAAGCTAAAACGTCTTTATAAACACACACACACACACAACCACACACACAACCACACACACACAACCACACACACACAACCACACAACCACACACACACACAACCACACAACCACACAACCACACAACCACACACACACACAACCACACACACACACAACCACACACACACACACAACCACACACACACACAACCACACACACACAACCACACACAACCACACACACACACAACCACACACACACAACCACACACACACAACCACACACACACAACCACACACACACAACCACACACACACAACCACACACACACAACCACACACACACAACCACACAAACACAACCACACACACACAACCACACACACACACAACCACACACACAACCACACACACACACCACACACACACACACACAACCACACACACACACACAACCACACACACACACACACACACCACATACACAACCACACACACACAACCACAAGCACAACACACACAACCACACACGCAACCACACACGCAACCACACGCACAACCACGTGCACAGCCACACCCACAACCACACTCCCGACCACACTCCCGACCACACTCCCGACCACACTCCCGACCACACTCCCGACCACACTCCCGACCACACTCCCGACCACACAACCACACACACACACAACCACACACACACACAACCACACACACACACAACCACACACACACACAACCACACACACACACAACCACACACAACCACACACACACAACCACACACACACAACCACACACAACCAACCACACACAAGCACACACAAGCACACAACCACAAGCACACACACAAGCACACACACAACCACAAGCACAACACACACAACCACGTGCACAGCCACACGCACAACCACGTGCACAGCCACACGCACAGCTACACCCACAACCACACTCCCAACCACACTCCCAACCACACTCCCAACCACACTCCCGACCACACTCCCGACCACACTCCCGACCACACTCCCGACCACACTCCCGACCACACTCCCGACCACACTCCCGACCACACTCCCGACCACACTCCCGACCACACTCCCGACCACACTCCCGACCACACACACACACAACCACACACACAACCACACACACACAACCACACACACACAACCACACACACACAACCACACACACACAACCACACACACACAACCACACACAACCAACCACACACAACCAACCACACACACAACCACACACGCAACCACGTGCACAGCCACACGCACAGCTACACCCACACTCCCGACCACACTCCCGACCACACTCCCGACCACACTCCCGACCACACTCCCGACCACACTCCCGACCACACTCCCGACCACACTCCCGACCACACTCCCGACCACACTCCCGACCACACTCCCGACCACACTCCCGACCACACACACACACAACCACACACACACAACCACACACACACAACCACACACACACAACCACACACACACAACCACACACACACAACCACACACACACAACCACACACAACCACACACAAGCACACACAAGCACACACACACACACACACACACACAACCACAACCACAACACACACAACCACACACGCAACCACACGCACAACCACGTGCACAGCCACACGCACAGCTACACCCACACTCCCGACCACACTCCCGACCACACTCCCGACCACACTCCTGACCACACTCCCGACCACACTCCCGACCACACTCCCGACCACACTCCCGACCACACTCCCGACCACACTCCCGACCACACTCCCGACCACACTCCCGACCACACTCCCGACCACACACACAACCACACACACAACCACACACACAACCACAACCACACATACAAGCACAACCACACATACAAGCACAACCACACATACAACCACACACACACACCCACACCGTCAGTGCACAGTTTCACCAGGCACAGACACCATCAGTCGTCAGTGCACGCTTTCACCGGGCACAAACACCACCAGCTGTCAGTGCACACTTTCACCGGGCACAAACAACACCAGCCGTCCGTGCACGCTTCCACCAGCCGTCCGTGCACGCTTCCACCAGCCGTCCGTGCACGCTTCCACCAGCCGTCCGTGCACGCTTCCACCAGCCGTCCGTGCACGCTTCCACCAGCCGTCCGTGCACGCTTCCACCAGCCGTCCGTGCACGCTTCCACCAGCCGTCAGTGCACGCTTCCACCAGCCGTCAGTGCACGCTTCCACCAGCCGTCCGTGCACGCTTCCACCAGCCGTCCGTGCACGCTTCCACCAGCCGTCAGTGCACGCTTCCACCAGCCGTCAGTGCACGCTTTCACCAAGCACAGACACCACCACCAGCCATCAGTGCACGCTTACACCAGCCACACACACACACCACCAGCCATCAGTGCACGCTTTCACCAGCCACACACACACACCACCAGCCATCAGTGCACGCTTTCGCCGGGCACAAACACCACCAGCTGTCAGTGCACACTTTCACCAGGCACACACCACCAGCTGTCAGTGCACACTTTCACCAGACACACACCACCAGATGTCAGTGCACGCTTTCGCCGGGCACACACACACCACCAGCCATCAGTGCACGCTTTCACCAGGCACACACACACCACCAGCCGTCGGTGCTCGCTTTCACCAGGCACACACCACCAGCGTCAGTGCACGCTTTCACCAGGCTCACACACCACCAGCCGTCAGTGCACGCTTCCACCAGGCACACACACCACCAGCCGGCAGTGCACACTTCCACCACAGCACCACCACAGCACCACCACAGCACCACCACAGCACCACTCAGCACCACTACAGCATCACTCAGGGGCACCACAACATCACTATGCGCTACAACTGCATCACTGAACGCCACAGCATCGTTGGCCCCAAAACAACATCACTCAGCGCCACCACAGCATCAATCTGTGCAACCATTCAACAACAACTGGTTCAAATATGTTCTGTCAATGTTTCAAGCTTTATTACAAATGTCATAAAAAGATGTTAAATGTTTTCACTTCTGTTCTTGTTAAAACATTGTGATTTGTCAGATCAATACATGTAAGACAGGGGAAAACTAAACATGTACCTTTACTAATGCTATAGATGTAACATTTGCTAACTTTATAACTATTGGCATTTCTGATAACAAAATTAATACTTTTATATTTTGAAAAACAAACAAATTAAAAAATGTTTACATTTTACACACCAAAAGCTCAAACTTTTTTTATTGCGAGACCTATTGCATTGCAAATGCTTGTTTTCCTCCAGTTACAGTTTCCCTTATTCCTTAAATTGATTATCACAGTACTGTAGATTCTGATAGTCCCAGCAGGCTGGCAGACTCTGGATATCTTATCTCCTGTAATGTATGATGGATATAAGGCATGTGTTTAAAGTCACCCTAAATCTCTGGCTCATGTGACATGATCCAATAGTCCTATCAGCTTAAGGAAAATATTAGTGTGCCTCTCCTTACTGCACCCTGTCCATGTGCCTTTTCCGTTCAGCTTTCTGACTTCTATTGATCCATTGTTTAAAGTTCAAATAGGTCTGTGTAATAGGTTTGAAATTATTTATTCAAATGTTTATCAGAGCAATTAAGGCTATTTTACTTGAATGTTTTTTAAAGGTGCTGAATAGAAAGGATGTGGCAAAGTTAGGAATAGTGTGGTTTTTTTGTGTTTTTTTTTACAAATGCCAATTTACAGTGTTGTCTATTGATTAGGTAGTATCAGTGCAGGCAAATTTACCTATCAATTATTCTAGCAACATGACAAGTAAAAATTACTTTCACTTTTACAGAATACAAATTGTTGAACAGCAGCATTTTGTGTGTCGAGGGAGTTAGGAAATGTATCCAGGAAATCTAGCATGGTGGGAAATGAGATGAAAAACATTTGGACTCACAACTTGGTTTGAAGACATTCTAAATTTGTACACTCCTTATGTCACAATATGGAGCGGTAGGAGAAGGGTTCTGCACCAACACATTTCATAGAATACTTTTCGGAAGTACATATGAAAATGCAAATCTGACTTTCACAGAAGTGGTAGTGATTGCTTCAGTGATCTCCGCTGTCCAAACAACGTTAATTTAGGATTGTGTTGGATTGTGATATTTTGACTTACATGCAGTTGCTACCTTTGTTGTGGGCCTTCTGCTCCTGTGTTCATATCCAGAAGAGTACTAGGTTGTTTTTTTGTGTGCCCAAATATTGTGTTGGTCTCTGCTTCCCCATTAGGAAACTGCAGAATCTAAATCTTCTTCCCCTTTTCACTTTAACAGATCCAGAGCGTTGGACAACCATTCCCCTGCTGGTGAAAATCTACAAGTTGCTAGTCAATGAACTTTCAAATGCTATGGAAGCTAATGCAACACGACAGAGTGCAGCAGAGTGGAGCCAAGGTACTGCAATTGTTTTTATATTTAATATTTTTTTTATCACTATTAACTATGCTAAATACTGGAGCATTGCCAGTAGACACCTGCCCACCCTCTAATAGTATTATTGCATGCCTCGCCTTGACTTTTTTATGTTAACAAAAAAGAGGTAGTAGTGTTCCCTTATAAAGAGATGGAATCGCACATCTAGTGATCATTTGCAGTCAACAATTGACAGTGTGAGAACAAAGAGTTTTTATAAACAAGAACTTTTCTACTGTTATTGGGGTGCTATTCTGCTCTTTCTGGCACCCACTACCAAAAGAGTGCCATTGGTAACAACAAACAAGTTGTGTACACACATTTATAACAATTGGAAAGACATTTGCAGCACACCCTTATGTTTACAAGAACGGCCAATGTTGTGCACAAGAGGGATACGACGTGTCGTGGGACAGGAGTATACGGTGCTCCTCCTGTATTTCTGATTGGAACTTTGTCAAGGTTCTTATACCGCTATTGCCGATACCTAATGGAGCGCATCTCACACAGGTTTTGAGATAAATTCTATTGGATTTGAGCATCTGTGATTTGTTAGATGTTCCCCACCTATGTTAATGCAAGGTGGTGAAACAGTAGATCTCTTTTAAGGGGGTCCGGTATGAATGATTCCGTTGCTCTCTGAAATCAAATAGTCCATCTGAAGATGGAGTGTCTACATCCGTGACAAAGTCTATGGGAGGACGAAACACCTGTTGGCAGTTTTGTCTGGATTGTATATCAAAAGAGAAAAGTAAACAAATAACGTAATTTGTATATACTTATTGATGTGGACTCTGCTTTTTTAGTTAAATTTACTTGGTCACCAAATTCTTGTCCAAAGAAATGAGTACATGAAATATTGATTTCATTAATCTAAGGCCACTACATTGGCCGTTCTTGTAAACATAAGGGTGTGCTGCAAATGTCTTTCCAATTGTTATCAATTTGACTTTTTTATGCTTTCCCTTCACCAATGTCCTTCCTCTTGAAGTATTCGAACATATTTCTACTCAATGTACCATCATTGCAACTATCCTGCATAACCAGGAGAAAATTGCACCAACATCTCATGCTTGATTTAACATTCTAAATTTGCCTGCTCTTGTTCCTTTGCTAGAGAGCCACCGAGTTGTTCCCTGAAACAAAATATTTTACATTAAACACACATCAATTAGGATTCTAATGATTACATGAGGGTCCGGTAGTAGAAAGTCTCCCGGGTGATAATCTCAAAACATAGCCTGTAAATCCTAGTTACCCAAGAAGGCATAACCTCAGAATAATTTCTATAATCTAATAAATCATTTATCTAGATTTTGAGCATTAAAAGGCAATTATGCAAACGGATTTTCTCTGAATTCGCGTTAGTTGAAAATTGATTTTAAGTGACATGGCTGGAAACAAGAATTACTTTTTGCTAGTGCTCTGCTGTATTACTCCCTCCTAGTGTTCATCTTGTGACATCATACACCCATGAAGAATTGGTGCAGTAGCCTCCTAGAGCTCCCTGGTGAAGCTTTACAGGGACCACTAGCGCAACCAACATGATTTCTAGATTGCCACATAGTACTCTGTGGCAAACTAATTGAAGGAGAAAGGCTAGGATCTGCTGAGGGTCTTGGTCGACCTTTACCTTATATCAATAACTATTTTTCAAATTGCTTTCTGCTTTGCTTGCTGTCTAACTCCGCTGTTTGTCGCACAGCATCCTCTTAGGCTCTCCACCTTTAGACCTCCATGGTCTGCTTCTCTCCCACTTTAGCTGTGTGCATAGCGAATGAGTTGAGCTGGGTAAAATGCTGCCATTAATATTAATTTCCATTGCAGGATTATGGACATTTTACTATGCCAAAATTGTATCTTTTTAGAGGTACATATGTTTAAATAACTATAACTAGTAACATGGAAAGACTGATTTCTTTTGTTCCCATCTTTAAAGGTTCCGCTTCTTTTTTTGTTTCGGAAATTGGAAAAATCAAGCATATAATTTCAATATGTTAAGATACCTTTCTCCTGTGAATCAAATTCACCTCTTTGCAGTTGCATGTCAAATGTGTGCAATATTGCGAAGTCCAATTCATCCCTGAGGTTTTTTCATCACTCATTGCCCATGTCCTTGCATATTTTCATTTAAAGTAAGTCTTGTTTTGAGTGCAGCATTTTTCTTCTCCAGTAAATTTGTATCTATAGTCACAAGCACTGAATTGACCTGACCACACCGTGGACGCGGAGTGCTTTTTACAAAATTATACTATTGGAGAGTGGATTAATATGTAGTGCGATTGTGAGACCTCACCATGTAATGTCACAATCTTTATCAGGTTCAGTTAGGCTTCTTTAAGAAAACCTTTTTCTCTGTCCTTAAGAGCTATGGCACAGATCAGTGACTTTTATTTTGATTTTTTATTTTGTTTTATTTTTAAAGCGCCCGAATCGCCCCATCTGGGTATCTCCGCGCTAAGAGAGTCATAGTTAACCAAGGAGGCACATTTAGAACAGTGAAGTTTTCAACAGCTTTCTGAATGCCAGATAGTCCGTGCATTGACGCAAGTGTATGGGAAGTTCATTCCAGTAGCGTGGGGCCAGGTTTGCCACCTAAGCGGGTTTTTTTGAAACGCGGAACTTGGAGCAGTGCTTTAGCTCCCGAGTGAAGGGGTCTAGAAGGTACATAACTAACAAATTTGTCGTTTAGGTAGCTAGGGCCAAGGTTGTTTAACAACTGGTATGCCATGTAGCAGATCTTAAATTTGATCCTCTTTGCACTGGTAACTAGTGAAGTTTTTGAAGCAGCGGGAGTGATGCAGTTCTTGGAGGGCATTTGTCACCAGGCGTGCCACAGTGTTCTGGACAACCTGTAGTTTGCAACAAGTGTAAAACATTTAGAAGTAACAAAACAGTCCATAAGTAAGCAACACAACACAATAGAAATCGGACACTAATTGATAAAAATAGGCAATTTTTATCTTAAAATAAAAACCAAAACAAAAATCTATTGAGGGTTACTGGACATATGCATTTGTAACTCACTGTAGTTCGCTTTTAAAAAATGCAATAAAATGATGTAAACATTTTTAGCACACCGGCAACAACAGCTTCTTCTCTTTACTTCGACAGGTCAGGGGCCAGTCACATGGACCACTTGGGTCTAGAGAGACCCTTACCTGTCAGGGTCAAGCAGTCTCGGAGTCCTCAGTTTACTTTTCTCCTTTACTGCTGTCCAGTTAAGAAGTGGTCCTGATGCTGCAGATGCTAGACATGCTGGGGGTGCTAGAGATGCTGAAGAGATGTGATGAGTGTTTCTGGGGTCACCGTGGTATCCACAAGCATCAGGGTTCAACTGTGGATTCAGAAATTGATCTCCCACGTTGCAGCAGAATAGTACAGTTCGGGTCCAGTCACACCTGGTCTCCTGGTTGGAGCAACCAAAGCAGTTGCTTACAGGTTGGCAAATCTGTTCTTTCTGGGACAATGATGTAGGAAGGTAGATCCCTGACTATGGTTGCCCCCAACTTTTTGCCTGGTGTTTTGCTGGTTTTCTGACTTAGTTGACCTGGGGCCCTGCTATTTAGGACCCCAGGCCTACTGCTCTATCTGTAAAATGGATTCCATGTACCTTAGGTACATATCTAATTGGATACTGAGTCACCTTATCAGTCCCTGTACAGTGTACCTTAGGTACCCAGGGCATAGGTGTACCCAGGGCCTACCAGGGGCTGCAGCATGTATTATGCCACCCCTGGCTGGCCATCCAAATCTGACACAACTGGCTGCACGACAGCTGGGGCAAGGTGGTGTAATCACCCTTTGCTTTAGATATAGTATTCCTATATCTAACCCTAAAATGGGCACACAGATCTCCTATCAGTCACTCCTATGGCAGGCCTTGACAATCCTGAAGGCAGAGTGCTTGGAATCGTGTGAGATAGTGCTCTGGCATGAGCTGAGCCTGTCTGCGGCTTTCGGGATCCATCCCTTAGCCGTTTCCATGATATCGCATACCATATACTCTTAAGTGCATTATAATCCTCGCGGTTATATGCCAACTCTGGTATCGCTTTATCAAAACATGTCGAGTAAGGTGTCATACGAATTGGAATACTAACCCCTCGCCAATTCTGGCGACGGGGTTAGCATTCCACCCTTCTAGAGGGACACGACATGTATGTAACCTGTAACCCCGGTTAAAGTTAGACAGAGCCTTAGCTCCACAAAATGGATGCTGCCACCGAGACACAAGTCTGCCCTCCTGCTGCTGGGAGTCCTCCCAGCCCAGGAGGCAAGGACAAAGGGTTTCCTGCCAGGGGCGGTGCCAGCACCGTCCCAGACAGGATTTTGTGTATCCTAGGTAGGCAGGGCTTTAGAGGAAGGTGACTGCAAGTGGCACCCCGGTGCTCACTGCGCATAGGCGCGCTGGAACCAGTTCCAGGGGCACTCCAGCCCCTGATCTGGGGAAAGCCCGCCAAAGGAGAGGGGTGTAACCACCCCCCTCCTAGTCCCACCCATAGGGCAGGACTTAGTCGCATGCCAGCCCCTTTTTGCAGGATAAAGGTAGGAACTGGCCCCCTTCCAGATTAGATCATCTTTGAATCCTGAAACTACTTTCCACGAAAGGAACTCAAGACTTCTTCCCAAGATTCTCCCTTGTGACTAAGGAGTAGTCACCCTGCAGCAGCAGGCACCAACCAAGCATCGCGGTTTGTTGCCAGTCTCTCCTTCGGATCCAGACTGCTCCAGCACGACGAGAACCGGCTTCCCTGGCACCTCTGACCTCAACCTACGTCATCAGCCCAGCTGTGATCCGTGGGTGCGACGAGACCTCGAGGGACCGGCCATCTTCAGAACTGCACGACGCTTGTCCAGCACGACCACCGAGTGACCCTCGACTGAGTGCTTTGGGGTAAGAGAAGCCCCGACCCTGAGCAGCTCCAGCACCGAAGTTCAGCCCCCCTGCATCCACGAGATCTGCGTGGGGCCCTTCTGCTCTTTGCTGCCAACCGCGTTGTCCAGGTCGCTTGCCCGTTGGCTAGTGGCCCTCTCACGACGCTCCACGACGACAACCACTGCTGGTCTGGTTGCTCCAGACTAGCCCTTGCTTCCCTCTAAAAGAGGAGCACCCTGGACCCTCCTGGTCCACTCAAGACGCCATTTTAGGTCCACCGCGTGGGCCTTGCATTTGCCAAGACTTGTTGCCCAATCCTGGGTCCAGCGACGTCGACAGCAAGAACCTTCGTGGGACAGCTCGCACCTCCATCCTGGTGGCCGACAACGCCTCCTGGTCCGAGAGACTGCAGAGCCCAGCAGCGCCCACTCACCTGGCTGAGGTGACTACGTCCGGTGCCATCCTGGTGCCCACTCAAATCACTGGCTAGTGATTCAGAACTTGGTCCCCTCTGCTTACAGGTTTCTTCTTCCCTGATCCAGGCTTGGATCACCTCGAACTTCTTCACTGGTCGCCTGCCAGCAACTTCTTTCTTCAGGCTCCTGGATCTTCAACGAGGGTTTCCGACGCAACTTCAACCCTATGCAGCCCCGCAGCCCCTGGGCTAGGTAACCTGAGTACTCCGGTGCTCCAGCATAGTCCAACACCCTAAGTGTTCGGATCCACTCTTGTTTTCGACCCACCTAGTCGGGTTCGCCCGAGAACAGTAACTTTGCAACTGCTAGCCTCCATAGACTTTTTCCCGCCTTACGCGTGAGAGTTCCCACTCTGCACACGACGTCCACAGGCCTCCTGCATCTAATCCCAGTGTTTAGAATTGTAGGTCTAGCGATTCCTGAGTCTAGAAAAGTATTACTTACCTGCTAGCAAGTTCGCATTCCACTTACTGTGTATATGGTTTTTCGTGCCCCTAGGGCATTTGTGTAAATTGTGCGACTTAAAGTATTTCCGTAAGAGTTTTGTTGTGTGCTTAGCTCCCTGACTCATAAAGAGTTCAGGGTAGACTTGTTATAAATAAATATACGTTTATTTTCATAACAACTTGTGTGGTGTCCTTTCACTTGGTGTTCAAGGGGTAATGTGATGGTAAAACAGCTGGCTTAACACGCCCTCTAGAGTCTTAGCCTTAGACTGCTCGTATTCATGCTACTAGGATAGCTGGTCTATAAGGTTGACTTACAACCAATCATCAATAAGGGTTGTTTGGACTGATACAAAGTGCTCACTAGAATAGTGAACATTATATATCAGGCCAACTTCTCACAAATGGTCAACTCTGGCTACGAGTCCCACTGACTTGAGGACACCTCAGAAAGTTCAGGACTCCCAGCAGTCACATTAGAGTCAATTGATGGTCAGGTGTTCCTGGTCAACCAGACTTTTGGAGTGCAAGGTTCTTTAGGTTCTAGTGGTCCTGAAGTTTAACAGGAGGCTAGTCAACTAGCCCTTCAAGTCATTTCTGCTGTCCTGGCACAAGTGGAGCTCTTTTCCATGCTTGGGCACAGTAGGCACAGTCCTCTTTACAAGTCCTTCGAGTTTAGCATGTCCATTCTTTGGTGAAGTCTCTTTTAGCTGAGTTCAGGTAGCCAACAGGACAGTTTTTCTGTTTTCTGATGTGAGGTTTGTCTGTCTCACTTTTCTGCAATCTTGGCGTTTGTGGGAGGTGAAGGCCTCACTAGCCCATGGGGAAATCCTTCCCACTGCAAATGACTTCCTGAGGATTTGCCCACCAAACAATCCCAGAATACCGCTGACCAACTCTAAAGTGGTGGAAATCTTCTTCCCTTGTGAAGAGCCCTGGGCACACCTGGGGTTGGACCCAGTTGAATGAGCTACTCCTTCTGGAAAACAGTTATTCAACTGGTTTTCCCCCTCTGGGTCGCAGCCTGTCTGCCTACATTAGGAGCAGGCCTGTGGAGGCATGGTTGGGATTTGTTTCACTGAGGTGGTAGTCTCTATGAAGCTGGGCTGTCTGTGGCCACCACCCAGTGGTCATCCTGTTGGAGGAGGTCACACCTCCTCCAGCCTGTAGTTCCCTCTGTTCCATGTTCCTGGGAGCGCTTGACACTTCCTAGCAAGGGGGCAGCATGCTGTTTTGGGTGCCAGCTGCTGCAGAAATACTGGATGCGGTACTGGAGGTTTGGGCAACAAAGTGGTGACTTTCTAAAGTGAACTTTCTATTAAAAGCTAGTTTAGATCCGATCTCAACAATGAGACAGATTAAATTTAATGATTAATTTGATACCTCGTAGTAATATATTTGGTGTTCCATTTGAAAGTTAGCACTCAGAACGGTGGCTAGTGAACCTCAATGTTAGCTAATAGGACAGCCGGCCTTCCTATAATGAAAACTGCAATTTTGTGTTTTCACTCAGGCCTTGTGAAACACCAAAGCAGCATGGCCCTTTTTAATAAGCACCCTGCCTGGGGGATACCAAGGCCTTTCTAGGGGTGGCTTATTAATATAATAAAGGTTTTGACCTGGCAAAGGGTTTATTTTTCCATGTTGAGTTGGCAGTCTTAACACTGCCCGACTAGGCTTCAGTGGCAGGCCTAGAGTCACCTTTTCGCTTTTGTTACTTTAGTGCTTCAGTCCATGAGTGACAGTTAATTTACAACCCTTGGGTGCCTTTTTTAAACTTGGTTTACATTTCCTCTGTCATTCATACATATCCATTTGTGGTACAGCAATGGAAATATCAGTGATTCCCAGAAAATACATCACATAATTTACATACGTTCTACAGTATGTCCCAGTTGAGGTCAAGTTAACCTAGTGTGGAGGGCTCAATGGTATTTCGCAGCACTAGTGTAGTATCAAGTTGACTGTGTGACTTTTGGTGTGTGCTCCCTGTTTCCCATAATATCTCACCCGGTTAATTGGGAAGCTGGTGGTGTGTTTGATTGTTGGCTGTCAGCCCTCGTATCTCACTTCCTCCGGTAGTCCTGCAAGGGCTGCCAAATATCTTTGGGTCTAGATGTGCGGTGTTGTTAGTCTGGAAATTTATCACTATTTGTGTCACAATATTTCTGACTTTTGATCCAGTTTTCTAGTGTGCGACTCTGCCTCCTGCCCCATTGCAAGGATATTTCTCTCTACCTGTGTAGTGCCTATGTAGGCACCACTCCAGCGTGCTGACATCAGTTTTTTTCTTTCCTCACCAGTCAGCACAGATCCGGAGAGAGCTACCTCTGCCCACTTTTGGGATGACATTTTTCAACATTTTGTTGAGACTGTCTTTCAGTGTAATTATGGATGTCTCCAGTAAAACGGGTGGGGTTTAAACCTTGTGGCTCGTGTCACAGAAAGATGTCTGTGACAGACCCCCATCTGGTTTGTCTTTGCTCCCTCGAGCTGTACCCCAACTCCGAAATTTGAGGACTGCCGTACCATGAACCCCAAGGTGTTGAGCGATCGTAGTAGCCTGATGCTGGTTGCCTCCCTGACTTTCGCCTACATGACGTTCACGATACTGGTTGCCAGGAAGTTCCTGGGCCCATTCATGGAGTCGTTCCAGGCACTCCTCATCGCACTCTTAAGTTCTCTGGAAAAGCCCCACAATAAGTCTAAGAAATCCAAGAAACTGAAGCCTTCACTGGGCTGGTCTAAGTCATCATAGAAGAAGTGAAAACGACATCACTTCAGGCACTGCTCCTACACCGAGCTGCCACTGTGAGCCAGAGCGACCCCCTCCAACTCCGAGAATCTTATGAGACCATGCACCTTATCTTTGGGTGGGTGGACCCCTCTGGAGCCCCTTTGGGCCATGTGTCGGAGGATGCCCCTACTGGGTTACCACCAGCGAGTCAACCCTCGGCACCAGTTAGGCCCCCTGGATCCAGAATGCTTCTGATTGAGAGACCACGACTTTCCCCAGAGTACATTCCCCATGCCGACCCTATACTTATACCTGACTCTGATACGGAGCCAGGCTGGCGTCTCTTAACTCTGGCGCTGTTCAGAATTCGACCTTCCGAGTAGGAGTCAAGACCTGCTTTTTGCAACAAGCCTGGGTGGAGTATCAGAGGATCCTTATGGATGTTCCATCCCACTTGATGAAGCCAAAGAAAACTGATACGTGGAACTGGCGGATGCCAGTGGTCTGGCCACCTCCCCAGACACTGGCCTGGTCTCCCCTCATAGTGTAGCTACAGAGGAAGGGGCCTCCTTTGCTATGGGTGTGAGGAGCGCGGCTCAGGTCTTTTTTGGCATTCATAGCGAATGTCTTGGCATAGATGCTTAAACCAAGAGTCACCCTTTCAGACACACTTTTCCATTTTAACAAACCCCTCACTAATGTCCTGCTCGGGGCCTGGTTCAAGCCCAGGTTTCCTCACCAAGCACCCCACCCCAGAGAATATGGTTACAGGCTCACATCCAAGGTCAACCCTGTTGTGTTCCCTATCACATCACCTAGGGAATCCAAGAGGCTAGACACCTTTGACAAGAGGATATTATCTTTTATCAGCCTTGCACTGTGGTTGATGAACACTGCTAGCCTTTTGGGCAGGTACACCCACAAGGTTTGGGACTGCCTATAGTCTTGAAAGAGGCCCGAGCCTTACTGACACAGGCTATTGCCAGTGGCTGAGATGCAGCGGAGTTCACAAGTTGCTGCAGACTGGAAATAAGACTCGCTAGGCAGAGGTATTGCGTCATCAGTGTCACTCAGACACCATAACTTTCTGAGGCCCCCAAGTTTTACTGGGGATGCCCAAGTATCCCTTATGGAATGCCCTTCAATAGTACCTGCTTCTTTGTCGATCTGGCAGATTCAACGCTGAGCAATTTAAGGAGTGCCAGGCCACTCCTAGGTCCATGGGCCTCTCCATGGTTCCACACCAACTTTATTCTGCCTTGTGCCCCTTCCGTGGCTGTGGTTCGGTCTAGCAGCGGATTCCATTTCTGCCCAGATTCAAGGCCTACAGGCTCAGCAGTACATTAGTGGTTATGGACATGGTTCCCACAAGCGTTGTGGGACACATAGCCAGAGATCAACAGAGTCGGCAAAGGCCACCTTACCACCATGTGAACCCAGTGGGTGGCAGGATCCAACATCACCTGTCCTGCTGGCAGTCCATTACATTGGACAAGTGAGCAGTCCCAATTCTTTCAGTTGGGGTATTCCATACCATTTTTGAAAATGCCCAGAGCCCATGCAACCTTCCACAGACCGGCTGACTGAGGACCACTTCTCCTTGCTTAGTCAGGAAATATAGGCTCTTCTTTGCCAAAGGAGCCGTCCAGCGGGTTGCCTGCATCAGAAGTACGTTGTGGTTCCTACAGCTGCTTCTGCCTAGTGTCCAAAAAGGACTGAAGCCTTCATCCTAAGCAAACACCTACGCCCTTCAATTTCTTCCTGAAGAAGAAATTCAAGATGCTCACTTTGGCTCAGGTTCTGTCTGCCCTGGACCCGGGAGACTGGATGTTAATGCTAGACGTGCTTCTGTAGCCAAATTGTTGCGAAAAGTAACTGATGTCAGTACCCTGTGGTGGTGCCTATATAGGCACTGTGGGTGTCCTTTCTGTGGTGGCCGACGCGAAGCAGATCGATGCCACCTTCTGGCTCAAAGTTTCCGGATCAAGACTAGCACCTGGGGAATATTCCAAGCTAAGGAATCTGAGGCTAGAAAGTCTCTACCAGATAGGAAGGGTTACCGAAGGTAAGTAACTTGTTCTTCTGTGGATTGGGTCTGCAAGACATACTTGCCATCGCAAGAGTTTTAATTGTGTACCGATATATTTAGCATTGCTCCTAGAGCTCCCGTTACGGGTCTTTTGAGGTTTCCGGCTCAGGCTCCTACTTTAGTGATTTTCCTGTTGCTCTTGTAGTTCATACTCTCCCTCCAACGCCCAGAGTCAGATTATGCACTCCTAGGAGAAGAGGTCTAGAAGTTCTCATAATAGATAAAACAATCACTCAATATCTAAAAGCCCAAAATGACACTCTACATCAGTGTGCTTAAAATCTACACATCATCAAGATCTTAACACCATTCATATGCTACTTTGCATACTTCAGATATTTCAGGTCACTGGTACTCTGACTTTATCAGAGTTCCCCATTTACAATCTTGCGGATTCTAGACATTACAACTTTAGTTGAAGTTTTGCTCAGAGGTGTTATGAAGATGAGTATTCTTATTACTGCAATACAACCGAACATGTCCGTAATTTTTTAAACACTACATCATCGTTTCTCTAAGAAGCATTAGCTCCAGTTACTCACATACATAGTGGAGCCAGCCATTGTTCTTAACACCGGCCACAGTAAAATAGACTCATGCATGTTTCCATAAAATGTCCAAGCCACCGGAACAAGACCCTTTCTTCCTCCTTGCAGGTCCTTCTCCAGATTCAGTTTCAAGGAAATACCAACTTAAATTTCCAATTTCTGTAGTATCTTCTGAGAGGGAGAGCAACAAAATAGATGCCTTTGACAGAAATTTGTGTTGCACTTCTGCAGGAACAATGAAACCGTGAGTACTTCTCCCTTGCTTGGGAGGTACACATACCACTTGAGGAATCTCTTCGGAATTTTCTAGAGAAGCTTCCACATGAAGAGAGATGGCAATTCCAAGATGTTCTGCAAGAGGGGAAAATGGTCTCCAATCGGGCTATCAGTGCTGTTGCGGATTCAGTGGGCCTGGCTGTGCATGGTTACTGTCATGGTCTAATCATGAGCTAATCTAACATTGCTCTTCATTTCTCTACCGTAACGGTTTAGAACAAAAGGCCCAAAAGACTTTAAACCTACCTTTCTCAGGGACCAGTATTTGGGGGTCATGCAGATGATGAAATAAATTACACGAAGGAAGAGTCAGTGATTTGTTAATGTTGGTGAAGAAAAACCAAGTACAGGAAACACCAGTACACATCTTATGACCGCTGTTAATTTCAGCAGAGTACAAGTCCCTCAGTAGTTTCAGCTGAGACACCAGCAACAGTAGAAGCATGTTCTACTGGCCTAACAGTTTGCAAAAGGGTAAGCCGGCAGCCAAACAATCTGCCTCAGGAGAGCACACCAAGCAGTGACACCTCACTTGCTCCTCTTCCATTCGCCACATTGATAAGGGGAAGCATAAGCTACCATCTGGATGAGTGGAAGATTAGAACACTAGAACAAATATTGCTTAATAATGTGCAGAATGGCTATTTGAGGTTGTGTTCCTCTCTAAACATTTGTCAGAAGAAAACATATCAGTGCCATCTAGTTTGTCTTCAATTTGAGGTCCGCATTGTTATATGCAAAAAGGCTGTTGAATTGGTCCTAGTCACAAAATAAAAAGGGAATGCATTCACGTTACTTTCTGGACTCTTAATTAAATCCAGCCCTCACCCAATCCATGGGGGAGGGGAGGTTGGTTATGTGCCATACATCTAGAATGCTTAATGTTCGAGGCATATGATTTGCAGATTGTACACTTAGCATTAGATCGCCACCGGGTGTTGGGCTCGGATGATTGCAGGTTGTTGTTGTCTTGGAAGAAGTCTATGTAGTCACGAGATAGGTGACTCCTCCCTTGGACAATACTGCGCATGGGCATCGGCTCCATCCTTAGATTGTTTTTTTCAGCCACTGGGTTCGGATGAAAGTTTCTCCGCTCCGGCTAGAAGAACACTTTCAAGCACCTTGAAGCGCAAAACTTCCTCAAACTTCTAAAAACTACCTTCGACATCGACTACAATAGTTTCGACGCCATCATTTCGATTCAGGTCATCGACGCGGGCCATTGGGCCTATCGACGCCGTGCGGCCTACACCTAATGGTCAGAACTCCGTTCAAAAGATGCCCAGTATGTCGAGCAAAGTTTCCACATAGCGATCACCACGAGGTCTGCAACCTCTGTCTATCGCCAGAACACGACGAATTGACCTGCACAGCTTGTGCATCCTTCCGATCAAAGAAACCATCCGGGATCGGAGCGCCCGTCGACACAAAATGAGATCAGCTCCGGAACCGGAAGATATCTTCGATGAAGAGGTTCCGCTCGTTCCTGAAGAAGATTCACCTGATCTCCAGATCGTATCAGAGGTAGATGACTCCGATGACTCCCACCACGAGGTCTGCAACCTCTGTCTATCGCCAGAACACGACGAATTGACCTGCACAGCTTGTGCATCCTTCCGATCAAAGAAACCATCCGGGATCGTAGCGCCCGTCGACACAAAATGAGGAGATCAGCTCCGGAACCGGAAGATATCTTCGATGAAGAGGTTCCGCTCGTTCCTGAAGAAGATTCACCTGATCTCCAGATCGTATCAGAGGTAGATGACTCCGATGACTCCATTCCATCGGGTCAGCGCGTGAGTACTACTGCCCCTGCACCACATACAGTTCCCAAACCGAAGGCAAAGGTCAACACTCCGCCCGCTGGGCCCAGTCGAGACCGAACACCCGCTTCGAAAGCCCCGCGTTCGAGCCCGGCTCCGAAGAAAACCACTAAGCCTTCTTATGCCTCGGCACCGAGCAAGCCGCACGTGCAGATTCCACCTCTTCCATCGACACCAAAACCCAAAGCTAGCTTGGCACCGAAACCAAAGGATGGCTCCTCACCGAAACAGAAAGACCTCTCGGCACCGAAGCCTAAAGAAGTATCGGCACCGAAACGAAGGAAGTACCGGCTCCAAAGCCGTCCACTTCTAAACATAAAAGTGTGAAGCCATCGTCCGACACCTCGAAGCCATCGTCCGACACCTCAAAGCAGACAACACCAGCTCCCACACCGAAAACACCTTCTTCAGTGCCGAAGCCCACAAGGCCTAATTCCGATGTGCCCAAGCCCTCGAACCTGCCTACCAAGCCGAAAACCCACCTTCGGCACCGAAAACTACGCCAAAGGACGTTATAGAACCTCCCAAGGCTAAACACACAAAACAACCTCGGCTTGAACCGAAAAAATCGACGTCCAAGAAGGTTGTACATGAGGAGGAACTTTTCTTGCCAGATCCTCGACAAAAGATCTACATTGACCCAAAAACAGGCCATGTAGAAGCTACACCTCACAAAAAGAGACCAGCAGATGCACCGCCCACACCTGTGGTTCCTGCCAAGAAAAAGGGCTGTGCAACATCCCCTAATCACTTTTCCTTTCCTATACCTCCTCCTCCTCCTTCTTCTCCTGTTCCTCTTCACATATCACCTCAAATCTCTCCTGCACATCAATCAATCAATCAGCGAATTTGTATAGCGTGCTACTCACCCGCTAGGGTCTCAAAGCGCTGGGGGAGGGGGGTCGCTACTGTTCGAACAGCCAGGTCTTGAGTTGTTTCCTGAAGGAGAGATGGTCTTGGGTCAGCCGTAGGTGAGTGGGGAGGGAGTTCCATGTCTTGGCCGCCAGGTGGGAGAAGGATCTTCCTCCGGTGGTGGTTCTGCGAATTCGTGGGACGGTGGCGAGGGCAAGGCTGGCGGATCGGAGCTGAAGGGTGGGTGTAGAATGTGAGGCGGCTGTTATTTGGGGCCCATATTGTGGAGAGCCTTGTGTGCATGGGTGAGGAGTCTGAACGTGATCCTCTTGCTGACGGGGAGCCAGAGCAGGTCTCTCAGATGGGCAGAGATGTGGCCGTTACGGGGGATGTCCAGGATGAGACGTGCAGAAGCGTTCTGTATCCGTTGGAGTCTTTTCTGGAGTTTGGCTGTGGTACCAGAGTAGAGGGTGTTCCCATAGTCCAGTCGGCTGGTGACGAGGGCCTGGGTGACCGTCTTTCTGGTTTCGGTGGGGATCCACCGGAAGATCTTTCGGAGCATGCGCAGGGTGTTGAAACAGGATGATGAGACGGTGTTGACTTGCTTGGTCATCGTGAGGGAGGAGTCCAGGATGCAGCCTAGGTTGCATGCCTGGTCCGTTGGCTTGGGGGTGGTGCCCAGGGCAGGGGGCCACCAGGAGTCGTCCCGGGTAGAGGGGGATGGTCCCAGGATGAGGACATCCGTCTTGTCTGAGTTCAGTTTCAGACGGCTGAGCCTCATCCATTCCGCGACGTCTTTCATTCCTTCCTGGAGGCTGGCTCTGGCAGTGTTGGGGTCGTTGGTGAGGGAGAGGATCAGCTGGGAAATTATGTTAAGGTTGTGTTGGCGTGCGATGGCTGCGAGGGGGCTCATGTAGACGTTGAAGAGGGTGGGGCTGAGCGAGGATCCCTGCGGGACGCCGCAGATGACTTCGGTGGCCGCGGATCGGAACGGAGGGAGGCGAACTCTCTGGGTTCTTACGGTGTTGCTGAGGCGCTGTATCAGGGTGCTGTGGCATACGGTGTCGAAGGCTGCTGAGAGGTCCAGGAGGATGAGGGCAGCTGTTTCCCCGTTGTCGAGCGGGGACCTGATGTCATCGGTGGCTGCGATGAGGGCTGTCTCGGTGCTGTGGTTTGCTCTGAAACCGGACTGCGAGGGGTCAAGGGATCCGTTTGTCTCGAGGAAGGCGGAGAGTTGTTTGTTGACGGTCTTCTCGATGACTTTGGCAGGAAAAGGGAGGAGCGAGATGGGGCGGAAGTTCTTGAGGTCCGTGCGGTCCGCGGTGGGTTTCTTCAGTTCGGCATGTTTCCAGCTCTCCGGGAAGGTGCCGGATGCGAAGGAGCTGTTAATGTCCCGGAGTTGGGGTGCGATGATGGAGTCGGCTTTGTTGAAGATCTGTTGTGGGCAGGGGTCGGTTGGGGAGCCGGAGTGGATGGTGTTCATCGTGCGGGTGGTGTCTTCAGTGCTGACCGGGGTCCTGGTGCAGAGGGTGGTGGTGTGGGGCGCCGGTTTCGGAGGTTGGGTGCTTGGTCTGTGCACCGAAGCTGTTGTGTATGTCTGCTATCTTGCAGTGAAAGAACGAGGCGAGTGAGTCGCAGAGGTCTTGCGAGGGTGTGATGTCGTTGTTGCAGGTGCCGGGGTTGGTGAGCTCTTTAACGATGCTGAAGAGTTCCTTGCTGTTGTTGTCCAATCGTTCTTTGAATGGTGTCCTTTTGGTGGTGCGGATCAGCTGGTGGTGTTTGCGGGTGGCGTTCTTGAGCGCTGTCATGTTTTCTGTTGTCTGGTCTTGGCGCCAGGCATTTTCGAGGGTGCAGCAGGTTTTCTTGGAGTTTGAGGTCGTTGGTGAACCACGAGGCTTTCTTGCTGCCGGGTCTGCAGGGGGGGGTTCTTCAGTGGTGTGAGTTAATCGGCGCAGTTGGTGAGCCGCTGTGTGAGGTTGCGGGCTGCTTCGTTAGGGTCCGTCGTGTTGGTGGGAGGGTGCTGGCTGGCTGAGGGAGGTGGTGAGTTGGTCGGCGGTGATCTTGCTCCAGCTTCTGCGGGGAACCTGTTGCGGGTGGTGGTGAGTCGTGGTTCTCCTGAAGTTGAAGTGGACGCAGCGGTGATCTGTCCAGTGTAGTCTGGTGGAGTGGCTGAAGGAGATGTGCTTGCTGGAGGAGAAGACGGGGTCAAGCGTGTGGCCGGCGTAGTGGGTGGGGGTGTCCACCAGTTGCTCGAGTCCGAGGTTGGCGAGGTTATCCAGCAGGGTGGTGGTGTTGCTGTCATTGTTGTTCTCCAGGTGGAAGTTGAGGTCCACTAGGAGGATGTAGTCTGAGGAGGCGAGGGCGTGTGGGCTGATGAAGTCTGCGATGGCTTCGCTGAATTGTGTGCATGGTCCCGGGGGTCTGTAGATGAGTGCCTCTGAGGGTGGTCTTGGAGTCGGTGTGTATCTGGAAGTGAAGGTGCTCGGCGGCGGCGAGTGTGTCGTCCGAGTTGGTCGTGATTCGGATGGTGTTTCTGTGGACGATGGCGATGCCTCCTCCGGTTTGGTTGGCGCGGTCCCTCCGGGCGATCTTGTAGCCATTCGGGATGGCTATGGCGATGGTGAGGAGGTGTTCATCCAGGTTTCTGTGAGGAAGGCGACGTCTGGTGATGTTGTGTCTAGGAGGTTCCAGAGTTCGACGGCGTGCCTGTGGACGGAGCGGGTGTTGAGCAGGATGCACCTGAGGTGGTTGTTGCTGGTGTTTGGCTTGGCGGGAGCGGTGTAGGTTCGGAGGCAGGTGAATTTGCAGGCTTGGCATGTGAAGGGTCCGTGGGTGCGATTTGGGCTGGCTCGGTAGCAGGCGGGGTTTCGGTTGGCGTTGAGTGCGTGGAGGGTGGCGGCGGCGTAAGTCCGTCGTGTGGGCTGGCATCGCCAGGGATCCTGGCGCTGGGCGCGGTCCAGGCGCAGACGGGCTTGCCTTAGGTGCGCCTGGACCGCACCAGCGGCGCGGCCGCAGTGCGGCCTCCATATGAGGCAAAGTGGGAGGGAGGAGCAGCTGGGAGGCGGGAGCGGGGCGGCCAATAGGCAGGGGGTACAGAAGGTAAGGGGGCGGGGCCGCGGCAGGAAGCGGGGAGCGGGGTGGGCACACACCACGGGCAGGGATTCAAATCAGCAACTAAAATCCAAAAAAGACAATAAATGCACAAATAAATTACAGTGTACAATTACAGTGTGGGCATACAGCAGTAGGAAAGAGAAGGCAGCAGCAGGGGGACGCCGAGGTCAGGGGCGAACCTTCGGCGCTGGGGGCAGACACGCGGTCACAGCATTTAATCAGAACCAATTATTTGGCCCAGAAGTGGACACTGCACTCGAAAAGATGAAGAAAGATACGGACACCGCCAAGTCTATGGGGGCTTTACAGTCCACACCAGCTAGAGGTTCCTTTCGTCGCTCCTTTTACAGAGAAGGCAGACACTACAACATCTTTCAAATCTCACACACAAGCATCCTCTAACAAGGGATATTTTAGAGGAGGATACAGAGGCAATAATAACAAAGGAAGAGGTCACGGTAACAACAGCAATCGATCCTCTTCTGCCACAAGACAGTGACTTCCCTCTGCTCCCCCAACAGCATTCCACTCCTGTAGAAGCATGTCGACCGTTATTGCTTACAGATATTTTGTTAAATCTGTATCTGCACATAGTAATTTTTAGATTTGGGAGAGCTGATAAAAATATTAAAGTGGTAGTTTATGCAGTTCTACCCAATTTTAAATTCACTTACACTTTTTTGCACTGCTTATTCAATAGCCACTAGTATTAAGGTTCTGCACCATTCACCTAAACAACCACACTATGGTGATATCACAGTCTAGAAAACATGCATAGGCTGTGAACTCTGTATATATAAATATAAATTGTTTTGTAACGCGCACTGTTACTTGAGAGTATCCTGGCGCGGTAGGGAAGGCTAAGATAGACGGGCAAGGAACATCTTATATACTACTGCTAAACAAGTGAGTTTTTAGATTTTTCTTTAATTGGACAATGGATTGACTAGACCGCAGATGGAAGGGAAGAGCATTCCAGGCTCGAGCCGCAACCACTACAATAGACTGTCCACTGAGTCTAGTACGCTTGAACCGGGGAAGGTTCATTTTAAATAGAGAGGATGACTTAAGAACCCTTAGAGGGGCATAGAGAGTGAATCTCTTCATTAGATAGGACGGACCTTGGTCATGAGTGGCTCTAAACGCAAGTACTAAAACTTTAAAAAGAATGCGTTGGGATACTGGGAGCCAGTGGAGGCTGGACATATGAGACCGAACGCTCTGCCATCTAGGAACGTTAAAAAGAAGGCGAACCGCGGCATTCTGAATGACCAGGAGACGTTTAATCAGGTAAGCCGGAATGCCGCTGAACAAGGAATTCGCATAGTCCAGCCTTGCTAAGATGAGTGCCCGGGCAACAGTCTCTCTCGCCTCTCTAGGGAGCAATGGAAAAAATCTCCTGAGCATTCTCAAGGTAGCGAAACACGTCCCAGTTAATTTCTTTATATGGTTCTCGAATTTTAGATCTTCCCCGAACCAAATCCCAAGATTCTTCGCCGGACCACCCATTTCATTGGGACATGGGATATTCGGGGGCCACAGTGAGTTTTTAAAACTAAGAGGGAAGGAGCCATAAAAGAGGACCTCCGATTTGGCCTCATTACATTTTAATTGGGCCAGGGTTAGCCACCGAAAGACTGAGGATAGGCAGAGATGGACCTTTGCTGTGTCCAACTGATCGTCAGGCCAGGTAAAGAGTAGCTGTGTATCATCAGCATACCCTATAATCTTAGCCCCATACTGTTCCGCGAGGTATACCAGAGGGGTAATGTAAATGTTGAACAGTAGGGGGCTAAGAGTGGATCCTTGTGGAACCCCCGTAAGGAGTGGTTTTGGTTCAGAGGCATGAGGTGGCATCCAGACCTGTTGTGACCTGCCCGAAAGAAAAGAGGACAACCAGGCCAGGGCATTACCACCCACACCGATGGTAGACAGCCTGGCAGTGAGGAGCGCATGGGGAACGGTGTCAAAGGCGGCAGAGAGATCCAAAAGAATCAGGACTGCTCTGCCGCCCCCGTCCAAGCACTCTCGAATCGACTGTCACCTCCACCAGTGCTGTCTCCGTACTATATGATGCCCTGAAGCCTGATTGGGCTGGATGCAGAGCATTGGAAGTTTCTACAAAGCTTTCTAGTTGTCAAAAGACTATTTTTTCGCAAATTTTTGTCAGTGCGGGCAGAAGGGAAATGGGCTGGTAGTTTCCAGGGACCGTGGCATCAAGACCTGGCTTCTTCAGAAGCGGCAAAAGCTTTGCCTGTTTCCAATCAGCAGGAACCACTGCAGAGGAAAGAGAAAGGTTAACGATGTAGGTGACATCCTTACAGACAGTACTAGCCACCTCTGACAATACCCGGGCAGGGCACGGATCGGAGGGAGAGCCTGATTTAAGGGACTCAAGAAGAGGCAAGACAACACACTCTGTCACCGATGCAAAATTAGTTAATTGGTGGGAATCAGAGAGACCTAGCCTTATGGAAGGATCGATCTTTGGGCTCTCAACCGACGATGCAGAGGTGAGGTCCTGCTGGATTTTTGCAATTTTGTCTACAAAAAAATTAGACAAAACTTCACACCATTCCTCAGAAGATGGAAGAGTGATGGTTTCTGCAGCAGGGGACACGAAACTTTTAACAATAGAGAAAATTTCTCTACTGTTATTTTCCGCTTTGGCGATTCTCCCTGCGTAGTAGAGACCTTTAGCAGTTTTTACTGCGGCATAGTAGTTTTTTTGGGCTGTACGTAGGGCGGCCTTTGCGTCCAGATTATACTCACGCCTCCAAACTCGTTCCAGCTTTTTACATCCCAGTTTTAACTCCCTCAGCTCGGGCGAAAACCAGGGCTGAGATGGGCTGTGTCGAAATCTGGGTGCGGAAGCCTGTTTGGTGGACATATTCGCCGCCTGCAGCACCCACCCATTAAAAGCCTCAACCGCCTTGTCCAACTCGGGAGTGAGTGTCAGGTGAGTTTTTAGTAATTCCTGGCCAAGGAGAACCCATATGATGTCAAGGGCGGTACAGAACAGCTACTGATGGGAAATTTTCACCCATGCTTTTGAGCCTGAGTTCACTTAATATTTGTCACATACAGGTATTCGCTTTGGTTTCTCCGCCACATTTAACAATGATTCACTAATTTCATCTTTGTTTGTCATACTGCGGTCCTGATTTTGTTCAGTTGATTGTCACTTTTTGCATTGACCCATAGATACCTTTTGTGTGATGAGTTTAATACATGGGGGTATGTATCTAGTGGGTCGTTAAACTTACCCTCGGGTCATCTTTTGTTGTTTTTGTATCTAAACCTACCACCAGACTGTATGAACATTATTAAAGAGGCTAGGAATCCCACTACCAGAGCATGTTATGTTATGTTACGTTATGTTCTGTTATGTTACGGAGAGTTTTGTATAGCGCTCAGCTACTCCGTGGAGTGTCCCGGCGCTAAAAACCCTCGGCGGTACAGATGGGTGGGGAACAGCACCTACTGAACAAAGAGCCAAGATTTAAGGCCCTTCCTAAATGCTAAAAGATTGCCATTTGTCCTAAGAGACAGGCAGCGTGTTCCACAACTGTGGTGCCAGACGCTTGAAGGAGCGGCCGCCACACCGGGCACGCCGAATCGCTGGTACAACTGCCAAAGCCAAAGTGGATGACCTGAGTGACCTAGATGGCTGGTAGAACAACATCCGTTTCTGGATGTACAAGGCACCTGTGCCATGAAGTGCCTTAAAGACCAAAGTAAGCGCTTTAAAAACAATGCGCTTTCTAATTGGAAGCCAGTGAAGGGTGTTAAGAAGATCGCTGGCACTGGCTCTCCGATTAATGCCGAAGTTGGCAAGCGCGGCAGAGTTTTGGACAATTTGCAGGCGCATTAGGAGGTGTTCCGGGAGGCCAAGATACAGCACATTAGCATAGTCCAGGCGAGAGCCTATCAGTGCCTGCACAGTGACTCTTCTGTGGTCCAGCGAGAGTAGGGGCAGAAATTTCCTGATCATCTTTAGGAGACCAAAACATTTGCCCACTAGGCCCATGACCTGAGGTTTCAGAGAGAGGCCATTGTCAACCTGCACTCCAAGATTTTTGGCGACCACCGAGTCGCTGGAGGGGGAAAACATGGCCGCCGGCCACCATGACTTCCACCTCGGATCCGGAGGGCACCCGAAGAACAGCACCTCAGATTTATCGGAGTTACATTTGAGGCTGTTTCGCTGACCTATCTCCCGGAGTCTTAAAAGAAGACGGCCATGGGGGACGGTGTCAAAGGCCGCCGAAAGATCCAACATTACCAGCATCGCTTTGCCCCCGGAGTCCAAGGTTTCCTTGATGGCCTCCGTGACTTCTAGCAGAGCTGTCTCAGTGCTCATGTTAGATCGGAAACCTGACTGCGAATGGTGCAGAATGTTATGCGTCTCCAGAAAGTTGGCGAGGGTTAGATGAACATGTTTCTCCACAATTTTCGCAAATGCTGGCAGAAGGGAGATGGGTCTGTAATTTGCATGGGCAGTGGGATCTAGAGTGGGTTTTTTCAGGAGTGGCAGAATGAGAGCCTGTTTTCAGGGCTGTGGCACCACCTCTGTACTAAGGGAGAGATTGAGCACCGGATTGACTAGGGGGTTGATCACATGAGCAACTTTTGCAAGTGTTATGCCGCTAAATGGAAAAGATTCGCAATATATTGCAGAAATAATTAAATTGATCCCCTGAATGCTTCTTTGTTACCTTTTACATCTATAAAGGTCTAATTTAGCATATTCTTCCATACGCCTGCACCTTGCAGCAATTGCAGCGTTTTTACAAAACAGACAACATCTGTCTCTCTTCAGAGTGACTGCAATCAAAGCATTCATGGAAGGATTAAAAATAATAATCCCACAACCTTCTCCTGTGCGGAACCTGAACATTCTCCTTACAAGACTCATGGCACCCCCTTTCGAGCCTCTACATAAATGTGAACTGCAATTCCTATCATGGAAAACAGCTTTCCTTGTTGCTATTACCTCTCTTAGAAGAGTAAGTGAGATACAAGCTTTCAATATACAAGAACCATTTTTTCAAATACATCCTAACAAAGTGGTTCTTAGATCTAATCCAAAATTTCTTCCAAAGGTCATCACTCCTTTTCATTTAAATCAATCCGTAGAGTTACCTGTGTTTTTCCAAAACCCAGACTCTGTAGCGGAAAGGGCATCACACACTCTAGATGTTAGAAGAGCTCCTCTATACTATATAGATAGAACTAAATATTTTAGAAAAACAAAACAACTGTTTGTATCTTTCTCTCTTCCACATAAAGGCAACCCCATCTCTAAAGGTGGGATTGTAAGGTGGATTGTAAAGTGTATACAAATATGCTATCTAAAGGCTAAACGTACATTAACAGTTCATCCTACAGCGCACTCCACTCGCAAGCTAGGAGCCTCTATGGCTTTATTAGGAAACATACCCCGAGAGGACATATGCAAGGCAGCAACATAGTCTACACCGCACACCATCACTAAACACTATTGTGTTGATGTGCAAGCCAAGCAGCAAGCTTCAGTAGGCCAAACCACTGCAACGGATACAAGCGACCACCGCTAGGGGAGACACTGCTGTACAATGAATGCTAAGTGTACAATCTGCCTCGAACTGAAAATGCTACTTACCAGTATGCATCTGTTCTTGGCATGTAGAGCTGCAGAGTTGTACACGCCCTCCCGCCTCCCCGGGACTTGTATCTGTTCCAGTTTTCATCTTACTTAGATGCACACGCATGGACATCTTTTTTTCTTTACTTATACAAACTCCATCATTTCCCATCATGGCGAAAGACAATCTAAGGATGGAGCCGATGCCCATGCGCAGTATTGTCCAAGGGAGGAGTCACCTATCTCGTGACTACAAAGACTTCTTCCAAGACAAGAACCTGCAATCATCCGAGCCCAACACCAGGTGGCGATCTAATGCTAAGTGTACAACTCTGCAGCTCTACATGCCAAGAATAGATGCATACTGGTAAGTAGCATTTTCCTTATCATCTCTATCATGCATTCCTCTGATTCAGTCCATTATGTTGATGAAAGATAGATGATCTTGATCGCACCAGAGTGACCACCTCAAGAGTGGTACACCGACCTTCTGCATCTGTCAGAATGCTCATACAAGAGAATACTGTGTCACTGGATTAGCTGTTTTAATTTGGGAAAGAGATGTGAATCCTGGTCTCCTTTAAGATCTTACCAGTATTCTTTGCATGGGATGGGCTCAAGGCTTTTGTGTTATCCCAATGAATCCAGCAGAATGATGAAGACTACCCCAACCGCAGTGGTCCCCCTTTGTGGCTTCACCAGGGCGCCTCTGATCTGTGCAGCACAGCAAACTTGGCTTCCTAGTAACTACAAACACTCTAAGGCTTCACTAACCTTCTTTACCCTTATCTTTTCTTGAAAATTAAAAAGTTTGTGAATGGGTTTTCGTGTACCTATGCTAAAATAGTGACTTTTTCTGGCTTTTCAAATTGGCTTCATGTTAATGAAAATAAGTGAAAATTGGTCAAAGTAGTGTATTATAAACTGTCAAAGAATAAAAAACATGACTTTTCAGAAATAGAGTATTGTCTATTTCTGTAAACAAAATGACACCAGGATTCCGCATGTGGGTGGGAAATGTTCTCCTAGAGGATATCTAATATTACAGGTAAGTAACCATTCCTTTCTTGCCACCTAGCTTTCACTTCACTGCCTATCATCTTGATGTACCCCTTACTCTCCTGTTTGCTTTGTCTCTAAAAAAAAGACTGACGTAACTAAACCCCGAATTCCCTGTTTTTTTGTTCTATATTTTAATATACACGCTTCATCATGCACCTTCGTAATCTGCCTTTGCTAAACAATATGATGTACAGTTGACACCCAACTACACCGGAAGGTAGACTTATTTGATCCCCACATCTTATTCCCCTCTCATTCTTAAACCCAAACCCATCTAGTACAGTGGGTGCACTAACTAACTAATCCATCAGGTGTTGAAGGTCTCTGGTATTTCATGGTCATTTTCTACAGATGAGACAAGTGACATGTGGGAAGAAGAAGATGAGGAAGACGATGAAGAAGAAGGCTTGGCTGGACAGCTATTATCAGATATCCTCTCTGCAAATAAATATGGTGAGAAACTTTACAACTTTCTTTGCATGAATTCTAAGTTAATAATAAACAATAAAACCATCCCACAATAGGTCCAGCTGAAACTGAACTTAATAATTTCGGAAGTGTTCTTTGAATGTGATTAAAGTTTGTTTATATAACTTTTAAAAACTTTTCTTCATTGTCCGATCTTTATTTATGTTGTCACAATATGTCGAGGCTCTCTGCAATGTCTTTTATTATATAGAAATGATTTATTTTTAAAATGGGCATTCTTTCTTTAAATGAAGAAATACAGTAAAACCTTCTTGAAACGAAATTTGCCAAAATATTTTATTTATTTTTAAAACTAGCTAATAATAAAAATACATTTTGGCCTTTAAATTACTCTGAAATTAAATGTTTAATTTCTTGACACTATAAATATAGTGCCACTTTGGCAGATCTATTGGATTTAATTTTCAATATACTTTTTTAAAGCGTGAATTATATCAAATGTGGAAAATGGAGAAAAATACACAGCATCTTTCCTGAGCTGAAAAATGAAGCTGCACCTTTAAGATAGCCAGCTATCCCCAGATTCCTTTATGCCTTAGTGTCAAGTTGCCTCTGTTCCTTTTATGTTGCTGATGTATTAAGTATTTCGGAACACAGGCTCTGACCTTAACAGCTTTAATTGTAAAATGTTTTTTGTCACAACTTGTTTTATCAACATTGGATATTTTTGAAGGCAGGAAAGTTTTTTTCTTTTTCTTACTGAAAACTGCTGTTTCTCAGTTGTTTTTCCAGCTTTCCATTCACTTTGTGTCAAGTGCCCTGTATGTCCCTGGAAGAAGCTTGAGAAAGGTCCATCAAGCGCTTTGTGTGGTTCCTCATTGATTTTTCTTTCAAGAAGTGTACTTTTCGCTAATTGATGTCCAAGAGGACCGTGTTAGCCTAGGAAGAATTCTCACTGAGAATGCTGCAGATCATAGAGGTTGAAGAAGAAATGCCAATTGAGTGGCTCCTACTGCTGTAAGTTTTTATTCCCCTACAAAGACTCCCACATAGATATTGCCAAATAAGAATTTCAGGATAAAAACAGTGTTCCCACCATTCTTTTCAATGTCGAAGAAAGGAACACCTGCTACATGCTTACCGTCCAGGACGGGCAGGATTTGGAGATCCTTTTAGTCACTGAAGACAACAACACTGCTGTGTGTCATTCAAGGTTGAGAACACTACAGTCGCCAAAATACTCGACATCCAAGTCAAAATGATCTGTTCATTTCACTTTGCCAACATTGGCAGACCTGAATGGGGATATGAATTCTTCACTGAAATCAGCTTCTACTATTCTGGATCCCACTCCTGAGGAGCCATTCATTAACTCAGGCTCTAGCAGAAGCTCCTTTGAAAGCGCGTTGCACAATTATTCTCAATCTAGTTATTTGGAAGGTTTTGACCATTATCTTCTCTACTAGCGGTCTCAAAGACACGTGGTACCAGAGTTGTGTTTACCTCAAAATGATGGTGCTTATACCGAGAAGATATTCTTGGCTCCAAAAGGAAATGTACATTTTTTGGGAAAAAAGTAGTACCAGCAGTTGTGTACCTTTCTCTCCAGTGTGTTATGCCATGTTTGACAAGGAAGTGTTGCGAGTCAAACATGTCAGAAAATGTCTTATCTGTGCTTAATTGTTCCATGTCCCTAAAAGTGTTAACTAAGGCTAAAGGGTCAGCTGTATATTAAAACATTTCTGCAAACACGGTAATACTTCCTTCCAAAAGCCCTTTAAATGCGGGCATTGCCAGATTATGTGCTTAAATCGCCTGTGTACACTGAAGTATACAAAAAGGGATGGTTGGCGGATTGAATTATTCTCAGCTACTTGTAATTATGCAGGTTCCAGTCCATCCAATAGGAACAGTTCTCCCCAAACAGCCAAGACTGGTCCTCTCTTAACCAGAAACCAAGCAATTAAAGAACGGTATTGCCCTATTTCGAGCTCGTCAGTCAGGTGCAGTTTGGTTCTAGAGGCGAAGTGAGCAAGGGGCAACTTCTGGACATACCTGTTGCACTCAGGGCAGTGCACTGAAGTATACAAAAAAGTGATGGGTGGCTTGCTTGACTTAATCTAAGCCACTGGTACTTAGGCCGTATCCAAATCGTTCGTTATTTTGCACACCATGCCACCTCAATTTGGACCCACTCATATGCAAATCAGTCTTTATCCTGCGCCAGTAGGAACAGTCCAGCCTGAACTGTCAGGCCAGGACCTCCCTGAACCGGAACACAAGCAATCCAAGACCAGTTTTACTCTTATTAGGGCTCATCAGTTTGATGCAGCTTGGTTCCATGGCACAGTGTGCATAGGACCTGTTTATGGGCGTACCGGACCCACTTACGGCATTGCACTGAAATGTACAAAAATGTCATGGATAGAATGCCTGATTTAATCTCAGCTACTCACAATTACTTGGCCTCATCCCAGTTCGTTATTTTGCACACCATGCCACCTTAGTTTGGACTCAGCCACATGTCCTATTGGAGCAGAATCAAGGCGGATCTGCATATGGCTGTGTCTAATGTGGGGTGGCATTATGGGCAAAAAAATCAGATTGAGTGGGATGCAGCCTGCATTTTTTGTATACTTAAGTGCGGTGCCCCAAGTGCGGTTGGTATGCCCAGCAGTGGTCTCACCGTGTTCACTTTGTCACTGGAACTAAGCTGTACCCGACTGACAATCCCCAATTAGGGCAAAGCTGGTCTTGGGTGTCTTGTATTTTGGTTCAGCCAGGACCTAAGTTTGTCAGTTCGTAGTTGTACTGTTCTTTATTGGATTGCACATGGCTAGGTCTTATCTAGGATGGGATTATGGCAACAAAATATGGACTGGGATGCAGCCCACATAAATACTAGTAGCTGAGAATCATTCAAACGATACAAAAGAAGTAATAGACAATCGCACTCCTAGTTGTGTACATGAACTTCTCGATCAGTTTATCTTGTATTGGGTGCAGATGTGTATAGTCTCTTGTGCTCAAGACACGAAACAAACTACTTTTCTGATGCGTTTCCCTCTGGAAAAAATGTCCCCAATCTGCACTCTCATAGTAGAAATATTTTTAAAAAAAGGTTAAACTTTAATCCATCAATCGTTTGGATCTTTGTGTAAAGAATTTTAGTTTATTTTTTTCACATGTAGCTAATGTTGTCATTACATTACATACTCGTCCTAATTAATCTCCAAAACATATTTTATGGGTAACAAGCCCAATACATTTCGTGAAGGCCCCTTCATCAGGAGCTAATTCCTTCCATATTAGTTATAGCTGCTTAAATATGTTTTTTCCAAAGAGGGAAACGCATCAGAAAAGTAATCATTCAACCGACCCACCCAGCATTTTTTGTATACTTAGGATGTAGCCAGACGGGACATTTATCAGGCATGCATTTGACATGGCAGTTCTGAATTTCACCATCTGTGTTATTAATTTCTTTATTTATTTTATTTAAAAGGTTTTATATGGCGCTGGCTAGACCCGGAGGTATCAGAGCGCTTTACATGAGCATCAGATCATAGTTACAGGTTACATCGTTACAAAGGTTTCACAATTATAAGAGCATGTCAACATAGTTACTTGTAAGGTTGAGATAAACAATAAGCACAAATACGTAAGGGGAAAAGCAGGCAAGGGGAAGATTCAGGGGAGGGGGAAGGAGCTGGGGAAGTAGACAAGTAAAGAAGGTGGGAGATAGGAGGGGAGGGTGAACGATACCGCATGGAAAGGGGTGGGGAAGGGCGACTGGGACGCAAATTGGTAGAAGAGTCAAAGCAACGTCCATAGTCCAGTAAACTGTGATCCCAGGGGTAGTGGTATCACTTCACTATCTTAGTTTCAGGAGGCTCCCTTTACACAGTGGACTCTCTGAGGGGTCTCTGAGACTCCAAGGCCTACAAACTGGATCCTTCCCCAAAAAGGGGAGAGGGAGTGCTTTGGCAAGGGGGTGCCATACCATACCTCTGCTGTGAGTGGTTCCCTTGGCAGAGTGGACTCTCAGCGGGTTCACTGAGACTCCAGATTATAAATATTGGATCTTTCCCCAACAAGGGGAGAAGGAGTGCTTAGTTGTATTAGGTGAACGTTTGCCTTATTGTCTCCACATATGGACACTGGAGAGCCTGTCCATCTGTGTTCTTAATTGTTTTAGTTGAAAGTCTGCCCTTATTGCCACCTCACATGGATACTGTAGAGCCTTCGATTATTCATCATCCTCAAGGACACACAAGTGTTCTTGCCAATCCTTTTTAAGAGCCCTCGGTACACCTGGCTATATACATATACATATATATAGATATGGATGTATATAGATGTGTGTGAATGTGTTTGTATGCGTGTGTGTGTTTGTGTGTGTGTGTATGTATATATATATATATTACCTACTGGCGGTCGCCAGTAGGTATATATAGTTAGGATTTTTTCTCTATGGGATTTTTGAAAATTCTATGTCTAATAACTTTGGCGTTTGTGGACGGAATTGGCTGAAATTTTCAGGAAAATGGCACATTTTGTTTCTGAGCAGCCCTTGAAAATTTGGGGGGGGTTCGTCAAGGGGGGGGCCGAGAAAAAAGGGGGGTCCCAAAACGTGTTTTTAACATTGAGTTTTCCATAGGGCGGTTGGCCTCACTTTTAGCCCGAACGGCTGAATGGATTTGCATGAAACTTGGCAAAATTGTAGGGACTGGTAGCCCGATGTGCCTTTTGTAGGTCTCAATATATGTGCTACAGTGGATTTTGAGAAATTAACGTTTAAAAAAAGATATATATCTGTAACAGCGGACGGGGCAGCGCTCCAGGACGCGTACTTTTCGCGCAACGGAGCTTTGTGAAGCGAAGCTGATTGGTTCTCCGGCGTCTGTCAACATTCCAAACAGTCCGTAGCGGCCGCCATCTTGTCTCTCGGTAGGATCGAGAGACAAGAGGAGGCGAAAGCGAAGGGGCAAATGACCATAAGGGGGAATAGTAGATCCTCGCTGACCCCCTAGGTTTGATGTGGAGGTTTTAAAAGGGCCCCGCGGGGCAAAAAAAAATAAAAAAAATAATAATCGAACGGCTGAATGGATTTGCACGAAACTTGGTAAAATATTAGGGACTGGTAGCCCGATGTGCCTTTGCTAGGTCTCAATATATGTGCTCCAGTGGATTTTGAGAAATTAACGTTCAAAAAAAGATATATATCTGTAACAGCGCTCCGCTTCGCGTAACGGAGGTTTGCGACGCTGATTGGTCATTCTGTCACTGGGCTATAGTTGGGCTACATCTGGCTGATATTTGGGCTACATTTGTTTTTTTTCGTCTCTGGCGGCCATCTTTGGGCTACATTGGGCTACATTGGGCTTCATTGGGCTACATTTGGGTTCCAACATATATATAGGCCAATGTAGCCCAATATATATTTTTCAAAGTTAATTTTCGTAAAAACCACTGGAGCATATATCTTGAGACATAGCAAAGGCACATCGGGCTACCAGTCCCTACAATTTTGCCAAGTTTCGTGCAAATCCATTCAGCCGTTCGAGCTAAAAGTGAGTCCAACCGTCCTATGGAAATGAAGGAAATGAATGGGTAATTTGTAATTAGCAAATAGCTCATCGCAAACTAGGAATGGTAAAGAATCGCTATTTATTCCTTAAAGTTCGCTATTTAGGAAATGCAAAAAACTTTGATGATACATATGGCGGTTCATCTCTAACAAGATAAGAAGCATAGGGATAGATTTATGATGACTGGCGCATCACCAGGGATGTGTTAGTCATTCTGTGCCGCTGTTCCGTCACCTATGGTGTGCTGCATTTACAATGCGGCGCATCATGGGGCAAAAACAGCACAGATGCGTGATGTATCTGTGCCGTAAAGGTGGCGCATTGCTGGAGTTGTATCGCAAGTGTGATGAAGCTCCAGCAAGGGTCGGGGGTGCCCCTGTCGCAGGGTTTCTGTTCTCACACAGAACTGTGGACAGAGGATTGGAACCTCGGCGAATTAGGGTGTCCCAAAACTCACCTTAGTAATCAAAAACCCCTTAGCAAGCTAGGTACAGTGTCACATTGGATATAACAAACTCTCAATGTTTAGACAATCCAGAATATGAACTTATAGTACCTCAGGATACGTGGAACTCATGAACAGTCGGTCGTTATATATTTCTTAGAAACCAGAACATGGAGTTAAGAAGAACACATGTGTATTTGAAATGTTTATTTACTAATGCCGTCTTCTCAGGCGTAGTATCTTAGATAATACAAGTACACATATTATCAGTAGCAAAATTACCAGCATAGTTACTAGTACATAAAAAGCGAATGGTGACAGTATGTTAACATGCTGTAAATGAATAAGAGTTAGCAACACTTATAAGCAGCCGCGGGCCGTGGAGGGAGTTACGGTGGGGCGGGGAGGGGGAGGGGCAGGGTGGAGAGGGCTCCACCCTGCTTCTCCCCCTCCCCGCCTCCCTGCCTCACCGTAACTCCCTCCACGGCCCGCCGCTGCTTATATCTCACCCTCCCTAATACACATATTATATTATTTGCTAAGAAGGTCTCTTTGTGTTGGTTTAGGGCGTGCCCATACTTTAGTGTCTTAGATTTGAAGGAATCACATCAGCATACACCAGCTCTCTCTTCATGTGAACCGCATCAAGTGTTGTGTATGTGTGTTCGGCAAAGCAATATAAAACCCGCCTCATGCCCAGAATTGGCAGAAGTTGCACTTATGTTATGAGTATGAAGTCGTGGAGATCAGACCTCATAACAATTCTGTATCGTGTTGTTCTTGAAACTTTAGCACTCGCTGTACAGATATAGTTTAACAAGCAAAGCAGATAGTAGAGCAATAACCTATTATTCTCATGTAAACCACAATGAACTACTAGGTTGAAAGCTAAAGCAACAACTAAGTGTCGTGTGCAGAAGTTGCAAAAAAGGAAAAATGGCGTTTAAACCGGTAATGAGCCCATGCTAACTTAACACGGTGTAAAGATATCCAGGACGTAGATGACACCTCCCCATGATCCGGAAACGAACTGAATAAGATAATAGAAGTGCCATCTCATGAGAGCAGATTGCAAGTTTATATGTGGATGGTCCGCAAGGTAAAGCATTAAAAACTAGGAAAATTTAATGCTAAAGAAAAATAAAACAGCCAAGTACTTTATCGAGTCTTAAGCCAATAGGCAAGGTAAATAATAAAAACTTGACAAATAAGTCAATGAATTGTCAATGAAATGCTAGTACTCAGCATATCAAACATGAAAAAGGTCTATGACATAACTGTGTATGCAAAATAAGCTGCAACAGCCTCCAATAGGAAGTCACCGTCTTCATCCGAAAACAGTTCAGCCATCCAATTTAAAAGCGGAAAAGAACATACGTGCTCTCCCAGCACCGGATCCTCTATCACCATCAGAGGACAGCTCGGTGGGTTTTCAAGAAATCTCTGTTCCAAGAAAGACTGTGTTGCCGCCAGTAAATTCCAGGGACCAATTAGTCCATGCATCAATGCCACAGCCATACTCCTTTCGCCAGGACAAACCAACTCGTGAGTAATGATAGGAGTCATCAGCTGATTAAAGTCGACGTCAGGAGAAACCGGTCCGCAGAGACACAAATCAATGGCCCAATCGAAATCACAGGTCAGGCAGTGAAATACAGGCTGGACACAGGTGAAGTAGGAGAATCGAAAAGATAATCCATATGCCGTGCTTAATATCGCCAACGGCATTGTGCCATAATATTCTAGCATGCGATTGCGGAACAGTGTCAGCAGCTGCAGGGCGGGAGGTTGCATAGGAGGGACATCCATATTTAAAAATGTAAAAAAGCACAAGAGCGTCCGCTGGTAATGCAAGTAAAAATGGCAATCCACGAAGCAGAGTGGAAAAAATACAATGAAAGAAAGTAGGGATGACTCGAAAGATTTTCTCAAATGAAGTCACGAGACCACTGGTAACAACTTTAAAAAAGTGCGCCAGGGCCTTTGTGGAGGATGCGTTAGAGATAGTCCGAACCATCTTGCTGAAATGGAAAGGCAAATCTGAATTGAAAAGGGTCTGCACCTCTGTACGGGTGTTCGCTATGTGAAGCACGAAAGTTTCACGGGCCGAACTCAAGGCCACCTCTCTCTGAGACAAAAGAGCTCTTATTCTTGCCATGCCGTTGAAATCTGCTCCCAAGGTTGGTATTTGTGGCGAGATTGAAAACTCCCTATGTTCATGTGTGGGAGGAAATAGAACATTTCTGCAGCAAGTAACCCGTTCACTTACTGTTACGATAAAAGGAATACTTTTAATTAACCCAGATCAATCTTCATTATTGAGCATCAAATAACTACCATTTTCCAACAACTTGAACGTGGGGATGATAGCAGGAACTGGCGTGCCTTGCAACACGCAAGCCATATTTGGTCGGTGTTTGTTGCATGAACCGTGTAACTGTATGTGCCTACACATTAGTGAATGATCTGGCGTCTCAGTGCATTCCTCTCCATTCAGATAAACTTCTTGATCATCTTTGAAACATCTGTATGTGTATGGAAGCGACCAGACCTCATGAAGAAAAGCACTACCTAAAGGTTCATAACGACCTATTGGTATATATTTCATACAATTTGAAAACTTATATAAAGCAAAAGGCAGCGTTATTAAACCGTGGATAAGGCACGTTGCCAAAAAACCCGCAATCCTCTGCTGATGATGTCACTGAGCATGTCATGAATGATGTAATATGTGACATCATCAGCAGTGGATTACGGGTAATAGTATCTCTAGTTTACTCCCCTATAGCTGTCTTTCTTTTAACATAAGTGTCTGTTTCCTTCCCTTATACTTACTGTTTTTGGTTCGCTTCCGGTTCGCGTACCGGCGAGCGAACTGGGAAGCGAACTAAGAGAAATAGAGGTTGGCACAGTTCCAAATATTGTACCAATTTTTTAATAACGGGGAGGTAGTTCTGAAAAGAACTTTTTTTTTTATTGTTTTGGTTGTTTTATATTTTTTTATTATTTTTCGGAACATTTTTTTACTTTTTTTGAATTTTTCTGAACAGTTTTATATTTTTTTGGGTTTTTCTTGGAGGGGGCAATGAAAACGATTCATTGTAAAGGGCTCAACAGGAGCACCAAAACAAAAAAAATGTATTTATTATTTTGGGCGTTTCGTACAAACTTGCATATGATAGTCAATAGCTCTGTTGATCAGAGTGATGCTTCTTTCTCCGTAGCAAATGAATCCATCGCAAAATACGCAGGTGTGTTTTACTTCACCAAATCTCATTTGTATATTTGGCACCATCTCCCTGCCCTCTGGTCCCGTTACTTCCGGTACAACAGATCTTCTGGCCATAATAGGGAGATTATCTAGGTCGTTCCGAAACTGTGCAGCACTGTAGTTGTTAGGATGCCACCTAGTCATATGGCGATGCATTGTGTAGTTTCCGAAACTGTATTTTTTCTCGGTTCCTCTGGACAGTCTATCTTGACATATAAGGCAAGTTACGTATCTTGCATTTACTTTTTTCTCACCTTTGGGAATTTTAAAAAATTGCCAAATGAAGTTTTCTTTCCGATGAGACGTCCTGGGCTCCTCAGGCAAAAACTGCCTCTCTTCGTGCTCGTCGTCCTGTTCCTCTTCTTCCTCTTCTTGTTGAATTATAACTTGAGCAGGTGGTCCACTCTTCCTTGGAGGTGGTGGAGGTGGTGGGGAAGCACCAGCTGAAGCTACTAAAGAAGCCATTGCTCAGTGATCACAAAGGGTCTTTCTCTCACAATGATGAAAGTCAGAGTGAGGAAAGAAGGAGGGATTTTCATCATTTGGGAAAAACAAGAGTTCTCAACCAATGAAAAGTGTTCATTTTAGATTATATGACCTAGTCTTACATCATTAGGAAACCAAAAGTGAAATGAACCAATGAAAAGTGTTATTACCAAGTCACATGACCTGCTGTGTTTACGTTAAGCGCTTTGCAGGGCCTCCCGGTTTGCTTCCAGAAACCTGCGCTTTGCGACTCAGTTCGCGTACCAGTTCGCTAACGTAGCACGTCATATGACGTATCACGCGACAACGTGAAACGTCATGCGGACGGGAGATGTCACGATGTTGTTTTGTAACGCGGCAGTTGCGGTAAAGAAACGTTTACCGGCTCGCGGTCTATTTCGCGGCATCAAGGTCAGCTAACGGGAAGCTTCCCGATTCGCGAAGCGGGAACGAAGAAAAAAAAATATTTAAAAAAAAAATTATTCATAAACATATAAAATATATTTTTGGATTTAAAGAAGAATACATTTTACAGCTACAGATATTAGCTGTTAAAAAACCAATGAAATTCACTGAAAAAACCATAGGTTATAGACCATATATAGTTAGGAATTAGCATTTACAAAACCTTGAAAATTCACTGAAAAAACCATAGGTTATAGACCATATATAGTTAGGAATTAGCATTTACAAAACCTTATTTTACTCACACAAAACCATTGAAATTCCATATATAGTTAGTTGCACTAACTATATATCGCGCACCCGCAATCCACTGCTGATGTCACATATTACATCATTCATGACATGGTCAGTGACATCACTGATGACATCACTGATGACAACATCCAGTGATTATGTGTTTCTGTAAAGTTTAAATATGTTTTACATATTGAAGAATGAGTGGATGTATAAGTGTCTGAATGAAGGTTTTAGTAGGTGCGTGATTGACTGTATGAGTGAGTGATTAAATGCGTCTTACTGAATGCACGGGTTAGTGACTAAACTGTCTGAAAGTGTGCATCAGTATGTCTGTTGTTGTGCAAGCTGCTGCATGTGTTGATCAGTAGCTATATAAGTAGCTATATGGGTTATTGATTGGTTGCACAAGTATTTGTATGGGAGACTGAGTGTGTGTATGGCTGGCTGGGAGGTGTGTGACTCTGTGCAGATCAATGTGTACTTGTATCAGTGATTCTATAAGAGAGTAAGTATGTGTTAGTATATGTTTCAAAAATGTAAGGTGTTCTGTGTTTAACTGTATAGATGAGAAAATGGAAGTGTGATTGATTCTTTTCAGGACTGACTAGGTGTGTGAGTAACTCCATGGATGAGTGGCAGAGTGTGAGTGTCTGTATAGGTGTATGAGTGCATATGATAGTGTTGTAAAGATGAGTGATTGTATGTATGAATGATTGTATGAGTGAATGTGTGTGTAGACATAGGAATCAGTGAGTGCGTATGTAGTAACTAGTATTGGTGTGTCAATGGTTTCAAAAATTATACTCTCTATTTAACACTGGGTGTAATAGAGGTTATATTAGAGTGTGAGGAGATGCATTGTATTATCACATGAATGATATCATCAGTGATGTGATCATTGATGTCAAGTGAGATGTCATCAGTGATGTCATTTGAGATGTCATCAGTGATGTCACTGACCATGTCATGAATGATGTAATATGTGACATCATCAGCAGTGGATTGCGGGTGCGCGATATATAGTTAGTGCAACTAACTATATATGGAATTTCAATGGTTTTGTGTGAGTAAAATAAGGTTTTGTAAATGCTAATTCCTAACTATATATGGTCTATAACCTATGGTTTTTTCAGTGAATATATATATATATATATATATATATATATATATATATATATATATATATATATATATATATATATATATATATATATATATATATATATATATATATATATATATATATATATATACAAAGAACACCTCTCCAACAAAGAAGCATGAGGACACAGCGGGGAACTTGTCGGGGGTTCTTTATTCAGCAGCTTTTTGTGGCATGATGCATTTCTGCTCGCATGAGCCTTCCTCAGATGCCGCAGCTGAAACGAGGTGAGTCCAACCTCCTCCTTAAAATACTAGGCCCCTCCCATTATTGTGAGGTCAGCAAGCTCCTCTGAATGCGTTGCAGCTGTAGTCAATTGTTCCGAACTACAGTTCCCAAGATTCACCTCTCCAGTGAGACCAGGTGCGGAGCTGCGATAATGTCCTGCTGTGGACGCTGAATTGCCAGTTAAGGGGGGAAGTTTAATGATGCGGCCAAACCCCGAAGCTTGAATCAGGAACTCCCTCGAGTCCCCAACGTTCTGCCTCTGAATATCCAGTCCGGCTGGGCTGTGGATTTGGTGATACCGTGATCCCTATTTCCCCCGTGCAGTCACGGGCTGTTATGCACAGCAGACACCAGCAAGGCTTGATCCAGAGGCGATCCTGCAAATTCCGTTAACACGGAAACACGAATGCCACATTAGTTTAGTTTAAAAGAGCTTGTAAAGCGCCTGGTGACGCCTCCCGGCGTGTCCCCGCGCTGTGGAGAGAGTGAGAATTGAGGAGAGAGGAGCCTATCACAGATTAAAAAGGCAAGTCTTCAGTTTCTTCCTAAAGGAGGTCTCATTGCCCTCCAGTCTGGTGTCCAAAGGCAGGAGGTTCCAGTGCTTCGCTGCCATCGTGCGGAAGGATCTGCCGCCCATTCTGGCCTTTTTAGGACGGGTAATTGTGAGCAGACCTGTCCCTTGGGATCTGAGGGTTCTGTTGGGTTCGTATAGAGAAGCCAGGTCCGACATATAGGCAGGTGCCTTATTATGGATGATCTTGTGACACCATAGCAGAGCTTTAAAAATGATCCTCTTCTTGATTGGCAGCCAATGGAGAGTTGCCAACGAGGGTCGTGAAGGGGCTCTACGGGGCAGTCTTAATACTAGGCGAGCGGCCGAGTTTTGTAGGACCTGTAATTTTTTTATATTTTTCTCTGAAGTGCCCAAGAGTAAAACATTCCCGTAATCAATCCGGGAAGTTATAAGTGCCTGCGTCATAGTCCGTCTGGAGTTGAGAGGCAACAAGTCCAGAGTGCGGTTGAGTGTCTTCATCACTCTGAAGCACTTGCCTACAGTTCTCTTTATATGGCTATCAAAAGATAGCTTATTGTCCACCCAGACTCCTAGATTCTTTGCCTCCCGACTAGGAGGGGGCAGGGGACCCAGGCAGGTGGGCCACCATTCTTTAGTCCAATTGGTCTCATTGCCTCCAATAATGATGACCTCCGTTTTGGTTCCGTTCAGTTTTAAACAGTGCTCTGTCATCCAAGAGGCCAGCCTGCTCATACAGTTATTAAAGTTGTCAGCTTCCCTGGAGGGGGCTTGCGTCAAAGATATTAAGAGTTGCGTATCGTCGGCGTAAGAGACAAGCTCCACGCCGAACGATTGCACCACCTCTGCCAGGGGGGCCATGTATAGATTAAACAGGGTGGGACTCAGGGCCGAGCCCTGAGGCACCCCCTGTTCAAGCACTACGCTGTCTGAGAGGGACGTCCCTCTTTGGACTTGGAAACTTCTATCGATCAAAAAGGCTTTCAGCCACCCCAGTGCCTTGTTGGTTACTCCGGCTTTGTTTAGACACTGTAGCAAGATGGAATGTGCTACAGTGTCAAACGCGGCACTGAGGTCGAGCATGATGAGGGCCATGGTCTTGCCCTCATCTGCTCCCTCTCGTAGGGTTTCAGTGGCCCTAAGGAGAGCCGTTTCCGTTGAAAAATTGGATCTGAAACCCGACTGGGATTTGTGGAAGATATCATGTTCTTCAAGGTGTTCCATGAGTTGGATGTTGGCAATTTTCTCGGCTAGCTTAGCTAAGTACGGTAGCAGAGAAATTGGCCGGAGGTTGTCCATAATATCTTGGCTGACATTCGGCTTTTTTTTGATCGGTAGTACAACTGCCTGTTTCCAATCCGCCGGCAGGCAAGCTGTAGAGAATGAGATCTGGAGTAGATGTCTGTAATAAGGTTCTAAAGCAGGGAAGGCTTCAGCTAAAATTTTCGGAGGCGCCGGGTCTCGGGGAGAGCCCGATTTGATTTTATTACACAATTTAGACAGGACTTCGTACAGGGGAACTTCAAAAGATTTAAGGCACTTTAAAGTTTTAATAAGACAGTCATTTTCTGTGAAGTCAGAAGCCGACTCTACATGATTGGAAAAGCTTGTATATATTTTGTTGATTTTGCCTGAGAAGTATTGTGCAACTTCATTACATGATTCCACAGAATCGTTTTGAGTAGAGGCGTTCGTATCCACTACAGATATTTCTTTATAAATCAGGAACAGTTCCTTCATGGAATTACCTGCTTCCATTATGCGAGAGTGATAGTGCTCTGCCTTGGCCAAACGTACAGATTTGTAGTATTCTCTTTGTGAGTTTTTGTACTTCATTTTAGTTTCTGCACAGAAATTCTGGCGCCAAGCTCTCTCAAGTTTTTTGCAAGTTGTTTTCATGGTCTGGAGTTCTACATTGCCAGTACAATGCAGGATGCTTATAATATATATATATATATATATATATATATATATATATATATATATATATCTGCAATACCTTGCAGCGCTCCACCATTCCAGTGAAATAACAAGGCATGGACCTTCTTTGCAGTATACCGTTTATTGCCCAACAAACAGCTCAGCCATGACGCGTTTCGGCCGTCCCTGCGGCCTTGGTCAAAAGTTTTTTGCAAGTTGTTTTCATGGTCTGGAGTTCTACATTGCCAGTACAATGCAGGATGCTTATAATATATATATATATATATATATATATATATATATATATATATATATATATATATATATATATATATATATATATATATATATATATATATAGTGTATAAATGTTTTAAAGAGGCTTGAATTTGTATTCTGTCTTCTAGGGACTCAGCTCTCTCAATCTAGGCTGCCTGAGACTCTTGGACATTTAGGGCATGTCTAAATTGTAAGTAGTGTAAGATTACCATTCCAGCCACTTTCTATTTATGTATCGACTCTTCTAATGATCTAAGGCCTGCAGTTCCTCACATGTCCCCCAGTCTGTCGATTCCAAGGAGTCCTCCTTCATCCCGGATAGTTTGCCGACTTCATTGGGTAAGTCATAATCCCAAAGGAGAGTTTCTTTAAACAGTTTCCTTTCCCATCTCAAGTGCCTATTTGCCTCCTGCCACACCTGTATTTGCCAGCGCTGTATGTGTTGAGTGTTCATAGACCCTTTTTATCCTGCATACATCCAACAAGGACCCCATAGAGTACCTGTCAAACTTCATCACTAGCTCATCTAGGGGAGAGAAGGGATATTCGTTCATTACTGACAGTTGGACTGCCCAATAATGTTTACAAATGTCTGTAAGGGTTATTCCTCCATTATAGATATCCATGTTTGTTTAGTGATATACTTGGCAGCCCCTCATTTCATCAGGGATATCTTACCACTAGCTCTGCTTTTCTAAAGATATCCTCTGAGATTGGATATGGTGTGTTTAGGAAGAAATGCAAGAATTTAGGTAGTGTGATCATGTCACCTACAGGACGTATCCAGCAGTCTGGAGACAGGAATAGACTTGATCCTCCTTACCCACCCCGGAAGTCAGGCGCCAAGAAACCCTACGTGCGGCCGTAAAACCATGAGAAGGCGCCATCGACTAGGGGAAACTAGAATGAGAGAGAGAGAGAGGAGACGGACGGTGCAGAAGTAGCAGCGGGAGAGGAGAAGAGGCATGAAGCCCAAAGCAAACCCTGAGAGGAGGAAGCAGAGTTGTCCGGGAGAGGAACATGCGCAGCAGTCCCACAGGAGGCAACAGTCCAGGACTACAGGAGAGGATCCTCCTGTTCGCTGGGAGCTACACTGACCATGCCACGCCCCTGGAGGGACGTGGCTGCACCAGGAATTCCGGAAGCACAAAAAAGAAAGAAGACCTTAATTCCTGTTTTGGACTCCCTTCTATGGACAACTTTGTTTACTCCTAAAAGAAAGGATTTATCTATGTTTTGTTTGTTGAAATAGAGACAAAGGATAACGTCAACCCTTCTAGTGTTTTCTTACGGTGACTCCCCATCTCAACGGCTAATTTTGAAACTGATCGCACATTGCAAAACTGCTAGCTGTAACTTCTTCCACTGCCTCATATCTATGTGAATTTATCTAAGCTATTATATAGATTACGGCTCAAGAATTCAGCAGGGTCTCTTGTAAAGTGGGTCCCTAAATATTTGAAACTTTCCTATATTCACCGTCAAGGTGTATGTAGTCTAAGTCACTGCTCCCCAGGAGAATAGCAGGTAAAGGACTGATTTTTACCAGTTAATGCGAAGTCCCAAATATCCACCAAAAATCTTCATGATTTGTAAGAATCAATCTAATGCATCAAGGTTAGTCACATAAAGAAGAAGATAGTCTGCGTTCAGGGACATTCTTCCATCCCTTTTCATCCTATCTTAGTCCCCTCACTAAGGCAATCCGTCCACTCATCTAAGGTTCCAGCACAAAAACATAGATGACAAGGGACATCCCTGCCTAGTCTTTCTGCATAGCTGGAATGGTGAGAACAGCGTCCCATTCGCTCTCACTTTGGCCACAGGGTTTTGGTAGAGGCGCTTGCCTCAAGCTAAGGATTTTGGGCCAATACCCATTTTGTGAAGTACTGTGAAACAGCTATACCTATTATCACCTGCAGATTCAAGTACTCTGAAAACATATTTGCCTTTCAAGGAGCCAAATGCCTTACTAGCATCCACTGATGCGGCCCATCAGCTCAGTCAGCCTTTAAGTGCCTGCCAGGCATCAGTGTAGTCTCCTAAGGTTTAATATAGAGCTTCTCTTTGACATGAAGCCTGATTGGTCAGGGTGCAGCAATCAAGTAACAACAAGGACCGTGGCCAAAAGTTTTGTTTCTACATTCAACAAGGAGATTGGCCGGTATGTGGCCCATTCTTCACTGTTTATAGATTACCTCTGTTGTGGCTGTTCTGAAGTGGCTTTTTGAAAAAAGAAATTAGAACTTGCTGGTGTGTCGGACTTTATCCATCGGGTTACGTTGTTTGACCTGGAGTGTTTAGTCAAACATAACAAGCAATCTCTTATGTGCATGTGATAATAGATGGAACCCTGCACTGGTACCTCAAAATCAATACTTTCATACAGTGATTAGTATTTTACTATTATATGATTTATTCAGCCATATTTGTCTGCCAACCGTGTATCAGAAGTATTATATTTAATATGAATTCCTCATCATATAATATGAAAATCAAGGAGAATGTTAAATATGCTTCGATCATATGTCCTGTTATCTGTTACCTATATATATTGTCCATATTTTGTCAGCCATCTAACCTATATAGTTGTATTTCTTAAATAAGCCATAATTATACCAGGCCTTGTATAGTTTGCCAGCATACCTTATGCTTTCATCATATCAGCATTCAGTATTTGTTCCTCCAGTCAAGTATTTTGTTTGCAGGAACTGCTCTGACAGCTGACAGTGCTACAGTTTTAATATGATTTAGGGTGGGTGACTAACCACCTTCAGGAATAACCAACACTTGTCATGTCGAACCCTAAAAGTTACTATATTAACTGGAGCTCAAGCGCATGGTAGATATGGCACAGAGCAGACAGTCATAACTTAGGGCAATGTGTAAAGTATTTAAGTAGTACCAAAACAGTAATAAAGTCAAAATTCAAAACAATAAAAATCGCAAGCTAAAGTAGAAAAAAAGTAAAGTTTAACAAACCATGTGAGACACAAATGAAAAAAATCCAATTATGGGTACTAGAGATTAATTTGTAAAGTTTTAAGAAGGAATGGCACAAAGACGCACAGAGTGCCTATTGATTGTCAACAGCCACGTTAGGCAAGGATCTGGGTGCCAAATAAGACTGGCGTGATGGACCACGCCAGATGCGCCTACCAGGTTTGTCCAGGTGAAAAATATTACCTTCTGACTTAATCCTTGAAGTCCCAGTCCACCACAGGAGTACACTTCTAAAGACCCAGAGGACCTCAGGGGAAACACTTAGAGACTCTATGGGTGTTAGGCAGAAGCCAACAGCAAGTAACCATACAGTTGCTGCTGGGCAGTTCCAGGATAGACCTCTTGTAGCTTGTTGTATTCATGTAGCTCGAATGGGTAGTCAGCCTGATGACACTTGGAGTCCACTTCTTTGTCCTGGGTACAAGAGGGAACATGTCCAGTCATTCAGGGATCCTCTCAGCTCACATATGGCAGGTCCAACCCTCTGCTCTTCCTCAGGTTCAGCAGTGTTTGGAAGTGGATGCCTAGAGATTCTACATTTATTTCTTGCACAAACTAGTGGGTGGACTGATTCCTGGAAATGCCCTAACCAAAAAGGTAAAACTTCCTGGGGTGAACCATTTTCAAGATGGCCATAGACTACGGCTGCACTAAACCTGGGCTTTGAGGGCTGGTGGTGTATGTGGGGAGTGTTCTTGTGTCCCAGTGTCCTCCCTCATCAAACACCAACATCCAATACGAAGCGTCCCCTGTACCTCTAAAAAAACCCGGAGAAAGACGTCTGGTAGGACTAACGCATGGTTCATCAGCAACGAGACAGTGGATCAACAAGAAATGTCTTGACATCCTGTACCTTTTCTTTCAAGTGCGCCACAAGTGTACCATGTGAACACCACAGACCTGCCAAGCAAACTCTGACACTGTAGTATCAAAAGGCATGCCAGCAGCCCCCAACCTGATTATTATGTGAGGTTTAGAGGAATCGTTTCTGCCCTTCGGGTCATCATATTTACTCCAGGGATGCATTTCAATCCTATTCAAATGCTAATTACTCGCATGAAGAAGGTGGGGATCAAATGTGAATTGGCCACCAGAAACTTTTGAAGTTACATTTCCCTAATACTTATTAAAACAAGCATTTGCAATGCAATAGGTCTCTTATTTGCGAGAGTTTAAGCTATTGGCATTGTAAATGATAATGCCTTTTATTGATATGTTTTGATAATTAACACATAATTAAAAGGCATTGACATGTACATTGCCAATAGCTCAAACTCTTGTAAATGCAAGACCTATTCAAAGAAGCGGCCTCCATTGTCCTGGCTGCTTAGAAAGTGAAAGTGTGCATGTCGCTCTGAATGTTGCAGGAAAGCCTGTTGTGCCTGCAGTAGGAGAAACTTTTTAAAGAAAATAATGCTTACATACTAAAAAAGACTCCCCATGTAACAACCAAAGAAAAAGGGCCAGACCTCATGGGAGGTTACGAATGAAGACAAGGCGGTACTAAGGACGGACTAACAAGAAGCCATCATTTACAAAGGACAATGACATAAGTCAATGACAAATATGGGCAGAGAGTGGGCGTGGCTTCTATCCATACTCCAGTACAGCATGGCTCACGGAGCAGCGCAAGCTCTGCCTATCCTCAACCTTAATATGACTTGACTATCAATTTAGAATTTAACAACTATTAAAAACAATTGTTTCAATATTTTTCTGGCTTGTCCCATTCCAGAGAAACGGTATTAGCATTTTATTCTGTACCCTGGTTTTCTACTTAGGACACCTAGGCATGCTAAAGTAAAAAATTGATTTTGGGGGCTAGGCACTGTAAGGACATGTTGACATTAAATTTCTACATGTCCTACTTTTAACGTGCATGCACCCTGACTTGTGTGTTAAAAGGTCTACATAGGGGTGACAGTAATATTTAAAAGATAGGTTTTGACCTCTTATAAGGTTTTATTTTGAGAGGCCAAGTTAGTTTTTAACCTGCCCAGCAGGCTGCTCTGGTAAGCCTGAAGCCATGTTTGCACTGCCACTGTAGTGGATGGCACAATAGGTACTGCAGTCCACAAGTAGCATTTAACTTCTTGGCCTTTGTGTACATTTTGCTAGATATACTAGGGACTTACAGGCAAGTTAATTATACTAATTTGAGGTATGCTAATTCAACCTTGTTTGAAGGGGGAGCACAGTCAATGTACTACTGATTAGCATGGGTAAAGTGCACAGAGTTCTAGAGCCAGCATAAACATGGGAATCACTGTAAGGTAAAAATCTGGGGTGATCCCACAGAAAAAGCAGAATTCCTATAGCTGATATGGTACAATGCTTCAGATTTTATACAAATGTTCTGATCTCCAATAGGATAGAAGGCAAGACACTCAACAAGTTATCACTGAAGGCCTTTGATTGTCAAGCTAGATCATTAGTGTTTCTGTGGACTCTGTTAGACCAGGCTGTCAGTTGTGTCATGGATTGATTTCCATAAGATAATTGTGCCTGTGGTTAACAAATTTTAAGATGAATGTTTAGCCGAAGAGCATGGATCCTCATTTTTCTGTTCTCCTTTTTTTTGTTTTTGTTTGCGCATGTTCAACTAAAGGCATCTCATGAAGTCAAAGACAATCCTTAAAGGCAGTCAGCACGGAGGGCAAGTCTCAGTTCAAAGACAATAATACCTTCTGTAAAGACCTTTACGCAGAAGAGCAAGCCAGCATCAGTCAACTGTAGGAGAGAACCAGCCTGCTCCCACAAAATAACTTTCTCTTTCCCTCTTCTAAAAGCAACTCTGGAGTAGTGACTAGGGAGAAATTATAAATAGGGTTCCTGGTTTTATGATATTTATTTTTTCCATCTGTATTTATCCATATTTATTTTGTGGCCATTTTATTGGTATTTATGCATATTTATTTTATGTTTTGAGAATAAATGAGCTGTAAAATGGTCTATTTCCAACCTATCTGGCTGATAATCAAGCACTCATACTTTTATGCCTGGCACGTTTTAGCAAATTAAGCAGCGAAATACTACACTGTCAGGTAAATATTAGTATTACACACATCTGTTAACATGTGCCTGTATTTAAGGGAATCGCATCCGGTTTTAAATCTCTATGATCATCTGCTTAGCTGTTGGTCAGGAATTCCAACAAGGTGTCACGCACAATTTTCTGTACTTTTCCGCTTATAAAAATAAATAGGCGGAAAATAGATTTTGTTTCTGTATTTTTGTAAAAATCAATAAAAACTGAAAACTGGAAACCTTAATCATAAATAATCTATAAGTCGCATCCAGGTATAGGTGGATACTGAATAATGTTCAAAATTGAATTGTTTAAGATTTAAGACATCACTGCATTCTATTTCACAATAGAGATGGCCAGATTCCATTAGAATCATCTTTAAGCAGAGAACAATACCTTTCTGCAGCGGTAGGCGCTAAAATCAGACTTTCCAAAGAGAAAGACAAAGGTATCTATTCTTGTTCAAAGGAGAAGACCAAAATAGGAATTTAAACAGTAGGTAACCTTTACGCTGTAGTTTTTAGTACACATATCCTTTACTCCTCAGCTTTTACCCTGCAGGCATTTACTCTGCATGCCTTTACTCCACTAGTAAGAGTTTTTTTATGGCAGGGGTGGGTTAAAGGGAGTAAAGAGGTAACGGATATACTAAGGTAAGAGATATTTTAGGGTTGAGAGGTGGGTGGGGGAAAAGGGGATTTTAGGGGTAGGTAAAGAGCAGGTGAGGGTAATTTTACGGTTGAGAGGTGTATAGCAGTTAGGGTTACTTTAGAGTTAAAGGGTGGGGACAGGTAAAGGGTGATTTTTAGGGTTAATGGACGGGTAGAGGTAAAGGGGGAAAAGGTAGTTTAGTATTCAGGGATGGGTGAAGGTAAAGGGAAGTTGTGTTTTTTTTATTTAAATGGGGATTGGGGTGTTACGCCAAAAAAGCACTATAAAAGGGAGATGCAGGGGGTACGCCTCCATGTAAATTGTTATAAATGTTGCTGTAATTGCATAGAAATAGATTTAAGTCCAAAAGCAACAACATTGAATATATCGGAGTAAAGACTTGTGTTGTAAATGTAACCATGGAATGAAAGCATACAGAGTAAACTCCGGAGTGAAGGCATGCGGAGTAAAAGTTTGTGAACAAACGTGATATTCATTCAGACCCATTCTTGCTCTAAAGCCGGCAAACCAAGTGATAAAACAAGTGAAATGTATTATGGTTACATTGCATCAGATTTATCCTTCAGTATATCTATGATATTGGATATGTGCCATCAACATGTAAATATAATTTCCCAGGCGCCAGACTGGATCTGGATGCTTTTAACAGGAATGCTCCTGCATGCTAGTAAGTGGCGCTAAACAGCTCCCTGTTGACTTTGTTCTACCCCAGAAATGGAGATGCAGCTGCCTATAATTGCTACTCCTGCGTCTCAACATCAGTTTCTTTCTTGCTCTGTCTGTACTCTTGGATGTGGACCCCAACAATAGTCAGGTACCAGAGTGCAGAGTCCTAATTTGGGACTTTGTTAGATGGAAAAGAACGGGGAGCAGGGAATGTATTCGGAAATCTGCGTTTACAGTTTTCAACAGAAAGGTTGTTTATCAAAGGTAAGTCACTTTTTCTTCTGACGGATACTTCTAACCCCAGATTACTTACTTTTAGAATAGGTACATTCTAAGGTGTTGTGCCTGTGAAGTGGCTCAGATCAAAAAGTCCTGTCAGACCTGGCTATGTAGGTAGCAGTGCTTTTTGAACGTGTGCACTGACTCCCAGGTCTCAGCATTTCAGATGTCAAGGACAGGCATCCATGTGCCCGTAGCAGTTTTGCCCTGGTGGAATGGGCCCACGATCCTTCGGGGAGGATGCTTCTTGGGCAGTGCATTGCAGATCTTAAAACTTCAACAGAGTCCTTTCCCACACTACTGAACCCTTCTTTGTTCAAGAGAACCCCCACAAAGAGCTGATCGTCCACCCGGTAATCTTGGTGTGATCGATGTAAATACTCTTTTGGGATCTAGACAATCCAGTCTCTCTTGCTCTGTCGAGAGGTGAGGCGGAACAAAGACAATTGGATAGATTTCCCAATGTGAAAAGCATTCGAGTATTTTCGTAAAAAGGCTGCTCTGCTCTTCAACACCACTTTACCTGTTGTGAACAGTGCTATAAGGCGGCTGCACCAAAAGAGCTTGGAGCTTACGTTCATGGCAAGCCGAAGGTGTCTCAACAAGACCGGCTTCAGAGTCAGGAGACACAGTGGACAGCTATACATTAGTTTGAATACAATATACAGTTAGAGTATCAACCAGAAAGAGCACAGCCAAAGTAAACCATCAGAATTTGTAGAGCCCGGCTAATCACCCATGAGGCTATCTATGTGCTAGGATCTAGCTGTTGAGGGTGGTATCAGTGGAATAGCCAGGTCTTAAGTCCCTTTCTGAATTCCGGGAGAGAGGTTCGAAGTTGGAGGGGACAGTTGTTCCAGGATTTAGCAGCGAGGTAGGAGAATGAGCGTCCTCCAATGTAGCTCCAGCAGATGCAAGGTGTGCGCGAGGGAGGATCGCAGGTGTCTGGAAGGTCGGTTAATGTGCTGGCAGTGGTTGATGTATGCCGGTCTTTGGTCATGAAGGGCTTTGTAGGGGTGTATCAGCATCTTGAAGTGGCAACTCTTCTGGATGGGGAGCCAGTAAAGCTTGTTTAGGTGGGGAGGTGGTCTAGGTCCATTTAGGGTGGCTGAGTTCTGTATCATCTGGAGTCTCTTTAGGAGTTGGGTAGTGATTTTACATAGAGGGTGTTGCTGTAGTCCAGGTGGCTGGTGACTAGGGCCTGCCTGACAGTTTTTCTGGTGATAATGGGAAACCATCTGAGGATTTTTTTCTGGAGCATACAGAGAGTGAGGAAGCAGGCGGGAGCGACTGCAGTGATCTGAGGTTTCATTGGCGAGTTTGCTGTCCAGGATGATATCAATGTTGCGGGTGTGGGTGAGGTTCTGATTTCTGGTTCCCCCGGTCAAGGGTTACTCTCTGTCAGTGGCTGCGATCAGGGCAGTTTCGGTGCTGTGGTTGGAGCAGAAGGCGCATTGGGAGGTGTCCAGCAGATTGTTCTTCTCCAGTTGTTCTGAGAGTTGTTAGTTAATGGTTTTATTGAGGGCTTTGACAGTAAAGGGGAGCAGAGAGATTGGGTGGTGGTTCTTGAGTTTGCTAGGGGTCCGTAGAGGGCTTTTGAGTATAGATTTGACTTCTGCATGTTTTTATTATTCTGGGAAGGTGGCCATAGATGCGTTAAAGGAGGGGAGATTGTTGCTGATTTTCTCGCTCTTGAGGTTGAAGTGGTGGTGACAGGGGTCTATGGCTGCTCCAGAGTGGACAGAGTTCATGATGTCCTTAGTGTTCTGTGTGGTGAGCTGTTCTCATGTGGTGAGCGGGTGGTTAGAGTTGGCCACAGTGGGAGCAAGGAGGTTGTAGAGGTCGGTGGGTCGGGGTTCAAAATTTTTGTAGATGTTGGATATCTTGTTTTGGAAGAAGTCCACCAGGGTGTCAGAGTTCTTGGGATGGGCATGACGGTGTTCTCTGTGGCTGATAGGCTGGAGTACTCTCTGGCAATGTTGAAGAGTTCTTTGCTGTGATTGAAGCTGGCTTCGATGTGGTTGGCCAGGGGGCACCTTCGCATGTCTTTCAAACAGTGGTAATTGAATAGGGCTGTCTTGAGGGTGGCTTGGTCTGCGGGGTACTTACTGGTGTACCATCTCTTTTCTAGATGCTTTCGGTTTCATTTCATGGTTCTGAGTTCCAGGGAATACCAGCTGGCCTGCTTTGTGGATCTCCTTGGTTTAGAGGGCTTAATTGGGGCCACTCCGTCGGCGCAGTTGGTGATCCAGGTAGAGAGATTCTTGTTAGGTGGTGTTAATGGCGTCAATCGACTGATTCTGTTTTGCTCCAGCTTCGGAGGAAGGCTTGGAGGTGGTGCCTGGGGGTCCTGTGATGGTGAAGTTGATGATGGCGGGTTGGTCCAGGTGAGTTCTGTGACATGACTGTATCTGTCACTGGCAGTAAAGATGGGGTTAAGTGAGTGTTCGGCACTTTGTGAGGGGTTAGTGACCAGTTGGGTGGGCCCAATGTTGCTCATACTTTGGAGGAGGGTGTTGGTGTTATTGAGGTCGTCTAAGTGGAAATTGAGGTCACTGAGGAAGATGTAGTGTTTTCAGTCAATGGCGAGTAGGGTGATGAAGTCAGGGATGGTGTTGCCAAAGGTGAGGCAAGGTCCTGGGTGTCTGTTGATAAGGGTACCTTTGATGGCTGTTCGGCCATCTGTACGGAGTTGAAAGTTTAGGTGCTCCATGATGTGTGCTGTCGTCTTCCGGGGTAGTTCAACAGATAGTTTCTTTGTGGACGATAGCGATACAGCCTCTGTGTTTGTTGGTGCAGTTTCGATGAACCATCTCGTAGCTGTTGGGAGTGGAAGTGGTGATTTCAGGAGCGGAAGCGTGGGTTAAGCCAGGTTTCGATGATACAGATGACATTGGGGACAAGGGAGGTGATGGTGTCCTAAATCTGGGTGCCATGTTTGCAGAATGACTGGGCATTGAGCAAGAGGCAGTGGAGTGGTTCCGGGGTGGCAGTGGCCAGTGAGGTGGGTGTAATGGTAGTTTCTGTGTGGGCAGGAATTCCGGCACTGCAAGCAAAGAGATCGAGGTGAGGTAGCAGTGGTTGCTGCGTAGTTTGGGGGTCCAGGGTATGGAGCTCAGCGGCTGCATATCTGTGGGTAGCAGAAAGGTCCGGGTTCTTGGCACTGGGCGCGGCCCAGGTGGAGACTGGAGCACACAGGTATGCCTTTGGCACGCCCATGCTGCGCCTCTGTTAGGTAGCTCCTGCAGGCGTATTGGGTGGCGTGATTGGCGAATCGGGCAGAAAAGTGAACGGCGAGGCCACTGTGAACTAGAAAAATTACAACAAAAGTACAACAGCAATGAAAAGGGCCTGGAAAATGTACTTGGAGGACAGTAACAATAAGAATTGAGGGTTAATCTTTACTGCCAAAAAATTATACTAATGAAACAGTTGCAATGCAATAACAGTTACGATATAATAGAGATGATACAGAGAAACAGCTGAGGGTATCAGAGAAGCTAGTGGCAGTGTCATGAAGACCTGCTTAAGGGCAGAGGGGGGAGCTGGCACAAGGACCTTCTCTTCATATTCCTGACACAAAAAGCTTTCAGTATTTCTAATCACTAAATAAACAATTTCCTCAGCTGTTAAGGAATATAATTTTAAGATTCTTAAATGATAGCATTTGCAAATAGTCATCCTCTTTGTGTTTCTCCTGAATGTACTTATTATTGATGTGCCTAAGTGTTATTTTCCTTGAAGTGAACAAAAGAGTCTGTGCTACATGACAGAATTTGATATATACATTGTACATGATATTTGCTGTGGAAAGCTCATGCAATGCCTTACATAATTCATCCTCCTTCACATGCGTTCCCAGACACAGGAATGGAGAGTTGGTCCATCCTAGAAAGGAAGGGGAGGAGAGAATCAATAGCCAATGAGGACTGCTCTTTGACTCTGGGACCGTAGAGAATAGTAGAGAATGGAATTAATAGTCATTGTAATGTGTTTGTTCTCCATATACTTCAGATGACTTTAACAGCCCCACCAATAGTTTCTTTATGTTGCTGTTGGCTATAAGTCCCTCTTAGATGCTAATCTTGTAAAAAGATAAATAAACTATCCAATCTATTCTACTTCATTTTATACTATGGATCAGTACCTTGCAACACAAAAGGAAACTGCATTCTATTAATGTTACAACAAGAAATGGTAAACACTTTCCCAGAGGTCTCACAGCAGCTTAAATCACACTCCAATCACAACAATGTAAGGAAATCTTAGTTCAATTCAAAATGGGTTACATCACCCAGATTATTTTTTTTAAAATCTTTTTTGTGTGTGCAATTTTCAGAGTAACCACATTGAAAAACAAACAGTGGTGTGGAGGATGCATATATAGATTGCAGTAAATCATAGTACAGGGAGTACACATGCAATATTTATTACAATAGATTCATAGCATTACAGTGCATACAGGCATGATCCCGCACGTGCCCCTGTACTGCCACAGTCTTATGTACTGGCCTCTCAGCCCTGGTGCCCTTTATGATTCTCATTCGCTCACATCACCCAGATTCTTGAAAAGATGTTTTGTTAAACCATTCATAAACCTCTCAAGCACACTCTGTGAAGTGGCAAGTTTGGGAAGTAGTAACCAGTGCCTCACTTCTATCCCTTAACACTAGAGCTTCTTTACCTCCTAACCTTTGTTAGAGTTTACGCAAATACAATGGTTACCAGATGCTAAGGGCCATATGTTCAAAAAAGTAGAAATTGCGATTTCCTAATTGTGATTATTAACGAAGCAACCTACATCATGAGTATCAATGAGGTAGGGTGCAGTTTGAGGCCCGTTAGGAATGATGCCAATCCCAGGGGCCATGTCTGTGATTTCTTTTTAATACAGCAATCTTTTTTTTTCTCCTTTTTTTTTTAATTGCAGTTAATTTTCCTTAAAGGAAAACGGTATGTGTTTAAAAAAGTAGATAATGACATTTTTAAGTTTCATTTTTAAAGTGTAGGCAGTGGTCCGTAGGACAACTGCCTGCTCTTAAAAGGAATCATATCTTATATCGCATTTATTTAGATACATTTCTATAACACCTACCAGTCTTCCAATTTACCTTTATTGGCTATTTTCTCGCTGAAGCATGGACTTTAGATGGGCCACATGAGCTTCTTCTACAGCAGATATTGTTTCTAATTAGTCACATCTTTCGCCTAGCCCTTTAATTTTTTTTTCTCAATAGTATCTAGTTGTAATTCCATTTAATTTCCTATTTCAGATTTGCTGTGCTTTCTTAATATAATGCCACAGGGACAAATTGGATAGTGGGGTGGGGCACTCTTGTAATTCGCCATTTTCCAGTTCAGTGCAATTTTCCAAAGTGTGCTTCTAGAAAACTAGATTTGTTCCTCACACCATCTCTATCCTTGTGATTGTTTCAATCATTGGGTATTTTACCTGTGACATACCCTTCTGCATTCTTTGGCGAAAGCATAGGGTATTGTGATAGAGTTGAGCAGTTTGACCAGTGCATAGAAGGTGCTATATTGCAACTGCTACAACAGCTGGTTTCTTCCCAAGATAAATTACCTCTTCTGAGGAAGAGTTGGAGGAAGGATTGGTGTGAGTTGTTGTTACAGGGTCTACATTCGAGCTATTGCTGGATTAATTTGTCAGGTTCACTGTGCTTTTGGGGTTGACTTTGTGATATTCCCCCTCATCACAGTAGATGAATGATTGCCCCATTTGCCCAATTACTAAAGTTTCTAACAGTTTCTGGCTTGAGCTTCGCTTTACAGTCAATTTCGAAGTCCAGCTAGGCTAGTACCGAGCTAAGCTGGTGACGATTCTCCTCCTGAGATTTGGCGGGTGCACGAGCACAGCAGCAGGCTGCGGGGTGGAGTATTCTTCAACGATCTGGACCTCTTGTAGCACCTCTTGTGCCGGTGTCCTTGATTGCGCTAATTGAGTGTTGTGGTAGTATGTCTGGGTTTGCCTCTGGAGTTTCTTTTCACATGCAAGGCAAAGTAGAGCAAAACAAAGATGTGTAGCTGCCTTTGTTCACGCATTCCTACTACTGCTACAGGTTCACCCACGGAGAGCTCTCAGCATGGACGAGCTGAGCTATGAGTCGCCATGACAGAAGTAAAAACTTACACAGCTTTTTATAAAAGATAGTTGAAAAGCGCCTACAGAAAGAAAATTGACTCACCCTAAAGGTAACTTGTTCCATTTATATACTGCCTACTCATCCAGTTTTGCGGTTTCATAGTGTTATTACTATTTTCCAATATGGTCGTCTTCAATGTACTGACAGTGTGAAGAATGAATAACAAAGATGGCCATGCCAGATGCAACCGCAGGATCAACATGCAGCGAAGAGCATTTGAATTCCAGAGCCATCTAGTCAACATTTCTTTTTGTTTCAGAACTACAGAAGCCCTAAAAGGAGCATACAACCCCTCTTCTGGGCCTCTGTCTGCAATATCCCTCTTCTTGTGTCACTTTTCAAATTCTAATACACATGAAAGGACTCTCTTTTGAATGCCAAGTCATTGAGCACAGCTTAGAACTATTTTTGCACAAGTCACAACAGAATATTCCTGCAAGCCTCCACTCACTGGTTAACCCATGTCACTTAATCATTGTGGTGATGGCTGCGGCAGTAATGGTATGAAAAAATGCTTAGGCAACTATGTTAATGTAATTTAAATATAATGGGGGCATCAACATTTGAATACTGCACCCCCGATCAAAAACTAAATTATATCTTTTTATTGTATCAAAAAATGGAAAATGACCATAAAAACATACATTTCAGTCTATATGCAGTTCACTTAATTAAAAATGTTTGGACATTGCTGAATAACAAAACAATCCTAACATACATTCAACCTTCCTCATTCATCCTTCACTATATTTTTACATTAAATAGTGTATACATCTTTATTATGATAAGTTCACTTTGATACATTTTCAAACATTCTTTAGCATTATTTCATCAAGTTGTTTTTCCAACTGTGAGGATTTTTTAAATGACTTTGTCACATCAGTCATGGCTTTGTGTTCCCATCACCTAGTAGTTGCGGCAGTAGCAGTGGAAACCATAGGCTGGTCTAACATAGCTTCCAATTTTCCCAGGTCCACGCAAGATGTGCTGCTCCAGTGCAGCTTTTTTTCTTTGAATTCTGGTACTTGTTGTCCTGTTTTATAATGGCATAAACAACGCTACAATTCCCAGAATAAAAAAAAAAAATCTGGTCTGGAGCAGCACTTCACACATGGATCTGGGAAACTTTGCACGACTAGTCTACTGTAATGCTATTTACACAGTTATTCAATGGGAGTCCTCTTTATTGTACAGTTAATTAAAACTGTAACATACAAACATCTCATCAATGCTTAATTAAAAGAACATTTTTAAAGCACATTATAAAAGCAAGCAGTCAAGATTAATAACAGTTCCCAAGCAGCATTTCTGATTAATGGCAGGAATGTTGAATGTAACCATTTAGAGCCAAAAGAGAAGTTTGAGGTGCAAAAGGCAATATCAGAATGACCCAGGATTTGTTGCAGTTGCCAATATCTAGCTTTCAGCAAAGTCCTTTAGTACAGTGGTAATATAAGAAGGGACTTCAGAATGCTTCAACAGCTCTTAGTGAGCTATCTCTGTTGGGTGTGTTGTTGTGTCCTGCAAGGTGATCCGATTTGACCCCCTGCGTGCCGTCTCATGTTTCTTTAGCTGTGAGCTGTATGCAATGTGGTTAAAATAATGTTAATAAACTTCCCAGCCCTTGCAAGAACTTGAGCGGAGTTGTTGCTAAAGCACAAATCAAATGCTTCCCTGCAATGCCTCTGCAGCTTGTCCCGATAGACTGGAAGCAGTAGCCGACGACGGTCATGAAAAAGGCGAGGACAACAGCATAGCAGGTGTAGCCAAGACTCATCTGGGTAGTTACAAAGCCTACATGTTAACTGTCCATTCCTCCGGGCCCAAAGCGTGTTAAAGTCGTAGATTGGAAGGGCTAAAAGCCTAATATAAATAATTTTATTACGAGTCTGTGATTGAAGGGAATAATTAAAGTATGGTTGATATTTCCCTTTGATGTACGAGGCGTCCAGGCCTCTGAAGAGTGGATTTTTAGAAAGCCGAGCGATGTCTCTCTCAAATGACACTAAGATAATTTGGCTTTGTATAGTTTTTTTCCACGTTGACAGAGGAATGGCTGGATTAGTGAGGCTTGTGGTTTCAATCTTCAATGTGGAAATGGCCAAATGCAGCTGTCTGTACCAGGGGGAGCGTTCGTCCGTGAATATAAATTGAAGTTTTTCTTTCAAGGATTGAGCTGATGTGCGCAGGGTATGGATGTAAAACTTCATTGTCGCCTAAGCAATGAAGGTCTGGAATTGCCAGGCCCAACTCGAGCCTCAGCCTGACCCTCCTTGCATGCTGGAGAATAGAAAATATTTTCTTATAGGCCATTGTTTGATAATTCGCTAGAAAAAGGTCAGTTTTCCCTGGAAAAACCAGGTGACCGTAAGGTAATTCTGACAGCAATTTGGCATGTAAGACCCTCAAAAGTTACTCAATGAAAACGGTCCACAATGTAGAAAAGCCTGAAACACAACACAATGTATCCCCAGCCTGTGCCTATCAGAACACATGATCCTAGCACTGAAGATCCTGCTTTGACTGCTGATCCTATTTCAGAATCTTCTAGTGTCCTGTATAGATTCATAAGTAAGGATCCTTGAATACATGTAAATGGTGTTCCGGAAACTTCAGATAACCATTTTACCAAGGTGGTCTTTCTTGATACGAGTTGTCTTCCACATTGGTTCTGTGGAAGGGTCTCTTCTATAAACAAGACCCCACTAAGTCTAATTGAATGTAAAATCGAGATCATATGAGGGTTAAGAGCTCACTTGTTCCTAACTGCCTTTGGCCATCAGTAATCAGGTTAGCTCACTTTTGTGGCAACTGTCTGGCTTTCTTTCCATACAGCAATAAATCACTAGCTTCTCGTACATCCATCCCCTTGTGTGACGGAGCTCTGATTTATTTATAAATGAGTTGTACACCCAGTTTTTATAATGAAAAGTTACCTTCAAATGCAGCACACCCACCATACCTTGTTATGAGGTGTTTTAGAACTGAAATTGCCCTTTGTTTGCTTAGGTTACTGTTGTTTTTTTTTTATAGATGATGATTACTATGAAGATGACGAGGACGATCCAGATGCCTTAAAGGACCCTCTTTATCAAGTTGATCTACAGGTAATGTAGTTTTACTGCCGCCCCACATGATTAGAAGAAGTGGAGAATTGTACTGTAAACAGTTGGTTGAGTGATTGGTGCTGCTGTCCTCACTGATAGAACTGGCATTTGAACATGAATCCTACCTTTGCCAATACCAGTTCATGTGACTTTTGTTAAGCTATGTTTCATAGGAATGGTTGTTTCCAAAGTGCAACAGTTATGATAAAGTACTGTCAAATTGTGTGCTGCAGCGTTGGTTTTTGTGTTAATTTATGGCCGCTGTCAATGGAGACTGAATATTTCAATTTTTATGTATCTCACTGTTGCACCCTCCTATTTTTTAAGGTACAGAGCATCATGTCGTCATGGTAGTCTCTTCGCTGTAGAATAAGTGCAATAAGTTGAAGTTAAGCCTGAATCTTATATTCGAGTGAACAGTAAATAGTTTAGTAAGATCAGGTGTTCGCTTATTCCAGAGTACAAAAGAGCTTGTTTTTGAAGCTACTATTCGCTCTACTCCTGTGTGATATACTCCAGAGGGTTTTTACTTGTAATCGCATTCCCACGTGCTCTCCTTCAGCGGTTCATTGTTGGTATACATCACCAACTGGCTTGATTGTTCAAGGCTCTGCACCTTGCTTAGAGCAGTGCCCAACCGTAACACAAGTTTACATTTGTTTCCCTTAATTTCCAGTTTTGTTGTTTTTTTCCTTTTTGGTCTCATGATAATTTAGGTTTAAATATTTGCAACATATGCAAATAGTTGATTTGAAACGCTTACATACAAGCAGCTCTCTGTAGTACTTGGGTTCTCAGCTGGTCAGCAAAAATGTAGTTCTTGCCTTGTTATGGTCGCAAAGACCTCCTTTTCATGTGAAAAGAAATTGATGGCTCTGGTGAGTGGAGTCGTCCGCTGAGTGGACAGTGTCAGCAGTGTGGACCTGTACTCTGGATACTGGGACTCCCAATTGGGCGTTCTTGAGGTCTCAGAGCAAATCCTCATGTTCCGTAGTTAGACAAAAATATTTTCTAAAAGTAACTTTCTTCTTCAGAGTCTGGGGATTGGCCAGAGCTGGTTCTGTAGTCATTTGGTAAACCCCCTCAATGATGACAGTAGCATTTGGAAGTGTCACTCACAGTTCAAGTTCTTTGTAATTGAAAAAAAGTATTGCACCTCTACTGAAATACCAGTTGACCTCCTCAACCCCCATGTGCCTGCTCCACAGTGTGCATATGTAGTGGCAGCCCTGAAAAGCTGCATACAAATAGGCCTCACTTTACCAGTTTTTTGGGAATTAGCAAGTACCTGGATTAAAGGTTCATCTTTAATTCTTCCTCTGGCAATTCTTCTATGACAGTGGCTTTGTAGAATGTGTGACCCCTCCTAAAGCAGTTTCTCTTTAATCTCCTTATACTGTTGAGTTTTGCATTGTGAAGGAAATCTCTTAAGTGGAAAGCTGCACTTTTGTATTGGAGACATAATAGATGTTCCTCCTTAAAAAGCTCCAACTGCCCCATTGAAGTTGCTTCTGACACCAGACCACTATCCTCACCAGACACTGGATTTACAGCTGTCTGCCTAAGAAGTCTAAAACTGGATCCAACTACTCATCTTGGTCTACAGGAGATGTTGTCCCCCTTTCTCTTTGAGAAATGCCTGTCTAGAAGTCAGGAATTTACTCCAAGATACACACCCCTTTTTCATATTTTCTCATGAGAGCTCATATTGTCACGCTTCTAAGATCCTAGAATATGAAAAGAGCATGCATTTTGTGGTTGAAGGCAGACCTTTTCTGTTGAGGAGCCTCCTTCTGGCTTCGTCAGTCATTCAGTCTGCACAAAGAGGTCCACTGCTCATCTGGTTTTGCAGATAGTGCAGGTATTGCCTGGCCCCTTAAAAATATCCACTATTTGTAAAAATACCCCTCACACACCAAAAGGGCCCTTGGTGTCATGCTTCATCATCGGGGTCTTCCTGCCCCGCTGCGGGACGGGGCGTGCTGCGACTGGCGACTACGCTGGAGCACTTTCATTTTGTAAGTGCTCTGTGAGGTGTATTTGAGTGAGTGAGGTAGGGTCAGGGGTGAATGGCAAGATGTTAAAAAATGCCTGGCCTTATGGATTCAAAAAAACTTTATTGGTCATAGGCTGGTATTAATAAAACAGTGTGTCGGATAGTCAAAGCAATTAATGTGCTGATTCTCCTTGAGTCAACATGTTTCGAGGCTTATGGCAGCCCCTTCATCAGGACAGAGTAGATCCCTCTGACACTCACTGGTTGCTATCAATATGTGAAAAGTGTATATACAAGTGAATTAAATACATTTTACCATACCTATGTGGTATAAATATATGTTTTTATTAATACCAGCCTATGACCAATAAAGTTTTTTTTAACCCCTTCCATGCTAATGACGAGCTGAGCTCGTCATCAGCTTTACCTACCCTGTGCGGATGACAAGGTGAACTCGTCACTCAACATGTTGATTTTGAAATCTCAGCGCACAGCGGGAAAACCGCTAGCGTCCAAGTGGTTAAGTGGTCAGTGTTCAAGAACCTGGACGCAGCCAAGCCCCAGAACACTTCCCCATAATTAAGTGAGGTCACAAAGTTAAAACATAACAGTAGGCTTCATTGTCTAATAAAGCGCTGTTAAACTAACGCTGTGAGGTAGGTGTATCCAGCCATCTAGGTGATCTGGCGATCATCAGTGCAAACACTCAGAGCGGTCTCAGAATTAAGTTCTGGCCATTTAAATACAATCATTGACCGCGCCAATAGGCTTTACCAATGCAACATCTATTGGCTTTGTCAATGATTGCTGTGCTACATGGCTTTATGTGTAAAAACAAAAGCTATGGTTCGGCATGTGTTCAAGGTGACTTTAAGAGTTAAGCTTTGTTGCTTTGTAAGGTGATGATACGATTTCATCCTAATCAGTCTACCAGTGTCCGCATTATTTCTTTCCGCATCCATCCAAGAGAAGAGTTTGCAGAAATTTGGTTTGAAAATGGCTCTCGCTCAATTTATATTGAAGAGAATAGAAAGGTATAGTCAGACCCCCTGCTTAATTGTCTTCAAGAAGGCAATATGCTTATGAAATGTCCATGTCCTCATCTCATTTGTCAACCCAAGGAAGACTTTGATCTACCCAGCAGCATAAAAGCCCCTCCAATAATCCAGTAGCCCAATTACAGACCCTCGGGTCATAGGACAGCAACACCTGGTCTCTGTTGGGAACATAATCAATACTAAAACAAGTTGTTTAAATTCTCCTCCACTCTGCCTGCAGTTTTTCAGTTCCTTTTCTCAATTAAAAGTAGCAGGAGCATTTTATCTTTTTTTACTGATTGTAGTTTTGATCCTGTCTGCCAGTCTGTTTGTCCAAACTTACCAAGCACTGTCGGGCCTTTGGCTGTGCAGTCCTGAAAGTGTTACGGTTTCAGTCTACGTTAGTTTCAAACTTTTGCCTACGCTTTAGTACAGTGGTCTTACATGACTATTCCTTTTTGCATGGTGTGACTTTCTGACTAGTAAGATGACTTTTTGATTTAGTACATAGACTTCAAGAGGACCTGTTGTTCCTGTTGTTTGATAGCCTCTCATGCATGAGTAGCCTCTTGGCCTTACATTGTTGAATTCCTAACTTTCCTTTTAGGTCTTTTCCTGGCTGCCAAGCCAGTGTACATATTAAACCTCACTGTGGTCTCAGTTTAGGTGTTAAATGTTTTATATGTAAGTTTACAAATCTTTACATCTTGCAATCTTTATTTGTGCCTTTAGTGGCATTCATAGATGCTCACTGCGTCAGAGAGCTACTATTTTTCTGTTGAAGCCGACTCAGTGTTAAGGATTTTAGTTCTGTAAACCTATCGGACCTACATTTAATTTCTTTGTGTGCTGTATGCAGATTCTCACATAAAGCAATACTTCCAACCATTGTTTGCTATTCCTTCCTCTGAAGACGGGAACTCTTGACAGTTTTGCTGTTGGGGGAGCTCCACTCTAAACTGTGCACATTTAGAACATACTTTCCTGACTAATTCCAAGAATAAGCATCTCATGGCCTCAATTGCATATTAGCTTGCACATGGACATATTCCCCCTTCTGATGGTAATAGAGGTTGCATTCTATTGATTCTTACTTGCCATGCTTAGCACTTGTGTTTTTTTTTTTTATTTCATCCCCAAGTAATTTTGCAGTGCGAAGGGATCTCTTTGGGTACAGTAAGAAATAGGCATTGGGTAACATATTCTTTACTGCCTCCTTCCTGTATGAAGCTTGCAAACCAACCCCTGGCGCCTTGTTCCCGCCAGACAGAAACTGAAAAGGGTACATCTGAGCTGCGTATTTGGTTAGGGCCTTAGCACTGAGCCGAATCAGTTCCTATATCATGTGTCATGCTTCCTCCCAGTGTGGAGGAGCGTAGCCCCAGGATTAGGAAGGAATGTGGGCTAAAGTAGTTACTAGAGTGGTGTCAAACTTCATTCCGTGAGAACTAGAACCACACAAGATTCAACAGTATTTGTATAAGATAAATTTAGATTTAACTAATGTAAATTGAACTATTGCAAAATCTGGCAATAGCTTAGCTGTTTGGAGGGCAGGACTACTTTAAATGTGGTGACGATTTACTGTAGAATGTGTTGGACCAGTTTGGCTCATCACAGCTCCAATAGCCTGATTGAAAATTGCTGCAGTTTTAGTCCACAAAGTGCCTTTTGGGTGGAGCTCGCAGAGAGAGAAAATTGGGGGGGAAAAATCCTCAGACTTTACAACTTCCTTTTCAGCCCTCACACTAGGTCAGGGAAATCCTCATCACCTGACAGTGAGGGTTTTACGGCAAAGCTGCTGTCTAAATCATCAACAATTATGATGACAATGTAGACTGCCACAACCATGTTTGCTATTACTGCCTCACCTATGATCGCCTTGTCTATGATGGCGTCATCTTCGATGGCATAGTCTAATAGTCATCTATGACGGCCTCATGTATGACTGTAGTCTTAGACGGCCTCATCTACGACTGTCGTCTAAGACAGCCTCATCTACCATTGCCTTGTCTACGACTGTTGTCTGCGCCAGCGTCATCTACGATTGCCTTACCTACGATTGCCTTACCTACGATTGCCTCACCTATGATGGTTATCTATGATGGCCTCATCTATTACTGTCTGACAGCCTCGTCTAGGACGCTCGTCAACAGCTTCATCTGTTATGTTATGTTATGTTATATTTATGCTTCTATAGCGCACGGCCACTCCATTTGGAGCATCCCGGCGCTTTATCGAAGGTACCCACCAAATGAGGGAGAAACATAACACTGAAGGGACATGCAACACACTCATAAAAAAAAAACAGCAGCAGTCTAAGGGAAAAGCCATGTTTTAAGGGCCTTTCGGAAGGACAGCAGGCTAGAGGCCTGTCTTAGAGAAATCGGGAGGTCATTCCAAGCGCGAGGAGCTAGATAGCGGAAGGACCGACCTCCTGCTCTGGCGCGCTTAATAGTAGGAACCTTCACTTTGGATAGCGCGGCAGATCTAAGAGATCTGGAGGGCTGATACCAAGACACACGTTTGGAAATGTATTTAGGACCAATACCATGTAAGGCCTTGAAGGTCGTAGTCAGAGTTTTAAAAAGAATCCTTTTATCAATCGGGAGCCAATGCTAGGTAGAAAGAAGGGCAGTGGCTCTGGCTCTTCTTGGGAGGCCGAAGACTGCTCGAGCTGCAGAATTCTGAGCAACTTGAAGACGCCTGACCAGGTATTTGGGAAGCCCCAAAAATAAAACATTGGCCTAATCCAGTCTGGAGCCAACCAGTGCCTGGACAATAATTTTTCTGTGCTCAATGGATATTAATGGTAAAAATTTTCGTAGCATCCGAAGGATGCCAAAACACTTCCCAGTAAGAGAGAAAATATGTGGTCCAAAAGATAGGTCGTTGTCAATGATCACTCCCAAATTTTTGGCCTTCTGGGATGAGCTAACGGGGGGAGACATATCCTGCGGCCACCAAGGTTTCCAATCCGGCTCGGAGGTACACCCAAAAATGAGCAGCTCCGACTTATCGGAGTTGCATTTCAGTCCATGGTATCCTAACCACTCAAAAACCGCATTCAGACAACCTCTGATCTGGTCGCCATTGAACAGACCGTTCCTGTTGCTCACAAACAGGAGCTGGGTATCGTCGGCGTAGGTGACAATCCGGGCGCCGAAAGACTCCGCGACCGCTGCCAGAGGAGCCATAAAGATGTTAAAGAGGAGGGGGCTCAAGATGGATCCTTGGGGAACCCCCACTTCTAGCAGCGGCATCTCGGCGGAGTACGGAGGAGCCCAGATTGTCTGCCGGCGGTCGGCTAAGAAGGATTTAAGCCACCTCCACACCGTTCCCTGCAGGCCAAAGTCCCAGAGTCTGGCAAGGAGAAGCGCATGGGGAATGGTGTCGAATGCCGCCGACAGGTCAAGCATGACCAGTACCGCCTTTCTTCCAGCATCCAACTCCTCCCGGATGGCGTCTGTGACTTCGAGGAGCGCAGTTTCCGTGCTAAAATTCGCACGGAAACCGGATTGGGTGTTATGCAACAGATCGTTTTCCTCGATGAAATTAGATATCGATCTGTGAACAAACCTCTCAGTCACTTTCGCTAGAGCCGGGAGTAAGGAAATAGGTCTGTAGTTGGCGTGGACTAGAGGGTCGAGTGCTGGTTTTTTCAGGAGTGGCAGGATCATGGCGCTCTTCCAGGCCTTAGGAACTACCCCGGATGAAAGTGACATATTTAGAATGGGGTTGACCAAGTCATTTAGCACAGGTGCCAAATTCGCTAAACACTTGGCCGGGCATGGATCCTGTGGAGATCCAGATTTAAGGTTGGACAATCTACGATGCCCTCTACGAATGGCCTCCTCTATGGTGGTATCATCTATGACAGCCTCATCAACGACATTAATCTATGACGTCTTCCTCTATGACGGTAGTCAATTACAGCAATTTAGTCTTCAATAACTTCATCTGCAATAACCGTGTCTGCGACGGCCGCTTCTAGGACTGCCGGACTGCCTCGTCTATGACTGCCTCATCTATGACTGCTTAGTCTACATCGGCGTCGTTAGTAGCTGCCTCATCTATTACTGCATCCTCTACAACAGCCTAGTCTACGATGAATCAGAAAAGGGGGTGGTGATGAACAGAGTGTCTGAATTAAGCAGACCACTCTTACCCAGTCCAAAGATCAGGGCTTGATCCATCACCGTTATTTAGCTCACTGCCCCATCCCAGCTCAGAACCTGGCTATATGCAAATTAGTCTGTCCCTGCCCAGTGCCTCATGGGAACAGGGCAGACCAAACTACCAAGCCAATTCTTCACCAGAAAGGAGACAAGCTTCCGGGGACCGGTTTCTGCCATTTCAGGTGTCGTCGGCCCGGCTTGCTTGAATCCTGATGGAGCAGTGAGCAAGGGACTCATGTCTGAGTATACCCTTCCACGCTTATGGTGGACAAAATGATTCAGAAAAGGGGGTGGTGATGAACAGAGTGTCTGAATTAAGCAGACCACTCTTACCCAGTCCAAAGATCAGGGCTTGATCCATCACCGTTATTTAGCTCACTGCCCCATCCCAGCTCAGAACCTGGCTATATGCAAATTAGTCTGTCCCTGGCCCAGTGCATCATGGGAACAGGGCAGACCAAACTACCAAGCCAATTCTTCACCAGAAAGGAGACAAGCTTCTGGGGACCGGTTTCTGCCATTTCAGGCGTCGTCGGCCCGGCTTGCTTGAATCCTGATGGAGCTAAAAAACGGTGATGGATCAAGCCCTGATCTTTGGACTGGGTAAGAGTGGTCTGCTTAATTCAGGCACTCTGTTCATCACCACCACCTTTTCTGAATCATTTTGTCCACCATAAGCGTGGAAGGGTATACTCAGATGTGAGTCCCTTGCTCATTGCACCATCAGGATTCAAGCAAGCCGGGCCGACGACGCCTGAAATGGCAGAAACCGGTCCCCGGAAGCTTGTTTCCTTCCCAGTACAAGAATTGGCTTGGTAGTTTGGTTTGCCCTGTTCCCATCATGCACTGGGACAGGAACAGACTAATTTGCATATAGCCAAGTTCTGAGCTGGGATGGCGCAGTGAGCTAAAAAACGGTGATGGATCAAGCCCTGATCTTTGGACTGGGTAAGAGTGGTCTGCTTAATTCAGGCACTCTGTTCATCACCACCCCCTTTTCTGAATCATTTTGTCCACCATAAGCGTGGAAGGGTATACTCAGATGTGAGTCCCTTGCTCATTGCACCATCAGGATTCAAGCAAGCCGGGCCGACGACGCCTGAAATGGCAGAAACCGGTCCCCGGAAGCTTGTTTCCTTCCCAGTACAAGAATTGGCTTGGTAGTTTGGTTTGCCCTGTTCCCATCATGCACTGGGACAGGAACAGACTAATTTGCATATAGCCAAGTTCTGAGCTGGGATGGTGCAGTGAGCTAAAAAACGGTGATGGATCAAGCCCTGATCTTTGGACTGGGTAAGAGTGGTCTGCTTAATTCAGGCACTCTGTTCATCACCACCCCCTTTTCTGAATCATTTTGTCCACCATAAGCGTGGAAGGGTATACTCAGATGTGAGTCCCTTGCTCATTGCACCATCAGGATTCAAGCAAGCCGGGCCGACGACGCCTGAAATGGCAGAAACCGGTCCCCGGAAGCTTGTCTCCTTTCTGGTGAAGAATTGGCTTGGTAGTTTGGTCTGCCCTGTTCCCATGATGCACTGGGCCAGGGACAGACTAATTTGCATATAGCCAGGTTCTGAGCTGGGATGGGGCAGTGAGCTAAATAACGGTGATGGATCAAGCCCTGATCTTTGGACTGGGTAAGAGTGGTCTGCTTAATTCAGACACTCTGTTCATCACCACCCCCTTTTCTGAATTAGTCTACGATGAAGGCCTCGTCGACGTCTGCCTAGTAGTCTACGTCCCCCTAGTAGTCTACGTCCCCCTCGTCTAATACAATCTTGATGACAATAAAAACAACGAAAGCACCGTGGTAATCAACAAGAACAAAAGACACATCATCCAGAACAACGTAATGTCAGTAATTAAGGGGACTAATATGAGCATGTCTATATATATATATATATATATATATATATATATATATATATATATATATATATATATATATATATATATATATATATATATATATATATATATATATATATATATATATATATATATATATATATAGAGAGGCAATATATGGAGTGATTTCACCAATTCGCTCTGCTTCCAACTTCAGGGCATGGGTCAGGTCCACGTAGTACTAGACCTACATGGCATGTTACAAGATTACTTCAAACACTTTTCCGAACCTGCAAGGTCACATCGTGCTCGATAAGTCTGCATTCTCTGATGCTCCTGCCACTGTTGGAATGATCCCAATGTCAAATATTACCATGCTTCTCAGGAACGACCCGTTCACATCTGGTAATGATAGAGAGAAGGCTCACAACTGGTGTATTACCAGCCAGATGATTTTTGGTGTTTTCCGCACCCTTGGGGAATGAGTCGCCAAACTCTTCCTACTTCCTATAGTAAATAAGCAATCGATTTGTTCTCTTTATGATTTTAAATAGAAAAGCTGTGAAACCTATTCCAGTTGTTGATATATCCAGGAGGAATTACTATCATGGTAAACCCTTTCACTCATTTTTTGTTTGAATATGTTTATTGCATTTTTGTCATATCACAGCAGTACACATATGAAGAAATTGAAATGATTATGCCGTAGTACAATAGACAGGTCAGTGGCCACTTCAGACGTTCATTTACATGAGAGTACAATTGTAAAGAGCAATTGAAAAGCAAATGAGCCGAAATAGCATGTCAACATCATTAGATACTGGCATATCAAAGAAAAAAAAAAAGGAGTATCGACCTGCATAGATGGTGATAAAGCAAGTGTCGTTTCCCAATATCGCATCAGAAAGTTGTTCAGTTCGGAGCATAGGCTATGCCATGGCAGTAAATCAAAATAGGTTGGGTGCATTGGCAATACAATATATATCCAAAGCTTTATTACAAAACTAACAAGTGTAAAGAACAATCTGAAAGGTGGGGAAACTAGAGACTGGGTGACGTTCGATAGCGTGTGCGTGTGTGTGTGCTTATCGATCTCGGGCCAGGCGGGTAGGGACAGGTATGTACCATGTTACATCAACAGTGGGGATACAGCCACAAGACCCGCCAAGTGCGCAGTGGGGGGGTAGGGTGGGGGGAGAAGGGAAGGGGGGGGGAACCCCAGTCAGAGCTCCGCCTGGGGGAGGTACTAGCGCTTAAACAATGCCACTCTGTAGGCACACCTGATAGTAAACCCTTTCACTCATAACCCCGCCTAACCAGCAAGTGTTCTCAACTATGCCCGGTGCTACTGTACGAGCTGCCAATTCACGAGCAATACGGGTCCGGTATAACCACCAAATGTAGACCGACATTGCCACAAAGGACAGAAACAAAAAATTCTGCTGGCGGACTAAACTTATGCATCAGAAAACATAGATTGCTCTATGAATATAGCTTCATTAGTTTTCCCACAACTGGCAGGGACAGTGGTCCTTAGACGCCAAGGTTTGTTTCAGGCCACAACATTTTGAACCTGAGGTACAAATATATATCTAATGTTTTACCTTACCATCGCAATGCTCTGTTTGGCAAGCATGTTGACGACACCTTTGAAGCAGTCAAGGCTGACTGACACTGCACTATCTTTTGGCACATTACAATTTTGAAGGAAGCACTCTTTAGAGGGACCCGTGAAAGAGAAACTTAACTGTATCAAGGAGGATACCAGGGGTATTAGATGTAGCCATTAGGCTAGCTTACCTAAAGCGACAACAATCTGGTGCTGCTTACACCATCCTGTGGGAGGGACAGTTAAAACATTTTGTCATCTGTGGCGGAAAATAGCATCGTACAAATTAGAAATGGATCTCATCACATATGGTCAGACGTTAGTTCACCCAGATTCCGCCCACCACTGCTTTTGAAGAGTGCTAGCTACGCTAGACAAAGGTTCCATAGAGAAAGGCCCACATTCTCAGGAAGGAACGAGCTTCTATTCTCGTTTTTGCCTCATAGACACAAAAACAGGAGTGGCGATCCATCATAGACCTCTGGAAATTAAACCAGCATTTCCGGAACCAATACTGTTACGTAGTCACCCTCTCTGACCCCACAACTGCTCTGAATGTACAGGATTCATACTTCCTCATTCCCACCCACACATCAGAGTTCTTCCATTTGGCTTTAAATCAGCTTCATACATTTTGACCTACTGCCTAGCCCTGTGGCATCTTTTTTCATGAAGGACAGTCATCAGGTATTCCCCTACTTCGACAACTGGTTGATAAAAGCACCAACGGCATTTCAAGCGTTAAAGTGCACAGAGGCTTGTTTAATGTTTCACAAACTAGGTCTTGTAAATTATCAAAGATCATCATCTCCCCATTGAAGAAGATACTATTCCTGGGCCACAACACTTGATATTGACCAAGGCAAAGACTTTTGATCCCAAGACAAGCAATGAAGGTTCTAGGAGCTGGCTTTCAAACAAACAAAAGAATTCAATGTGTCTTTTCACTTAGCTCTGTGCATCATGTCCTCAGCAATCAATGTGATCAGGAACAGCTACAAAAAACAATAGTTTAAAAAGAATCGTTCAAAGGCCTGGTGATCTTCACACAGGTATGATAGAAGCATTAACCTGGGATTCGCATATCTCCCACCTGTCGGAGGACCTATCGTTCTAGCCTCAAATACCTCACTTCGTAATGACTATGGCTGCCTCCCTGTAGTGCTGGGGTGGTCATATATAAAACCTTAAAATTCAAGTGTTCTCCGCTCCTAAGAGCCTACATATCAATCACCTAGAGCTAAAAGCCATCTAACTCCGTCTCCAGGCTTTCCTTCCAATGACTGCAGAGGCTTCGGTGTTAGTTCGTACTGACGATACCACCAGCTTTCAATGAAACAGCCTCCACGAATGGAAGTTTGATCAGTCAGTGCTAAATATGATCTTCTTGTTTTGGGGTAAACCGGCTCTAGATCTTTTTGCAACAAACTAAACCCGCAAATGCCAATTATATGCAAGTTGGCATCCACATCCAGGATCGTGGGGGAATGCCTTTCGACTGATGGTCCAGGATCTTTCTGCTGATACCTTTAATATCAAACATTCTCAGAAAGAGTAAAGCAGAGCAGTGTCTTCTCATTCTGATAGCCCCCAGGTGGCCAACGCAGTTCACTGAGCTTCTCCTGCCATCGGTACACAACCACATTCACCTTTCAACATCCCGTAAACTTTTGACAATCGACTAAAAGCAGGCCCTTTGTCCTGACCAGACTTCTCTCCTCCTATGGACACAGCTCCTAAATTCCATGAATTTAAAGATTTCAATGTTCCTCAGGACTGCAGGTGTATTCTCTCCAAGTCAATGCGGAAGCCACGATAAAGAGATGTAGGCTGTAATGGAAATATTTCTGTCTGTGGCGCAGGAAATGAAACCTTCATTCTTTACTAACGTAATCTGGCAGATAATTACCCTGTCTCTTCTCACTGGTCAGTTGCATTTGGTACATGCATCGTTGAACATACGGCTTGCAGCAATATCAAGATATAAATACTAATCACATTGCCTCTCTTTCTGCTCTTGCAGAATCATCAAACAGTTCATGAAATCATTTTTTTAGAGTTATTTCCTCCAGTAAGTGCTCCTTCCCCAAATGGCACCTGAACATAGTTCTGTCTCAACTCATGAAGTGATGATTCGTACCAATTCACAGAGCACACATCATATTTATCACATAGAAGGTCGCCGTGTTACTAGCGCTCACTCTGACCAAGAGGTTAGAGGAGATACAGGCTGTCTCTGCAATTTAGTACTTGTCAGAACTACTCCAAAGATTTATTCTCAAGGTTCCTTCTGATTTTGCGTCAATGAACCTATAATATTTCAGACTTCCTTCCTGAATCCATCATCACCAGCTGAGAGGTCCATTCATAGGCAAGGTATCAACTACTTACATGGTGCTAAACAACTCATGATAACTGACCAACTGTTGGACTCAAATGGACACACTTGTAAGGGTGCTTCAGTCACGATGGTAACCATCGTTCGATGAATTTCAGCTACAATCCAGTCTGCCACTGAAAGGTTGGCAAACTCCTCACAGTGAAAACCAGGGTGCACTCAACTAGGGCAGTTTCCACCTCAATTACTTTGTTTGCCAAGTGCCTCTGGAGAAGATATGTTGTGCTGCCACTTGGAAGAGAGTGCATGTAATTCATGGCATCGACACAGCGCAGTGATGCAGCGATTGGACAGGTTTTCCTACACCACTTATTTCAATAAGAGGAGCCTTTTTTGGATCCATTTGTTTGCTTCTGTATGTATCCAAATTTTAATGTTTGAGATATACATATATATTTATGAAATTGCATATGAATGTTATGTATATATTATCTACCCACCATCCGCTATTTACACTAATACTATAAGATATTCAAATATAGTAACTGCTCGCTATTCTGTTTCAAGCATGTGCATCTATGAAAGATCCAATACTGGCGAAGAACATAAGTTACTTACCAGTAACTGCAGTTCTCCAGTATTGGTATTTTTCATAGATTCACATGCGACCCACCCTTCTCCCCGGAGAGGTTACCCTTATGGCTCAGGATTATTTATTCCCACTTGTGCTTGAAAATCTGAGGGACCGAGCCTCAGTTCGGAGTGTTCTAGAGTGTACTGTTGCCTTATTGGTTATAGTTCAAGTTTAGTCCTTCTTTAAACAAGCATTTGCAATGCAATAGGTCTCGCATTAGCTATTTGTATTGTAATTGACACATTTTTTATTTGTGTTGGTTTTGAAAATAGCGAAATTAATAGCTTTGTCATTTACAATGCCAATAGTTTTAACTTTCGCAAATGTGACGCCTATAGCATTTGTAATGCAATATGTGTTGTATTTACGTGATTTAGATGTATTGATAAAACAAATAACAATGGCTTTTAATTTTTTTAATAATTAATACTTAAAAGTTTTTGTAATTTATAATGGCAATAGCTTAAACTTTTGTAAATAACTTTGGTGAAGATTATGTTCAGTCTATTTTATTGTGACAAAAATCCAAGCACAGAAGTGAAATATTAACATCTTTTTGTGACATTTGTAATACAGCTTTAAACATTGAGAGAACATATTTGAACCAGTTATTGTTGAATGGTTGGACAGATTGATGCTGTGGTGGCGCTGAGTGATGTGGTGGCGACGAGTGATGCTGTGGCGTTCAGTGATGCTGTAGTAGCGCATAGTGATGTTGTGGTGCCCCTGAGTGATGCTATGGTGATGCAATAGATAGAGTGAGTGCGATCGATAGAGTGAGTGCGATCGATAGTGAGTGCGATCGATAGTGAGTGCGATCGATAGAGTGAGTGCGATCGATAGAGTGAGTGCGATCGATAGAGTGAGTGCGATCGATAGAGTGAGTGCGATCGATAGAGTGAGTGCGATCGATAGAGTGAGTGCGATCGATAGAGTGAGTGCGATCGATAGAGTGAGTGCGATCGATAGAGGGAGTGCGATCGATAGAGGGAGTGCGATCGATAGAGGGAGTGCGATCGATAGAGGGAGTGCGATCGATAGAGGGAGGGCGATCGATAGAGGGAGGGCGATCGATAGCTAAATAGATAGAGGGTGATAAATAGATAGTGTGGGCAATAGATAGATCTAGATAGAGGGCGATAGATAGATAGTGTGCGATAGATAGAGTGAGGGCGATAGATAGAGTGAGGGCGATAGATAGAGTGAGGGCGATAGATAGAGTGAGGGCGATAGATAGAGTGAGGGCGATAGATAGAGTGAGGGCGATAGATAGAGTGAGGGCGATAGATAGAGTGAGGGCGATAGATAGAGTGAGGGCGATAGATAGAGTGAGGGCGATAGATAGAGTGAGGGCGATAGATAGAGTGAGGGCGATAGATAGAGTGAGGGCGATAGATAGAGTGAGGGCGATAGATAGAGTGAGGGCGATAGATAGAGTGAGGGCGATAGATAGAGTGAGGGCGATAGATAGAGTGAGGGCGATAGATAGAGTGAGGGCGATAGATAGAGTGAGGGCGATAGATAGAGTGAGGGCGATAGATAGAGTGAGGGCGATAGATAGAGTGAGGGCGATAGATAGAGTGAGGGCGATAGATAGAGTGAGGGCGATAGATAGAGTGAGGGCGATAGATAGAGTGAGGGCGATAGATAGAGTGAGGGCGATAGATAGAGTGAGGGCGATAGATAGAGTGAGGGCGATAGATAGAGTGAGGGCGATAGATAGAGTGAGGGCGATAGATAGAGTGAGGGCGATAGATAGAGTGAGGGCGATAGATAGAGTGAGGGCGATAGATAGAGTGAGGGCGATAGATAGAGTGAGGGCGATAGATAGAGTGAGGGCGATAGATAGAGTGAGGGCGATAGATAGAGTGAGGGCGATAGATAGAGTGAGGGCGATAGATAGAGTGAGGGCGATAGATAGAGTGAGGGCGATAGATAGAGTGAGGGCGATAGATAGAGTGAGGGCGATAGATAGAGTGAGGGCGATAGAGTGAGGGCGATAGAGTGAGGGCGATAGAGTGAGGGCGATAGAGTGAGGGCGATAGAGTGAGGGCGATAGAGTGAGGGCGATAGAGTGAGGGCGATAGAGTGAGGGCGATAGAGTGAGGGCGATAGAGTGAGGGCGATAGAGTGAGGGCGATAGATAGAGTGAGGGCGATAGATAGAGTGAGGGCGATAGATAGAGTGAGGGCGATAGATAGAGTGAGGGCGATAGATAGTGAGGGCGATAGATGGAGCAACACATGCGCGTTGGCGCAGCGAGAGCTAAAAAGCACCCAGAATTGAACCGAGCATACAGAATAATAAAAATGGGGGCAATATTGGTCTCCTTTTCACAGCTGACAGCCAAAAAAACAGGGTGTTGTGGAGGGCTTGAATACTGGTGGAATCAGAATTTTTAAGAGTCAATTATTCATAAAACTTTTTGTTAAGGTTGTGTATGTGTTTGTGGATGGTTGTGTGTGTGCGGTTGTGTGTGCGGTTGTGTGTGTGGTTGTGTGTGTGGTTGTGTGTGTGGTTGTGTGTGTGGTTGTGTGTGTGGTTGTGTGTGTGGTTGTGTGTGTGGTTGTGTGTGTGGTTGTGTGTGTGGTTGTGTGTGTGGTTGTGTGTGTGGTTGTGTGTGTGGTTGTGTGTGTGGTTGTGTGTGTGTGTAGTTGTGTGTGTGGTTGTGTGTGTGGTTGTGTGTGTGTAGTTGTGTGTGTGTGTGTGTGTGTGGTTTTGTGTGGTTGTGTGGTTGTGTGTGGTTGTGGATGCGTGTGTGTGTGGTGTTGTGGGCCTGAGTGAAACCTATTGCTGTATTTAATTTCAGCCTGTGTATCAAAATTAAAAATGAGAAACAGTAATCATAGTTCATCTTCCCTTCTCTCATGTTGGTAAACACAAACTAACCAAACTATACTAGTTTAAAGAATATCCCCTGTCTGATTCACATCATTGGGTTACTTTGACATGCTCTCCTATTCACTGATTGGGGAAGAAAGAAAGTTAAACATTCTTAGGTGGGGCCCTCGGTTTTGAAATCCGTCTGGCACTGCTGCAGACATATAATTAAGCGCTTTGTGCAGGCAGAAAGGTATTAATTCAAGATTATGCTGCAACGTTGTTGTTAAAATGTATTTCATTTTAATTTCGTGGAAGAACGTGAGCATGCCCCTGTCTCTACTGAACTTGAATCCATGTGGTTCACTTTAAAATTGAAAGGCATTCACGTACAGCTCTATAAACAGAGGGCTGAGTCACACAACATGGTGCAGACTTATGTGTTTTACACCTGAAAGAAGTTCCAATGTATGTTTCAATATGATACGAAATACTGAAACTCATTTTAATTTCGTGGAAGAACGTGAGCATGCCCCTGTCTCTACTGAACTTGGATCCATGTGGCTCACTTTAAAATTGCAAGGCATTCACGTTGAGCTCTATAAACAGGGCTGAGTCACACAACATGGTGCAGACTTATGTGTTTTACACCTGAAAGAAGTTCCAATGTATGTTTCAATATGATACGAATTACTGAAACTCTACTCACGTGTGCAGCAGAATAGTATGTACCTGTGCAGACACTACGCACATTTAGTGTCAACCTTAAATTTAAATAGTGGGCCTTCCCAGAGAAGAGTTGTAAAAATCTCGCGGTGAACACCCACATAGTCACAATACTACTTAACTGGGATTTGTAAAGAATTTTGCAACGGATTCCCACACTAAATAGTCTGTGCTTAAATGTTGCAGAAAAAAAAATATTTACAGTAACAAGATTGAGTGTAAACAGGGGAGGCGGGGAGGGTAGCTTAGACATGTAATTGCATATCTGATGTCGCACTCCTAAATACTAAACGTAGACACACCTGCATAGTGAAATAAATAATTCACACCTGTCACTTTGCACCGATCGTCAGCCCTTCACTCACGTCAGCCTCGGGGTCCCGATACCACTCAAGTAGAAATAGTTTGATCGTTTTAGCCAGACGTTGACTCAGTATAACAAGCAATTGCCGCGCGGCCGTGAAACTGACACAGCCGTGCGGCAGCGAAAGTAAAAGTGATCGCGGGAGGTGTGTGTGTGTGTGTGTGTGTGCGCGCGTGCGTGAAATGAAGAGGACAGTAGCAGCGCTTGCTTATCAGAATAATTCAGAAAAGGGGGTGGTGATGAACAGAGTGTCTGAATTAAGCAGACCACTCTTACCCAGTCCAAAGATCAGGGCTTGATCCATCACCGTTATTTAGCTCACTGCCCCATCCCAGCTCAGAACCTGGCTATATGCAAATTAGTCTGTCCCTGGCCCAGTGCATCATGGGAACAGGGCAGACCAAACTACCAAGCCAATTCTTCACCAGAAAGGAGACAAGCTTCCGGGGACCGGTTTCTGCCATTTCAGGCGTCGTCGGCCCGGCTTGCTTGAATCCTGATGGAGCAGTGAGCAAGGGACTCATGTCTGAGTATACCCTGCCACACCTATAGTGGCCAAAAACGATTCAGAAAAGGGGGTGGTGATGAACAGAGTGTCTGAATTAAGCAGACCACTCTTACCCAGTCCAAAGATCAGGGCTTGATCCATCACCGTTATTTAGCTCACTGCCCCATCCCAGCTCAGAACCTGGCTATATGCAAATTAGTCTGTCTGTCATGGTACAGTGGGACTCCTACTTCGACAGCAGGAAATGATTCAGGCATGTGAATCCATGAAAGATACTAATAATAGAGAACTACAGTTACAGGTAAATAACTTATTTTTTTACTTGGTAATAGTATTCTTAACATTGTGTTAACCCTGTTGGATTCTCAACAATAGTATTCTTAAGATGTTATAATCTTGTTTTATTTTACTTCATGTCTTTTTGATTTATTTAAATCTTGCATTGCATTCTGTTCTGTTATAGAGTGAGATGTCTGGTTGAAATGTACTCACTCTGCCTTATGCACGCTCTCTATGTCCTGGAATCCAGTTACCTATGTCTATTCCAGGACGTAACGAGCGGGAGGAGATGGATGTTGGTGGCTCGGCACTGATGCTGGGATGGGCTGTCCTAAAACATCGCTGGGCCTCCTCCGTTTTGCCTCTGGCTCCACAATCCATGCCGATTCCCAGAGCTTCAATGCCAATGCAGAATCAATTGATGCTGGGGGAGGTGGTCATTTTGCTTTCCGGCTCGGACAGCTATGATCTTGACCAAGGCTGCACCTGGCTTCCATAGAACTACAACCTGGTACACGTAATCTCTCACCACCATAAGGAAAATCTCATGCACTCTCATAAGCCGCTCTGTAATGGGCCATCACTAACATCTTTTGTCATTTATATCCTAGCTGGGAGTATGTGTCAAAACCCCAATTTCTAATCATCACAATGTGGATACTTTTACACGTTAACATACTATTCCAAGCCTGCCGGACTGGAATGGTATGCTTTATAATCATGTATTTGGTTACATTTTTAAAATGGTAACATAATTCAACTGCAATGTTTAAATATGTCTCATGTTCAAATAAGTCAAGACCTATTTAAACATTACCAATTTAATGGAATAATTGTGAAAAACGTTGAGGGGCCCGATGAATGTTATATTTTCACTATGGGGGCGCGGCATTAAAAAGTTTTAAGACCACTGCTATCCAGGATGGCCGTGATGTGGCAAAGTTCGCAATTCGTTGTGTCCTGGATGCCACCAATACCATTGGGCGAGCCATTAGCACCAGCATCACCATTCCCCTGCTATCAACCAGATTTTCAGGTGATGTCCAGTTGTCCCTCATGGACAGGCCCTTTGACAGGACTCGTCTGTTTGGAGACAAGTCAGATTTAGCTCTGGAGCAGTTCAAAAAGAGTAGGGCCTAAGTATACTTCGTAGGCTTATCTATTCCGCCAGCTGTATCAGTCTTCTGTTCCATAAGTGGTTTCGGGAGAGGTACTGCGTACTAACAGCCAATACAGCATCAGCAAGGTGCCTAACGGTTTCGTGGCTAAGGACGTGGCAATCACTGATCCTGCGGTCAAGGTCAGCGAGAGTGCAAAGCATTCAGGTTATGGTGTCGACGGAGGCTGCTGGAACTGATAGCCTCCTGCATTCCGCTGTTCAAGCGTGCCAGATGGTATATGCAGGCTTTGCAGTGGGATCCGAAGTCTCAGTGGACCCAACATCAAGGGGGCCTTTCCAATCGCACCCAGTTTTCAGATGAGACAGTAAAAGATCTGCAGTTTGTGATTAATGGGGTGAGAGTCGCACCTCTTTCTAGCCCACCAAGAGCTGACAGTGGTGATCTTTGCGTTACTTCTGGGTGGGGTGCCCTCCTGGGAGAGGTGCACATCAGAGAACTTTGGTGACGGTCTGTCCTCTCGGATTTGAAAGCTTTACATCATCAGTCAAGGGGTGACTGGTACAGGTGCTTATGGGCCACCACCATATGGTATAGCAACACACATGTGGAGTGAGTCATTGGCCCCATGCCAGGAAGCACGAAGCCTCTGGAAATGACGTAACCATCAAGGGATATTTTTCTGATGATGAACCACCTGGTTAGCTCTTTTAATTCCAAGACGGACAAGCTCACCTGTCTACTCCTAGGGTTCACTAGTGGCAGTTACACCTGGAGGTGGTGCAACAGCTCTTTCGTAAAAGGCTAGCGCCTTGGCTCAATGTATTTAGAACCGCAGAGAACATGCAATGTCTGCAGTTCTGCTCTCATGAGTTGGTAAGCATGTCTTGCTAGGAGATGCGTTATGCCTCAAGTAGAACACTGGACTCCTGTATGCCTTCCCACTGATACCTCACCCAATCCGAGTTCTCAAGATCAGGATATACCAGGCCCAAGTTATCCTAATGGCTCCGATTAGGCACAGAGAGTATGGTATACAGAGCTTTTGGGCTTAAGCATCGGTTCTCTGATCAGGCTGCCCCTATGGAAGAACCTTTTGTCACAGCAATAGGGCAGGGTTCTGAACCGGGGTCTTCGCAATCTCCTCGTTCATGCATGGAGATTGTGGCAGTAGCCAAACACATTTCACCTTACTCCGGTGGTGGTTGGTGTCCTCTTGGCAGCCAGGCATACTTCGACAAACTGCATAAACCTTTAGTTGGGACAAATTTGTGATTTGGTGCGCGACACATCAGATGAACCCCCCTCCAGACCAAGTTATCTGAGGGTCTGTTTGTTTTGTCTCTCGCTGACAAGGCTTTGTTTTGGACACAGTTAAAAGATACCTTTCGGCCTTTTTACGGTTGCAAGACAAGCACCCACTGTTTAAATCACTGGTTGTGGTGTGTTTTTGAAAGGCCTACAACTTGTTTCCTCCCTCCCCCTTTGTCATGCCACAGTGGAACTTTACGTTGGTCCTCACTTATTTGATGTGTAGGCACTTCACAGCTACTGTGTGGCTTCTCACCCTCAAGACAGTGTTCCTCTTCGCCATCACATTGGTGCCTCGAGTGAGTGGGCTTCAAGCTCTGTTAACCTGCCATACACCTTCCTCCTTGACAAATTGTTTCCTCATGTGCGAGCATCCTTATTACCGAAAGTTGACACACGTTCCATATCGGTCAAGCCATCGGTCAAGCCTCACCCCTTTAAGGAGGAAGAGAGACTTAGATCTTTTTTTTATATATATTTTTATTAAGATTATGTGTTTCAGCACAGCAAAGATCTGATTTCTACACCTTGTGAACATTTCCCACTCCCCTTTAGCCATCACAGCGTATACATTTAGATTTCTTAAAGAAAAAGAAAACACTTTACCCACTTAGGAAGGGCGAAAAATAGGCAGATAAACATACAAAAAAGAAACAAAACCAACATAAAACCAGCAGACCTTGTCTACTGCATATTTTGAAGACCCTCTTTCGACCGCTGGATGGGCTCCCTGGTTTGTCTCCCCAGCAAGCTACCCTTTTTCCCTTTCCTAGCGTATATTCCCTTCTCCAGATTAAAGACAGCAAGCAGCCTGGCAAGCCACTGGTGTACCGTGGGGGGCACCTTGTCTAACCATGCCTTAGCAATACACAACGGCCCCTCATAATCTGCATTAACCCAGAGTATGATCCAAACTGGTAAAAGGGTCATTTTTATCCCCAGGGATCTATCAAGAAATAATTCAATTGCTCCATTAAGTGTATGCATCTGCGGGCAAGTAGCAAATATATGGATTATGTCTGTCCTCCGAGGAGTCACAGCGCGGCAAGTAATACCAGAGGTGCCCCCCCCCCCCCCAAAGCTATTTTTGCAGGCGTATAGTATAGGTAGTATATTGTCTTATAATGCTGAGCCTGCAGCGGAGCTGAGCATAATATTGTCCTACCCAATTCTAGTGAATCCTGAAAATAATTCAGCTCAATGCCTAATTTCTCACCCCATTTTGTACCAAACTTCTCCAAGTCATCGGGTTTAGTGGCAACAAGTTCTGAATAAAATCTACGGATAGTACAATCTCCCCCCATTTTGATAGCATCCAGGGTTTTGTTATCACTAAACCCAGATGGCCCACCATGTTTGTTTATAAAACTCCATACATGCAAGTATTTAAAGAAACTCCTCCTATCAATGCCAAAAACGGCTTGTATTTCCGTGAACTGAAGTACCCCATTAGGACCAATGATGTCACCTAGTTTCAGGATTCCCTGTCTCGCCCATTCGGCCATAACTGAGTCCGGAAATATCTCCCCTGGGAGGGATCCATTCTTAAACATGCTAGTATATCTGTTAAATCTTCCCAGGCCAAACTTTTTCGAAAAGGCTGCCTATGTTTTGTACGCTACCTGCACCGTCTTGAACCTCATCCTTTTATAATAACTAAAATCTGTGCAATTAAGAAAACAATTCCCTGCTTCTGCCCCCAGTACCGTTGCATATACTTTAGGAGAGCAATATCTAACTTTAGGATCTCTTTCAGTCCCCCCCGCCCCCCTCTAGCAACCCCTCCATGTACTGAAGTGCTGCCGCCCAGTAATACATTCTGAAATACGGGCACCCCACCTCCCTCTGTCCCTCGGGAGGGTGATATAACGAAGTGCCCTTCTTGTTTTTCCGTGCTCCCATATGAACCTGTTCAAAATTTGTTCTAATGTCAAAAACCATTGAGCGTAAAAAAATAGGGATCACCCTGAACCAATAAAGAAATTTGGGCAAGATAATCATCTTTATAACGTTTGTACGACCTACTAGTGACAGCTGAAGGTTATGAATCCCGTCAAGATCTTTTTACTTTGGCAATCAATGGCACGATTTTCCGATCTACTGTACTGTCCAGGTCTGCCGAGATACTGAGCCCTAGATAAATGGCAGAGCTAACCACCAGATTATCCTCACAAACTGCCCTAGTGTTTTTGATTATCTGGGTTTTAGCCCTATTGAGTACGTACCCTGAGACCTGCCCAAATACCTGGGCTTCTGTTTCTACCTCTACGATAGCGGGAACAGGAGCTGATGTAACAATTGCTACGTCATCTGCGTAGGCCATTGTTTTAAACTCCTGGCCCTGCATTATTACCGGGAGGATCCTCTTGTTATATTCCAACCTACGTAGAAGTGGGTCCATGTACAAAGCAAACAAAAGCGGTGAACATGGGCACTTGGTTAATCTGCAGTGGGGCAGTATATCCTTTATTAATTCTCACACAGCTGTAGGATCTATATAAAGAGCCTGAATAGCTTTGATGTAACCTTCCCCTATGCCATTCCACCTTATACCTATCCAGAGGTAGTCCCAGGAGACCCTATCGAATGCCTTCTCTGCATCGAGTAACAAAACGGCCATAGGGTCCCCTGAGACCTCTGCTGCATCAAAGAGGGAAAGGATTTTTCTTATATGTTGTGTAGTGCCCTTTCCTGGTATGAAGCCGTGCTGCATAGGACTAACCATGCCCTCGATCACCCTGGATAATCTCATAGCGAGGGTTTTAGAAAAAATCTTCGCATCAGCGTTCATAAGCGTTATAGGCCTATAAGATCCCGGTTCAGTTGGCGGCTTACCCTTTTTCAGAATTACTACAATATCCTGGCCTGCTGCTTTACCCGAGGGAAGATTATTTAGTGCCGCAGTCATCTCCTCAAGAGTTATAGGGAGATCAAGAGCTACCTTCTCCTCAGGGAGAACCGGGGCTGAAATATCCTTAAGGTACTCCTATATTGCCGCTACTTCACTTATCCGGTCTTGATTATATAATCCTGCATAAGAGTCTAAAAACCTCCCGTATTGCCCCGGAATCTGTTACTATATCTCCTTTATTATCTACGACTTCTTTTATTTCCCCTGCCGCCATTTCCTGCCTTGGGCGAATTTCTAAGATGTGCCCTACCCTCTCACTTAATTCGTAGCACCTTTCCTTCTTAACCAAATAAGTAACTGCCGTTTTACTCGCGGTGCTCTTTATTGCCTCAGCTTTCCCAACTACAATTTTAAGCAGAATTGGCTCCAGAGGCGCCTTCTGCTGTATTGCTACATTTAGCTCTTCCTCTGCCAAATCAGTAATACGTTTTTCCACTCTACCCTTTTCCTGTTTTTGCTTATATAATGTGTAGCTCAATGTCTCTCCTCGTACCCCTGCTTTAAATGCATCCCATGCAATGGCTGAGGAGGTGCTTCCTCTGTTAATCTCCCAATACGCTCTAATCCACTCATTTATATGTTTAATATATTCCTCATCCTTTAGTAGTGCCCTTTCAAAAGTCCAGTTGTTTTCCCACTTAGCGGCCCTCCCAAGTTTAAGACTAATTACTAGGGGATTGTATTCAGAGATTATCCACGCGTGCTTTTCCATCAGAGTTCTTGCGGTTAAAGAGTTTGACACTAAGAAATAATACAGTCTCACAGAGATCTTGTTCACAAAAGGGGCGGAGCCAGAGCCGGGCGGTCGTGATCCGTCTCGGCTCCCGGCTCCAGCGCTGCTCGGGAGCTCGGTTTGGCGGTTCCCCAGTTGCCTGGGGGCTGTTTTCGGCACGCCTCGGCAGCGGAAGGTGCAGGGCACCTGCGGGGCCGTTCCGATCGCCCCTGGTGCCGCTGAAGCGGCTGGAGCTGCGAGGAGACGCGAGGAGAGGACGGCCGCGGGCAAAATGGCGGCCGGAGCCCTAATGAGAGCGCCGATGACTTCAACCCTCAGTGGGAGGTACGCTTGATGGGCGAAGTTTGAAGGACGCAGGGGCTGCCTCTGGTTGAGGATAGTCTCGGGGGGGCCCCTGTAGCGGCAAGACACCGGGGGCGGCCCCCGTCAGTCTGCCTTCCCACGCCTGCCTGACCTTAAAATGGCGGCCGGATGTGACATGCAACTATCGGTCGGCGCCTCTACTTGACCATCTGGCCCCAGCGCTTACTGCCTCTCCCATAGGCGACCCTGCAAGCTCTCTCTGTGTCTCATACCTGAGAGGATGAGCCCTCCTCAAGGATGTTTGGCGGTGACCCTCGCCTGCATCTACCTCTGCATTCACGATCTACCGGACATTTGCAGTGCCTTATTGTGAGGTGCCCACCCTGACGACAACAACTCTGGAGGTAGGGTCGCTGGCTGCTCGCTGATTCCTAGCGGAGCCTCCCGCTAACATATCGCACCAACAGCGTCAACATGGCCTCGCCACCTGGCGCAAGCTCACCCCCACGGAGTCGGCTGACCGCAAGCTCTCCAAGATGGCGACGCGCCTGCGGCTGGCCTCCAGCGTCATCTTCCACCTGGACTCCCACCTTCTCTCCTGGACTTCTTGACTTCTTGTTCCGTCCTGGCCGACACCTTGCTGCTGTTTTCGGACAGTTTTTCTGGACTCTAGCCCTCCTTCCTTTCCATCGCCCTTTAACCCCTTATCCCCGTGGTTGATTCTGCTTTCCCTTCTCTCCTTACCCTTGCATCCCTCCCACCCTCCCTTTGTGCTTTAGAGTATATCCAGTCATATCCCTCCCTATGTATATAGAGATAACTCTAATCACTAGTATATGCAGTAGACCGTTGTGCTCTCTTCCATTTCTATGTGACTCTTAGAGTATATCCATGTGTATCCCCTCCCTATGTATATAGAGATAACTCTAACGACTAGTTGCCTATGTTTATATCCATGTGTATCCCTTCCCTATGTATACAGAGATAGCTCTAATCACTAGAATATGTAGTAGTCCGCGTTGCTCTCTGCCCTTCCTATGTGACTTTTAGAGTATATCCAGTCTTACCCCTTCCCTATGTATATAGAGATAACTCTAATCACTAGTTTATGCAGGAGTCCGCTGTGCTTTCTACCATTCCTATGTGACTCTGAGTATATCCATGTGTATCCCCTCCCTAAGTAGATAGAGATATCACTAGTATATGCCTAGATTTTATCCATTTGTATCTCCTCCGTGTGTGACTCTATCGCTTGTACATTTGAAATTTTTTCTGTCTGTACCTTTTTATAACGCATGTAATCCTAAGTCTTTTTATAACGCATGTAACCCTCAATCCGTATGTTTCAACTGGTTTTTATGTAAGTCAACAATTTGCAAATAATTTTTGTACCGTGAGTCCTTATGTTTGAAACTGGGTCCTATGTAAAGCGCTCTGACACCTTCGGGTAAAGTTCGCGCTATATAAAATCGCATAAATAAATAAATTGTGTGGTGCTGAATAAAACGTACTGCCGGTACCCACCGGGTTCAACCGTGCCCACAGATCCATTAGTGAGTTTTGGTGTGCCAGATCAACTATCGCACGACATGTCTTTTTTTTACGACCAGTATATACCTGGCTAGCCTAGGTCCCCAAACCAGTGAGCCCATTGATGTTGAAGTCCCCACAGCAAATAGGTTCTGGCCATAGGGGCAAGATGGCCGCTGACAGGGTGTAGCGCAAAGTCGTAACTTTCCTTCTCCCTCCCCGACATAGGATGACGGCCTAAGAACGATCTGATGGATCCCTACCAGCCTGGGTCATCTAGCTGCTGCTATGTATAAGGATCTCGAGTCTGCACGATTGGCAGGGTACCTGGCGGCGTTTTTTTTTAGGATAAATTTTAAAATCGGATTTACAAGGATTGCTGCTCTGATTACGAGAGCGGTGCACAGAATGCCTCCACGCGCTCCGAAGCAGATTAAGGAGCAGAAAGAGCTTGGGAGCCTTAAGGAGAAAGATACCGGCAAGAGCATACCAAATCCGAGCACCGTGCTGCGCTCTTCAGGCGCAGCCCTGAGAGCTACTATAAAGAAGCCTGAGGATCAGCGTGAGTATGTGAGCAATGCCGCGGCTGTGGATAACGCTCGAAACAATGCAATACAGAGATCCCCAAAGTAGAGCACCAAGAACAAAGAATCCATATTGCGCCAGCCTACCGTAACCAAAGCCTTTGACATCAAGGGGCCAGAGATCACAGACATCGGTGCGGAGAAGGGGAAAGGCGAAAGCAGCGCCATCCTCTAGGACGCTGGAAACCAGGCTGCTAAGCAACGCTTGGAGACAACGGTGCAGACTCCGCCTGGCGGCGGTCGGGGGAGCGGGAATGCAGGCTAGGAATTCGCTACTATGGGAGAGGATGGAGACAGCCAGAAGCAACACGCTGACAGTAATGGAGATACTGCCATATCTATGTAGGGCAATAATATTGAATTAAAGGCTCAAGTCTTGGTGGGAGCTGAAATACAATCACCAAGCAATACTGTGAGTTCTTGGGGAAGCGATCCCCTCTTTGCATATCAGGATGATCTTATTGTAACTCACCAGCAAGGGGGCCTGGGGAGAGTGGGGGCTGGCACACCTGATGGGGACCGGTTCTTCTCTGTGAATGAGGACTCCGAGTCTGCAATATCTAGCAAAGTGAACTCTGTTGAGGATACAGACTCGGGGAGTAGCTCGGCAGCAAGGAATAGCACGCAGAAGAAACGCAGATCCAAAATAAGAACTAATTCACCCGGGAGTCCCTTGGACCCTGCGAAAAAACTGATGTGGGACTATTCAGCCACCTCGCAAATGTGCCAGGGTGGTGGCAATCCATCTAGCCAAGGAGGGGAGCATGCTTCTAGCACCCCCCCCTCAGCCTGCTTCACTGGAGTTACTGTTTAGTACAATAAAACAGATGCAGAGTGAGGCAAGGATTTAGAGCCGTAGGGCTAGACCGGCAACAAAAAAGATACAGGGTTCACTGAGGAAAATTAATAAGCTGTATAAAGAGGTGGTGGACAGAGTGATCCATGTGGAAGAAAGGACAGGAAAGCTGGAAGTCGATCTTGGCAGTTTGCAGGCTTTTAAGCAAGCACAAGAAAAGATGGCGGAGGATGTTCAGTGGAAGCTGGAAGATTTTGAGAACCGGCAGCGGCGGAACAACATAAGACTTTTGGGGGTGGCTGAGGGCAGGATGTCAGGTTATTTGTTGTTAATTTGCTGAAGGGCGCCTTCCCCGAGTCACCATCCTGGCCACTGTCGAGAGAAGATGGAGGCTAAGGCAGTTAATAGCTCCCTTCCAGGCCTTAGGCTCAGAGGCATACCTGATTTACCCCGCTAAACTCAGTGATCACAAGGGGGCAGATTAAAATGTTTTTTCAAAGGTTAAAGCACAACAATATATGGAGGAATTTAAGGGGCAGAAAGGCGGGTAAAATACTCTAGATAAGGCACAGCTTTTTTGAACAGGGGTCCACATAATGAGGTATTGGTTGGCACTGGGGAGGGAGAAGGATGTGATAGCTGCAATCTAAGCAGCCACTCATAGGTCATGACTGACCTATTTACCTGTAAGGGGGGCTTTGTGGGGTGGTCCTTCGGGTGGAAGGGGGAGGAGGGGGGGTACACACAGCACAGCTCAGCACACTTTTTAAGTTCTTTTAATATACTGGCAGGAAAGACAGGACAGCTCTGACGTTTTCTAATGAGTATGCGGATTGCCTCAATTAATGTATGTGGACTTAATGACTGCACCAAAAGGCAGCGGGTGGCTGCACTCCTGAAGTCAATGAGGCTAGATCATGTTTGCCTACAGGAGACACACATAGAAGGGACGAATGGAAATCTTTTGGAACAATTGGGGTTCTCTCTGTTAGCACATACTAAACAAGGTTCTAAGACTCGAGCGTTGCCGTACTAGCCAAAGGCAGGGATACAATAGTCAATAGAAAAAGGAAGGATCAATGGGGTAGATGGGTCCTTCTTGAGTGTACAATTAAAGGGGAGACATTTACGATAGTTTCAGTATACGGCTCGACGGAAGACGACCCAGATATTTTTGAATTCCTGGACTCTGAATTAGCCCTATGGCCAGAACCTATCATTTGCTGTGGGGACTTCAACATCAAGAGAGACTTATATCTCTTGAACCCCAAAAGAGCACTGAGTGTTTACATCGATCATTCTAGAAATCTTCAGGGGGACAATCGGCTCTTCATGGAGGTTCGCTTGCGTGAAAAAGGGTAAATCCGTGCAGAAACAAGCCATCTTCCATTGGATCGTGGTCTGCATCAAGAACTGCTACGCACTAGTCAAACAGCAGTCACAAGAAGGACTGCAAGCTCATTTCACCAATGCCTAAGCTGCTACCACTGTGTCGGCACATGGAGTTCCTGCCCTGTACATCTGTCATGGGACTACATGAGTGTCACTAAATAAGTTCACGAAGCACTACTGTCTGGACAGCCAGGTTGGCCAAGCACATTTTGCCAGCACTGTCCTACAGGACTTTTTGGTTTGAACAAATTTATAGGTACAGTTAAAGTCACTGTTAGAAGAACAAATTACCTGCCTTTGGAAATTAACTTTTTGGTATAGACTATCTAACCACATATTCCTCACCGACCCTCCCATCTTCCCCATTCTGTGAATTAGGCTCTGTCCATCAGTGAGGTCCCAAGTCTGCACACTAGTCAAAGCCAATTAGCTGTTGGGACTGTGCTACTACTCAAATGTTTCCAGATCCAATGTGATGACTGGGGAATATTCAAAATGTGAGGAATTTCCAATTAAAGAGAGTCTCTACCAGAAAGAGAAGATGAGCTTCTCAATGTTCTCAGAGATTGAGGTAAATAACTTGTTCAATTTACCTTTTTAAATTTAAAAGTACATTTTATTTGGTTAAGTATACAAATACAGAATAGAACAAGAAATAATCAAGAAGCATGTAATGCGTAATGTTAAATATAAGAAAAGAGAAAAAAGGACAAGGAGAAAAGGGAATAGAAATAACGATCATATACCATCAAAGAAAAACAAATAACTATATGCTAGCGTTGTTAAATAAGTAAATATAAAAACTGGCAAATATGACACTATATATAATAAGAAGTACAAATAAATTCAGAGGTTTAAGTACCGCTTCAGTATAAGGATTATGTTAACATGTCCTGGCCGAAATATGTAACAAAGTTTTTATGGGTAATCAAAGAAGATCCCTTTTAATAGCAAGTGTAATTGGCTGTACATATGCTCTATCTAGTCTGTGATTGTAGCAGTCTCCATACCACCATGCCTGAAAAGATGCAGATGACGCATCTTTCAATGACTTGGTAATCTGTTGAAAGGCAGCAGCAAGAAGCAAGTCATCTATTCGGTCCACAGACACGCCATCGACCTCTGGAATCTACTAGACACCATCTCTCCGGACGTCGCCTTCCTAACTGAAACATGGATGAACGCCTCCTCAGCCCCAGACATCACCATTGCCATCCCGGAAGGCTACAAGATCATCCGAAAAGACCGCTACAAGCAAACAGGAGGAGGCATCGCTATCGTCCACAAGAATTCCATCCGCATCTCAACCAGCTCAGACGTCAACCTCGCTAGCACCGAACACCTTCACTTCCAGATCCACACCGACCCCAAGACTACACTCAGAGGCACCCTCCTCTACAGGCCACCAGGTCCCCGTGCACAATTCAGTGAAGACATCACTGACTTTATCACCCCACACGCCCTTCCCTCCGAGGACTACATTCTATTGGGAGACCTCAATTTTCACCTGGAAAAAAGCAACGACAGCAACACCACCGCCCTTCTGGACAATCTCGCCAACCTCGGACTCAAACAACTTGTTAATACCCCCACTCACCACGCAGGTCACACACTCGACCCTATCTTCACCTCCAGCAAACATATCTCCTTCAGTCACACCACAGCTCTCCATTGGACGGACCACAGCTGCGTTCACTTTATCTACAATAAGACCACAACCCACAACCATCCTCAACCTACTCTGCGAAGAAACTGGAACAAAATCACCATCGACCAGATCTCCTCATCGCTTCTTCAAAACCCCCCTGCCCACTCTTCGAACCCCAACCAAGCAGCCATTAACCTCACTCAATGGCTAACCAACAGCGCCGACAACCTAGCACCCCTGAAAAAACGTCAAATCAAACTAGGCAACAAAAACGCCCCCTGGTTCAACGATGATCTTAAGAAATCCAAGAAACTCTGTCGCTCCCTTGAGAAGGCCTGGAAAAAAGACCCAAACACCAGCACCAGGGACGCCTTCAAAAACGCCACCCGCATACACCACCAACTGATCCGGACTGCCAAGAAAGCCGCATTCAAAGACCGACTAGACAACAACGCCCACAACAGCAAGGAATTATTCAACATCGTCAAAGAGTTTACCAACCCCACTGCCAACTCCAACGACATCACTCCCTAGCTTCGTTCTTCCACGACAAAATCGCAGACATCCACAACAGCTTCGACAACCAACCCGGAGACCAACCCACCCAACCTTCTGCCGTACCTTCACCCCCCTTGAACATCCTTAATGAATGGAACCCAATCTCCACTGAGGACACCATCCGCCTGATGAACTCCATCCACTCAGGATCCCCCACAGACCCATGCCCTCACCACATCTTCAACAAAGCAGATTCCATCATAGCACCACACCCCCGAGACGTCATCAACTGCTCCCTCAACTCCGCCACCTTCCCGGAAAGCTGGAAACACGCCGAACTCAGCGCCCTTCTGAAAAAACCCACAGCTGACCCCACCGAACTCAAAAACTACCGCCCCATCTCGCTCCTCCCATTCCCGGCCAAAGTCATCGAGAAAGCTGTCAACAACCAACTCGCCGCCTTCCTCGAAACAAACAAATCCCTCGACTCCTCACAGTCCGGCTTCCGAGCCAAACACAGCACTGAGACCGCACTCATCGCAGCAACAGACGACATTCGAACTCTACTGGACAATGGAGACACAGTCGCCCTCATCCTCCTCGACCTCTCCGCAGCCTTCGACACAGTCTGTCATAGCACCCTGATACAACGCCTCAGAAACATCGGAATCCAGGGAAAAGCACTGGAATGGATCACCTCGTTCCTTGCCGGAAGAACCCAGAGAGTCCGCCTCCCACCATTCAAGTCAGAGGCCACTGAAGTCATTTGCGGCGTGCCACAAGGATCCTCACTCAGTCCCACCCTCTTCAACGTATACATGAGCCCCCTCGCGGCCATCGCACGCTAACACAACCTCAACATCATCTCCTACGCGGATGACACTCAACTTATCCTCTCACTCACCAAAGACCCTCACACCGCCAAAACTAACCTACATGAAGGAATGAAAGAAGTAGCCGAGTGGATGAAGCACAGCCGTCTGAAACTGAATTCCGACAAAACAGAAGTCCTTATCTTAGGTACCTCCCCCTCTGCCTGGGACGACTCTTGGTGGCCAGAGTCCCTTGGAAAAGCACCCATCCCGACAGACCACGCACGGAACCTGGGCGTCATTCTGGACTCCTCACTCTCGATGACCAGACAAGTCAACGCCATTTCTTCATCTTGCTTCAACATTCTTCGCATGCTCAAAAAAACATTTCGCTGGATCCCCACCGAAACTAAAAAAACGGTCACCCACGCACTGGTTACAAGCCGCCTGGACTACGGAAACACCCTATACGCCGGTACCACCGCAAAACTTCAGAAAAAACTCCAACGCATCCAGAACGCATCAGCCAGACTCATACTAGACATCCCGCGTAACGACCACATTTCTGATCACCTGAAAAACCTCCACTGGCTCCCCGTCAATAAGAGGATAACATTCCGCCTCCAAACCCACGCACACAAAGCACTTTACGAACTTGGACCCGAATGCCTCAACACACGACTTTCCTTCTACACACCCTCCCGCCAGCTACGCTCCTCCAACCAAGCCCTTGCTGCTGTACCTCGCATCAACAAAACCACCATGGGAGGAAGATCCTTCTCCTACCTGGTGGCTAAAACCTGGAACTCACTTCCCATTCACCTTCGCCTCACTCAGAACCACCTAGCATTCAGAAAGCAACTTAAAACCTGGATATTCGACAAGTAATCCCCCACCCTTCTCCAAGCGCCTTGAGACCCTCTGGGTATGTAGCGCACTATATAAATTAATTGAATTGAATTGAGTTGAATATACGAAAGTCACTAGATTGAGATGGCCAATCCTCTGAAATGCTTCCCAGGGAAATAATAATTCAAGTGCCTGTGAAAAATAGCATTCATCTGTTGCCGAATTCGTATCCAAAATGTATAAATAGAGGGACATTCAAATAATGTGTTAGAGATCTGCTCAAGTGGCGGTGCATGATCAGCAGGTAGAGGGATTGTTGAGATCAGTTCTGTGTAATTTAGCAGGTGTAATTAGTAGTTTATTATAAATGTAAAATAAAGTTTGAGTTGCATTCACTTCTCTAGAGGATTTCCTTATTTTAGCCCAAATTTTAATCCACTCTGGATTTGGAAAGGAGAATTGTTGGTCAGATTCCCAATGATATTCCACTAGACTTTATATTAGATATTGGGTAGTTAGGCATACGATTACGGAGAAGTCGATTATAAGAGGATTGAACAGCAGAGATTAAAGAGAAGTATTTGGTTTGATAATAGGAGGGAAAGGAAAAACGAGCTTGGGCTATTGAAAATGGAATGCAAACATCAGCATGAAACTAGTCTTTCCGGGAAAATTGATTTATTATGTCTATTATACCAAATAGATGAATTTAAAATTTTAATTTTGGTACTTTTATATGAAGTAAAAATAGGTTGGAAAACTTCAGGTATTTTAAAAAATAGGAAGAAATAATAAGGCTTTCTGAGAAAAAGGAAGATGTTCCTCAAAAAAAGAAAAGATGAATACAAGATTTTTCAATACCAATCCACGAAGGAAAGGCTGCAGAATCATTGTCGGACAACAAAAAGGAAGAATGTTTAAGAAACAAAGCCATTTGGTAAGAATGAAAATCTGGAAAGTTAACACAGCCCATGTGTTTAGGTCTTTTGAGTTTACAAAGAAAAATTCTTGCCTATTTGTTGTGCCATAAAGACTTTGATAAAATATTATATATTTTCTCATACTGTAAGTCAGAAATATTTATAGGAATATTAGCTAAATAAAACAATATTATAGGAACTAACAATTTTTATAGTCTCCGAACGATCCCACCATGATAAAAATAAGGGTTACCATTAAGATGCAGATGAAAGTAATAGGCTGGTAGAGAGGTCTGTGACTGTGAAATAAAAAGTAAAATGTCATCCTTATAAACTGAAAGTTTTAATTGTTTGTCACCATAAGAAAAACCTTTAATGTGTGAATTCATCCACATTTCTATTAAAGGGTTTTAGAGCAAGAATAATCAACAAGAGAGATAAGGGGCAACCTTGTCTGAGACTGCTATATAGGGAGAATGATGGAGAAATAAGTCTGTTAGCTAAAACATTTGAGTGTTTTGTGTGTGGTATTCTTCCACTTTCGCATCACTGCTTGCTACAAAATCCGTTCCCCTCACATTTCCGGTCTCACCTTCTAGGGGTTCTCCAAGTGATAGCTTTTCACATAAGTGGTCATATTTGTGGGAGTAGGTTAGTATACGTCCACTCTCGTCTATGCAGTCGCAATGTAATTTGCGCTGCTTACAGGCTTTTATATCCTCTTCGTAAGTTTTCAGTCTTAGTTTTAAGTCATCCACATATTTCTTTATTATATCTTGTTCCTTGTGGCTCTTGAGTTCATCTTCCAATGTTTTCAGTTCTTGTAGAATATAGACTCCCTATCCTCCCAAGCATTTCACCAGGATGGTTAGCATTTGTTTGGAGCTTTTCGCAGTGTTTTACCACCATTCTTCCAGCATCCTGGATTGGGGGATTCGTACGAGGGAATGATGTAGATGCGTAGCTCTCTAGGTACCATATCTTTTTCAATGTAATCTTGTGGCGAGATGGCTTCCCACCACTTTGATGTTTCTGACTTCTTACTCCATAATCTTAAATTTGTATAGTCTGTATAGAACACTTGTATGAATAAGACAATTTTGATATAACAACAAGACTGTTTAACAATATGCATTTTTGTATGACAATATGCACGATACGAAATGGATGCCGTATATACTCGGGTCTGTCATGTGACTACAGTACTCTGGTAAAATCCCGGATTTTAGCCCCTTTATATGTTTGATTTAATCTCATAGGTGGGACATTCTATCCACTTTGGAAATCTATTTATGACGTAATACAATTTCTCACTACGAATGTTATTTGTGTATGCTTTTAATACATTTGTGTGTATCAGTGAACACTACAAAATGGATGCCATTTTGCCGCAGTAATGCATGTATTTCGTAGTCCCCCCTTGATTTCCATATCTCCTATGTATTGCCAGCCCTTTCCCACTAAACACTGTTTCTGAAAGAAACAGATCTGAAAGAAACAGGTTAGTATTTGATTCCTTACCTTAGAATATCCCCAGGCGTCAGACTGGATCCAGAAATTTTTGCGTAGCAGTACCCTTGCGCGTCAGTAGGCATCATCTGAGGCTCCGCGTCCGTCGTTGGTGCCGGGATGACGTCGCTGGAGTACTTAGACGGCGCCCTCGCGCACTGACGCACTGACGTCAGTTTTTTCCGCGCCAGCAAGCGCCGATCCAGAAAAAGTTGTACCCTAGTCAATTTTTTACTTACTTTTTCGATTCTTTTTGATCATCTTTCGAGTCTCTCAACTCCGACGGTGCCGGTAGGGATGCCCGGGTTCAAACCCTGCGTCGATTGCAACCGACTGATGTCGGTTACAGACCCCCATCGCCGGTGTCTTCACTGTCTGGGCCCAGACCACGACGCCAAGTCCTGCTCCGACTGCTGGTCCGTGACGTCTAAAGCTAGACTGGAGCGGTCCCGCAAGCGACTCGAGCTCAGGCAGTCAGCCCCGCGCCGCTCGAGGTCCTGGTCCGGAAGCAGGTCGAGGGACCGGTCGCGCGTCCCGGAGTCACCACAGTTCCGGGAGTCGTCATCCGTCTTCGGGCTCGAAGTCCTCAGGTAAGAGGCACTAGAAGTCAGAGACGACATCGCTCTTCTGACTCCCCCCGACGCTCGCACGACGCGGCCCGTAGGCGTCGCAGCCTGCTCCATACCTGCCGGTACCTGGGCAGCACGTGACGCCGGAGGAGATCGAGGCCTTCCTCTCGGCCATGAGGTCGCTCACTCCTCCGTCGGGTTCCGCGGAGCCTTCGGGTCCTCCAGCAGGCCGGGCGCTTCCGCCCGATGCCGTCGGCGACTTCGGTCCCGACGCCGCAGGGCTCCGCCGGATCAGGGTCGCCGCCGATCGACCTCACAACCTCGCTGGCGTCGGCCCGAGGGTGTCACCCCCGGCGCCGTCCCCAGTCCTACCATCGATTGGGGTCCGGTGCCTGAGCGGCGCCGCTCTCGACGCCGATGGGCGAATTTTACTTCTACGACCCAGCCCCGTCCTTTGAGCCAGAGTATCAGGCGATGGGTGACGAGAGGGATTAGGAAGGGTCCGAGGACCCTCCGACACGTGAGTGTCAGTCTTTTCAGGACTGGACAGGTGAGCTTGGGGATGCCAGTGGTCTGGACACTTCGCCCGACACTGGTTTTTGTCTCCCCTCCTACCGTGGCTACAGAGGAGGGGGCTGCCTATAGTGTGGTGCTGACGCGGGCTGCCAAGGCCTTGAGCACCCCGTCGCGGCCGTGAGGACTCACCTCCTCACAGAGGTCCTTAAACCGCAGACAAGCTCGGACGAGCCTCTGCTGCCTTTTAATGAGGTCTTGTCGGACGTTTTTCTGGGCACTTGGTCCAAGCCCGCTCCAGGTCAGCCTGTAGATAGGAACGTGGCCAGGCTCCGGGCGACCCTTGCTTCCTGTCCACCCACCCCACTCCCGAGAGCCTGGTTATCCAGGCCTCTAACTCCCAGACCGCATTCCTGTTGGCTCCCCCCGATCGGGAATCCAAGAGGTATGAGCAATACGGGAAGAAGGTATTCTCCTCCCTGAGTTTGGGATTGCGGTCAGTCAACACTGCATGCCTCTTGGGCTGTTACATCCACTCTCTGTGGGACACGGTCGCGGATGTGCTGCCACAATGTCCGGAGGAGGTTCGGACTAAACTCGCCCAAACCCTTGCGGAGGGTCAAGATGCGGACCGGTATTCCATCCGGTGTGTTCTGGATACCACAGACTCACTGGGCAGAGCGATGGCAACGACGGTGGCGATTAGTCGCCACGCCTGATTTTCGGCTGATGTCCAAAACACCCTTATGGACATGCCATTTGACCATGCGCTTGAGCGCTTTAAGGACTCCAGGGCTTCGGCCAAGTCCTTGGGCCTCTCGGCCCCGCGCCAGCAAACGGCTGCTTTTCACCCCTTTCGTGGCCAAGGAAGGGGCACCCCCGCACGTCCTCCCAGCCACAGCCCGCAGACTACCATCCAGCGCGGTGGCGGACGTGGAAACCACCGTGGCGGCGGTCGAGGACAACGGCTAGGCCAGTCCACACCTACCCCTGCAGCATCCGCCTCAAAACCCTCCTAGTCTGTGCTTTCAGGCCCATGTGACGCCAGTGGGGGCAGGGTTCGCCACCACCACCACTGGCACACTGTCACATCGGACAGGTGGGTGCTGCAAATCGTCCGAAGGGGCTACTCCCTCCCCTTCGAGGCGTCCCCTCCAGCCATGCCACCGCAGTACCTCCGCGTGTCGGGGGATCACTTGAAACTTCTACAAGAGGAAGTTACGGCCCTCTTGGCCAAGGGGGCCATCGAGCGCGTTCCTGGGCCAGAAGTAGGGTGTGGTTGATACTCCCACTACTTTCTGGTACCCAAGAAGGGCAAAGGGGGCCTACGCCCTATCTTGGACCTACGGAATGTCAAAGGCTTCCTCCGGAAGGAGAAGTTCAAGATGCTGACATTGGCTCAGGTCTTAGCTGCCCTAGACCCAGGAGACTGGATGGTAGCGTTGGACTTGCGGGACGCTTATTTTCAAATCCCCGTCCTGCTGGCCCACCGGCGTTACCTGCGGATGACGGTAGGCCACGAGCACTTTCAGTTTACCGTGCTCCACTTCGGCCTTACCAGCGCCCCACGGGTGTTCACGAAAGTGATGGCGGTCATCGCAGCTCATCTGCGCAGGTTAGGGGTTTCAGTCTTCCCCTACTTAGACGACTGGTTGTTGAAGGCGGGCTCGCCCCAGACAGACGTCAGCCACCTCCGGACTATACCTGCTGGGGTTCTCCATCAATGTGCTGAAGTCACACCTGTGTCCCTCTAAGAAGCACCTCTTCATCGGAGCGGTTCTAGACTCGGCGCAGTTTCGGGTTTATCCTCCCGAACAGCGGGTTCGGGATATTCAGGCTCTGATGCCGATCTTTCAGCCTTTATCCCGAGTCTCGGTCAGATTGATGCTGCAGCTTCTGGGGCTGATGGCCTCCTGCATCCTTCTGGTGCATCACGCCCGGTGGCGGATGCCGGCTCTGCAGTGGGACCTGAAGTTTCAGTGGGCCCAGCATCAGAGCAACTTGTCTGACCATGTCCTGATCTCGGAGGGCACTGCAAGACAGTTGCAGTGGTGGCTCACGTACCGTGATTGGGTCAGCGGCAGATCCCTCTCCCTACCCCAACTGGAGCATGTAGTTGTGACGGACGCGTCCCTCCAGGGCTGGGGGGGGCACATGGGAGAGGCGGAGATCAGAGGCCTCTGGTCTCCGGTGGAGTCCCGGCTCCACATTAACCTTCTGGAGCTGCAGGCGATCCGGCTTGCACTGAAGGCATTCCTCCCCTCTGTCCGCGGGAGTGTAGTGCAGGTGTTCACGGACAACACAACCGCCATGTGGTACTGCAACAAACAGGGCGGGGTGGGGTTGTGGACCCTATGCCAGGAGGCTCTGCGCCTCTGGCAGTGGCTGGAACATCAGGGCGTGACCCTGGTGGTTCAACACCTGGTAGGTTCTCTGAACGCCAGGGCGGACGGACTCAGCCGTCTGTGCATGATGGGTCACAAATGGCGTCTGAACTCGGATGTGGCGCAAGGCCTCTTTCAGCAGTGGGGAGAGCCTTGGTCAGATCTATTCGCCACAGAAGAGAACGCGCAATGTCATCAGTTCTGCGCGTTGGAATTTCGAAGGCGGCACTCGCTCGGAGACGCATTTCGTCGCGAGTGGAGCTGCGGTCTGTTGTACGCCTTTTTGCCTATACCTCTTCTGCCCAGAGTGCTGAAGATCAGGCGCGACCGGGCCCAAGTCATCCTTGTGGCTCAGGACTGGGCACGAAGATATTGGTATCCAGAGCTACTCAGCATGTCTGTCGATCCCCCGATTCGTCTGCCTCTTCAGGAGGACCTTCTGTCGCAGCAGCAGGGGACGGTCCTCCACCCGAACCTGTCCAGTCTCCACCTCCATGCTTGGAGATTGAGCGGCGACAGTTGAGGCCATTTCACTTGCCTCCTGAGGTTTGTAATGTGATTCTGGCAGCCAGGCGTCCCTCCACAAAGTCGGTATACGCCTGCAGGTGGAACAGATTGGTGGCATGGTGCACAGCAAAGGCTGTGGATCCACTCTCTGCCCCCCTTTCTGAGGTTCTCCTCTTCCTTCTTTCTCTTGCCCAGCAGGGCTCTGCTCTGGGCACTATCAAGGGCTACCTTTCTGCCCTTCCCGCCTTCTTGAGGCTACCTGATCAGCCTTCTTTGTTCAAGTCCCCGATTGTTGAAGGGCATCACTCATATGTTCCCCCCTGTTCCTTTCGTGATGCCCCAGTGGGACTTGAACCTGGTTCTAACTTATCTGATATGCGCTCCTTTTGAGCCGCTTCATAACTGTCCTCTCCGTCTTCTTACACTTAAGACTGCTTTCCTGGTTGCCATCACCTCTGCCAGGAGAGTGAGTGAGCTCCAGGCTCTTTCCTCTAAACCTCCTTTTCTTTCCGTCCATCCTGACAAGGTTGTGTTGCGGACAAGACCCTCTTTCCTGCCCAAGTTTGTCGCAGCCTTCCACATCGGGCAGTCCATCACCTTGCCCACCTTCTTTCCGCCTCCGCATCCCTCGAAAGAGGAAGAGAGGCTCCACCGTCTGGACCCAAAACATGCGCTCTCTTACTATCTGGATCGCACACGCCAGTTCCGGGTGGAAGACCAACTCTTTGTTGGTTACGTGGGCGCTAAGAAGGGACGGGCGGTGCACAAACGGACCATCTCTCGGTGGGTCGTGTGTTGTGCATCAAGGCGTGCTACTCTTTGGCTAAGAAGGAACCTCCTGTTGGGCTGAGGGCCCATACAACTCTGGCCACGGCGGCTACTACTGCCCTGGGCCGGGGAGTCCCCTTGCAGGACATATGTCAGGCAGCTACGTGGGCCTCGCTGCACACGTTCGCAAGACACTACTGCCTGGACAGTCAAGTCCGGAGGGATGGCTTCTTTGGCCGTTCCGTCCTCCAGGACTTTCTGGTATGATTATTGGTTCGCAGACCCACCACCGGGGTTGGTATTGCTGGGGTATCTATTCTAAGGTAAGGAATCTAAAACTAACCTGTTTCTTTCAGATGCACAAGTTACTTACCTTCGGTAACGATATATCTGTAAGAAACAGTAGTTAGTATTAGATTCCTTACCGCCCCACCCATCCTCCCCGTTCTGCGAACCGATATCTAGGGTTAAGGTCATCCCCTTTCAGGGCCCTAGTTTCATGGCACCAGTGTTGGTTTTTATCATGGCTCTGCGTTTCTGGCGCGGAAAAGCTGTGTATAAGAACTGACGTCAGCGCGCGAGGGCGGCGTCTAAGTACTCCGACGATGTCATCCTGGCGCCAACGACGGACGTGGAGCCGCAGACGACGCCTACCGACTCGCAAGGGTACTGCTACGCAAAAATTTCCGGATCCAGTCTGACGCCTGGGGATATTCTAAGGTTAGGAATCTAACACTAACTACCGTTTCTTACAGATATATCGTTACAGAAGGTAAGTAACTTGTGCGACACCAAGCTTGCTGTATGTATATATATATACATACACAAACACTGCTGGCTGGATATGGCAATTGAACAATCGCAGTATCATAATAAAATACCCAAAAAGCTATAAAAATAAAGTGTCATATGAGTCATTCTGGCCGTATGGACAGGCAAGGTTATGGCGGGCGATCACCAAAAACAAAATGGCAGGCGCAAGTCCATGAGAGAGAAACACGTTTGACGAAAAAACATCACCAAACGCTCACCAGGGGCATTCTCACTCAAAATGCACTCAGGTGTCCTTCATGGCATCAGAGACTTTACTAGAGGCGATGTGGGAGTGAAGGAGGCACCCAGAGAAAACACGGTTTCCTAATCCACCACGGAGCTTCATGTAGAGGCGGCCTCTTTATCGACATCCAAGCCACGCCCCCACTTAATTTTCTAAACCTATTGATTGATAAAATGCAAAAACGATCCAAAACAAAAAATAAGGAAGTTTCAACAATCTTTTTGTTGGCTCAGGACTCTGGGCACTTTGCCACTGTTAATCAGTGCTAAAGTGCATGTTCTCTCTCCTCTAAACATGATATGATTGGTTTACACCTCTTTGGCTTATTTAATTTACATGTAAGTCCCTTGCAAAGTGGCGTACCATATACCCAGCACCTGTAAATTAAATGCTACTAGTAATCCTTCAGCACTGCTTGTACCACCCACAGAGCAGCTTTCCAAACCTATCTCCGGTGTACGCAGTTTACTGCCACTTTACCTTGGCATTTAAAACTACTTGCCAAGCCTTAAACTCCCCTTTTATTACAGACAGGTCACCCCTAATGTTGGCTCTAAAGTGCTGTGTAAGTAAAAGAAAGAACATGTGCCTTTGTGTGGCATGTCCTGGTAGTGACAACCAGCCTATTTTTTTTCTCACTGCTGTGAGGCCTACTCCTCTCATAGGCTAGCATTCGGAATTCCCTTATATAATTTTAAGTGGTAATTCGGGTCAGAAAGGAGTGGCATTGCTATTTTTTTAATAGTGGTGGTAAATCCTGCTTACTGGTGTAATTGGATTTTACATTACTATTTTAGAAATGTCACTTATAGAACATGGGCATTTCTCTGTGCTTATGACTGTTTGTGCTTTGCAGCCTGACTGCTATACATGTCTCACCTAGGTGACAGCTACACTTTGTGCATACTTTCCAGACAGCCACCATACAAGAAGAGTTGTGTGTGACAAGGAATACATCAATAGGCTGGGAGAGGGACTTTACATTTGTATAGGTTGTTTTCCTCCCCTTACACAAATGGTTCATTTACTCCCTACTGATCGTATGGAGCGAGGGCTGGGTTTAAACGGTTTTGCATACTTCTAAGGGTTCCTTTGAAGCTATCCCTTCATCAAAGACAATTTTGAGTACATGGGCTCTGACCCCATGTTGTTAGATACTGCATGGACATGTAACCAGGCACTGCTGGCTCTACAATCTTCACATTGCCGGAAGACTGGGGTGCTGGTAGGAGGACCTGCTTTGTTGTGCTGAGCTGCAGGAGGGACTACCACTTTGAATCTTGCTTTATGTGCTGGCCTGCTGCCCGCCTACCTACTCTTTGTGCCCCCAGTGCTCTCCAGGGGTTTGCTTGCTTGCCCGCCCACCCACCTCATCATAGAATCACAGGGCCCTTAACGATTCCCCCCCGTCTGCCCTGCCTTGGGACTCCGCAACGGAGGAGTCCGGCACGGGGCTTTTGTGACAAAAACCAGTGTGTGGCTGATCACCTTGTGACAAGGAGCAATCCAACCCTACACACTGCTCCGGACCAAGCGCTGATGGCAACGCAGGATCAAGTGCATTCCTAGAATCCAGCATTTGCCCTGCCTGTTCAGCGCCTTCCCGTTTAAGTGGCTGTTGTGTGAAAGAACGTCGTGGGTGATCACTTTATGGTGAAATAGTAAAAGTTTTTGTCGGCTGGCCGTTGCTTTACTGAGAGCCGGATTGCAGTGGTACGGCTAGCCCCACCCCCAGCGTATCCACGAGAGGTCCCTGTACTCCCGAAAGGAGATCCTGTCCTGGCAAGTATAGTGCAGCACGGCTGTCACCGCTCCGTTTCCACGCTGGGGGGAAATTCTAGCGACACCGGTCCTGACACCCGCAGCCTCCCGAACAAAGTTTCTGGCTCAATCAAACAGGCTCTTGCTAGGCCTACTCTAATCGCTGGCCTTGTCACCCATGATAGAGTTAATGTTAATAAAAAGTTATAGAACGCACGTACGCCGGCTGGCTTCATGGCGCTAAAAGGCTCTGAATGCAGTCAAATAGGAACATAGGATCTAGCTTTGTGCAAATAGCCAGGTTTTCAGGTGTTTCCTAAATTGAAGATCTGTGCAAGACCAAATTTCCCACGGGAAGGAGTTCCACAGTTTGGGGGCAAGAGTGTCAAATCTGCGCCTCCTTGGCGAACCCGTTTAAACATCGGGACAGAGAGAAGAGAGAGATGAGCAGACCTTAAGTCTTGCCTGGTAATGTGCCTGGAAATAAGGTTATTAATGAACATAGGACTGGTGCCATGCAAAGCCTTAAAAATAAGGAGGCAACCAATCTTGAAAACACAGCGCTGGGAGATAGGGAGCCAATGCAGCTTCAACAATGGCGTTGCTGGTTGCCATCTAGGTAGCCGTAAAACCAGACGTGCAGCATGATTCTGGACCATCTGTAGGCGTTTAAGCAAGTAATGTGGCACACCTAAATACACAGAATTAGCGTAGTCCAGATGAGATAAAACGGTGGCTATTATGACCTGCATCAGTGAGTCCTGGGTGAGGAAGCGATGTATTTTCCTGACCTTGCGCATTTGAAGGAAACACTTCACACCACTGCACCGACCTGGGTTTTCATTGAGAGGTCACTGTCCACCGAAACTCCCAATGTTTTGGCCGAAGTGGAGGGGGAGGGGAGGATCCTAGCTCCGATGACCAATAATGTGGGCTCCAAAATGTATAGCTATCCCCAGTAAGAATGATCTCTGTCTTACCGGGGTTTATTTTAAGATGGTTATGATCCATCTAACGCTGGATGTGCAGCATGGTGTCCTGGAAAACAGTGACAGAGCTGTCCAGGCCATCAACCCTGAGGACAAGTTGTAAGTCGTCTGCATAGTTGAAAACTGACACCTTCCTGTCTTTAAGAGACTGAGACTGGGGGGCCATGTAAAGATTAAATAAGTGAGGAGAGAGAGCCGAGCTCCGAGGAACATCGCAGGTGGTATTGCGAGGGGTGGCCAAGAAATGTCCCTGACGAACAGCCTGCGAGCGGTCCCCCAAAAAGGAGGCAAGCCAGCAGGCAGCCGACGCCTCAACACCTGCCTGTTTGACACGGTCGATCAAATTGTTATGGTCAAAAGCAGCAGAGAGATCCAGTAGCACCAGTGCCTAAGGGGAGTTTCTATCAGCGTTATCTCTGAGAGTTTCTAGGACGGCGAGAATCACGGTCTTGGTGGAATGGGCTGGCCTAAAGCCAGCCTGATGGGGATCCAAGTATTTTGACTCCTCAAGAAAGTTAGAGAGGCATTTAGCTACATGGCCCTCTAGGACCTTTGCCAGAAAGGGGAGCAAGGAGATCAGACGATAATTAGATAAAAGTGCTGGGTCGGCTCCAGATTTTTTCAAAAGGGGTACCACTGCGGCCTTCTTGAAAGCCAAAGGAACTATGCCTGATGAAAGTGACTCATTCAGGAGGGCAAGGGCGGGACCAAAGTGGGTAGCGAAACAGTCCTTAAGTATGTGGGGAGGGCAGCAGTCGGAGGGGGAGCCTGATTTAATTTTAACTAGGAGATCTCGGAAAGACTCCTTGCTAATAGTAGGAAAACATTTCAAGGTATGATGTTTCCTATGCAGGACAGGAGGATCAAGAATAACCGGGTGGTTGGGAATACTGGCCTTAATGGTCATGATTTTATCAATGAAATAATCATTTAATGAATTTTCACAGTTCTTGGGAGGGCGTAGCTTTCAAAAGAATTCGCTCAGGATTAGCGAATTCATTAATTATAGTAAAGATTTCTTTAGAGTTTTTATTGCAATTAATGATGCGTTTGGAGAAGTAATTCGCTTTGGCAGAGAGAGTACTCTTCTTGTAATCCTTCCGGCAGTAAAATACAATACGTTTTTTTTCAGGGGAGTATTTTAAACACCACTGTCTCTCCAGATGGCGCAAGGCTAACTTCTGAGTTTTGAGTTCATTGGAGAACCATCTCTGTGCATCCGCCCGTCGGGCGGGTTTGACTTTTTTTTAAGGTGCATGCTTATTACTGGCATTGTATAGCCATTCCGATACCTTCCTTTCCATGATGTTCAGATTGCTACCAGGACGTGAGTGTCACTGGTTTGGGGCTCTGTCGGCACCTTGACCCCTAGGGGCCGCGACGTCGCAGTGGTTGGGGGAGTTGAAGCCTGCACAGTACAAGGATCGTACCTGCTGGGCTACCCAGAAAATCACACAGGCCGGAAGACCACCCCTGGCCTGAGAAGCAAGTGCTCTCCCCGCACTCCCTTAAAGTCTATATTGCTGACATGGGTATATTGATAGCGAGAGACCCAAAAAGGTCTCCCCTTGTAGTCCTTAAGTTGGTGTCTCCCCTGTTGACAGGCCATGGGGGCCCTGTTGTGGCTCTAATCAGAGGGGGGAATCCTCAGGATAGGGCCCGAGAGAGGGATAACTCTTTATATAGAGGAAAGACTGCTTTAGGATTTCATATCAAATTACAGCATCTTGTGTAGTAGGCGCGCAGGTGCTACTGAGGCCTACGGTTTTACATCTGCGTCTATCCCAAAGGGGCTCATCGTGTTACCATAAATACTGCATGACATGTAATACGAGTGCAGGTGCACTGTTCCCATGTGTCCCCTACATTTGTTTCTGATTCACCCTAAAATGTTGGCTTTACTTGCTAAGTACTTACTGATCTTTGATGTTTTTGCCTTGCATTGCCCAGGATAACGAGTACTATGAGTCATTACATTGGATGCACAGTATTTGATTCATGTTGTTTTGGTCTGGTTTTATGTACAATATACTATATATTTCTATGCAGTCCTGTGTGGAGATTCTTTTGTGGTGTATTTGTGTTGCTGTGTTAGTGTGTTGCTCAAACGCTTTACACATTGCCTCTGATGACAAGCCTGCCTTCTCTGCGTCAAATTACCAGAGGGTGAGCGCAGGTAATCTTTGGTGTGTAACTGGCTTATTCTGACTAAAGTAGTGGGTTCTGCCTGAATTAGGTACATATCCTAGCCAACCACAAACCCCATTTCTAACCGGCTAGTATGAGGAAAATGTACAACCATATATTAAACTAATAATGAGTACGTTTAGGTTAAGCTACTCAGTAAAATTAAATCACTTTTAATTTATCACAAAATTTAATTCGAAAAGTACAAAGTGGCTTTCTGTATGCACTTTAAAATACACCCTACCCAGTCCTGACATTTTACTTCTAAGAAATAGAGAGCACAACCTGTACATTACTATGGGATGGAGGCCCTGCACGAATAGGCACCAAAACACTGACAGGAAGCTGGTATGACTGCAGGATAGCCCTGTCCGATTTACAAAAATACTGTTTGGCAGTGCAGCTGATTGTTATGAATCTCTGGGTCCATCTGTCAATGGAGGAGTCAGTTTATCGCTTGGACAGGCAGGTCATGCAACCTGGGGATATCTCACGGCCACCTGTGTGCCCGACCGATGTTACACTCCGCATCTGGCACAACTCACTGCATGCTTTGAGCTCTGGTGTGGTAGGATTACTCTGGCTACCCCTCTCTGGTTACTGAACAACTGGGGACCCACCAGGGCTTTGACAAATGGGATCTAATCGGGCCTTTCCAAAGTGGGGGATCTGTGGACACAGGTGGAAGTCATCCCATTTGCAGAACTGCAGAGTAAATACCAATTGTCATCTTCTGAAATCTATCGTTGTCTTCAAATCCGGCATGCACTGCAGTCTGCATTGCCTCAGGGTGAGGGGCTCCCCGATTCGTTGCCAGTGGAAGACAAACTATTGAGTGACCATTTACTCAGACAGGCAATCTTCCTCACCTACCATAAACTGATTGACTCCTAATGCCCTAACTAAACTGCATGGATGATGGAAGCTGGACCATGAGTGCCTAGATAATTTTGAGTGGCTTGAGGCCTTGGCTAACTAAAAATTCAGCACAGATGTTACTAAGCATGTACTACTATGTTAAAGATGGGCAGAGCATAGACTTCCTTGTGTCATGGAATCTGTGGCCAAGTGGGTAAGTTTTTTCACATGCTCTGGAGCTGGAAGATAATTCAGCAGTACTGAGAATCAGTGGCTGCATGCCTGAATGGTTTATCATTCAGGGAATTGTAAGCGCGCTACTCACCCTCAAAGGGGGGGGGGTGGGCAGGGCTGGGGCTTGTCCGCGGATCTGTTTAGCTGAAGTGGAAGCAATATGGGTGCTACTGCGAAGTGGTGCTTATTGAATGTCTGGGACGTGACTGTCCTTCCTGGAATGGACCGAATATGGATGACATTAGGATTTATGGTGGCTAATCGCAATATTGCATGGCTATGGAGGGTCGAATTGGCTCCGCAACTGAATGATTGGAAGAAAGACATGGACTGCCGCATGATTGCGGAGAGAGAAGTCTGAGGGCAGGGGGTGCCCAAAGAAATGGGCCTAGATTTGGGGAAAATGAAATGACCATCGGTGTGGGATATGCACCCCTATTGAGTAATGATTTTGATAATGTGTATCAAAAACATAGTTGCTTATCTGCTGCCTTCTGAATTAAACAGGAGGGGTGGCGGGGGATGGGGATTCGGCGGGCTGAGAGCTTCAAATTTGTATGGCAGTATTGTGGTGCTACAGTGCATTGTTGTTGTTGTTCTCGTTTCCCTGTATGCTTTATGTGCAGGTAAAAGATCCTAGATACACTAGTTTTGAGTAACAGTAAATGACTTGCAATTAGTTAAAGTAAGGTTACAGGGTAGGATTGATGATGTGAATGATGAATTAATAATGATAAAAATAAAGTTATACATGCCTGGGTGATGTAGTAGTATTAACATACAACTGGGCAGTGCCCATGGCCAATCTAGACTACTCTGATGCAGTCTATGATGGCCTCTCACAAAAACCTGTCTGACCTGGTTGCGAAGAGAACAAAACCAGGCAGCCATTGTGTCTGCATTTAGTGAAATTGGACAACATCAAGCCAGCCTTGAAAGTTGTCCATTGGTTTACAGTTGAAATCGGAATCAAATTTAAAACACTGTCCTAGTTACCTTCAGAAATACCCCAATACCCCCAGCAAGCAACCTGCAATCCTCCTCTGCTCACTTAATCCGTCAACGTCCCGATATGATGCTGCAGTATGGGCAGAAGATCTTTGGAGGTCGAGGACCTGAAACTTTGAAAACCACCTAAGCACTTCATTCAGTTAAGGACACTCCTTATGATCAAACTATTTAAGCTGGCTTTTAGTTAATTGTTTCATCATCCTGGGAGTGATAGAAGAATAAGGTCATTGAATCTGGCTGGACTCTGAAGTTTCAATATTATGTATTGTTTCTCTTTTGTTCCAGCACTTTACAGTGGCATTGATGATTTGTTGTGCCTTACAAAACTCCTATGTAAATTAGGATGTTGGAGGTGAAGTCTGAAATGCAACCATAGTGTTTCTATGGTCTATTTATTTATTTATTTTGTTTGTGTGTATTGGTGAATGTTTATACTTAGTGATTTCTTATTGTCTTATGATCATTTAATGAAAATTAACTGCAGAGCGTACTACCCCCAGCCTTTTTTTTTTGCAGCAGCATTTTCAGGTAAAATCTGCATGAACTGACCAAAGTGGAAATGTTTTCCGTGTTCTAAAAAGAAATGTGCTAGAAAAATCAACTAAGTTTCTTTGGGGTGAAATTGAGAGGTTTTAGATACATTTTTAAAAATTAAAATAGCAGATTGCAAGTATGTTCTAATGTTGCTTAAAGTCTAGAACTTCCTAGAATGTGGAAAGGGTTTGCCAGTTTTGAGGGAGTATTTTCAATAGATATCCATGAATGAGCCACTATAAGTGGATTTTGCTTATGATTTATTTTTTTTACCAATAATTGTCTATATAAGAGTCTTCACGAATCCAAACTAGCATGGACATAGTTTGCTTGTTTACATCATTTTCAGCTTTTGGCCTGTTGTGTTTTTGGAATGTTTGCCAGCTCACAATTTTCTTTTTCTTCTCAGGCTTATTTGACTGACTTCCTATGTCAGTTAGCTCAGCAGCCTTGCTTTACTGTCTTTTCGGAGCACCTGAACGAGAGTGAGAGAAGAGTGCTACAGGCTATTGGCTTATAAGACAGATAAAAGCACGCATTCTGGATGGAACCCAGACAGTACGTTCACTTTTCCATTGGCCAGGTTCATCACACACCTTTCACGTGGTAATGTTTCTCTTGCTCGTTTGCAGTCGTGAAGGCTTCAACTTACGTTAGCAGAGCTGATTTGAAGGAAGACTTTGCTGATGGAAGACTCCAATCACAGTTGGACCTTTTCACCAAGGAAATACTTTCATGTCATTCCAGGTCTCCACTACATAACTTCCTGTACAGAGCAAGAAATACAAAAAGACACTGGGTGTTCACCTGTTCCATAAAACTTTTGACTGTGAACTTGAAAGTCTGCTTTACCTGCAGCTTAGCAGAAATCTCCGGGGGGGCTAAAATCAGCACCGAAAAATGAGTAATCCAAGCTACTGATGCTTGCTTCCATCACTCCTTGGAATTTGAACATTAAAGGCTGCCTCACCCAGAGTACTCCTCTACTGAAGTACGCAACATAGCATGATTGAGTTCATTCTTTGTACACGGAGAGACTTGCCCCATCATCTTTGCAGTGTGTATGGCACATCCGGTTACTGTGTGACTTTATTTTTTATATTGAAATTCACTGTGACAGTGACACTTTTATGGTGATGATACTTCAGTGACCTGGAGTTAGTTTACAAAAGAAGGCACAATCCATAGAATTAATTCTTGCCTCTTCCTAGCTTTTTCCCCAGTCAGCCTTGCAACAATGATCTTGCACACGATAGGAATGAGGTACCGCCATCTGTGGAAAGGCAGGCATTTTGATATGTACTTTGCACTTGCTCAAATTTGTTGAGCAATAGCTAATCCCAATGGTTTCCATCAATTCAAAACGTAGCAATGTGAGCAAAACTTCTGGGCACAGTAATCGTGCCATCTGGATCCCACCATGTACCAGATTTTCTGGAATTGATTGGTAGGTTAACTCTCCGAGTTAGAGGTCCACAACTGTCAAAACTAGCGGTGGAAGGTGTGACTAATGAGAAGGTGAAGGATTTCGCCTTTGAAGGTGATTTTTTGAAACTTTTATTGTTTAATGGTCACCTTCATTAGCGCTTAGTTTTGTTTTCATGGAGTCTGCATTGTCCAACTAGTTTCAGTCTTGTATACTACACTATGGAATTGAGAGAAACGTTACAAAATTTTCTAAATGTGTGAATTTCATATGCTTTCTTTGCACACCTCCCCTTCACGTCTTCAGCCACATACACGCCTCCAGGAAGTATGAACACTGCTCAGGAAGAGCTGCAACTTGATGGTAGAGTATGTATGGGCTTCTAAATGTTTGATTGTTGCATAAGAACTAAGCATGGCTAGTTGGAGATTGTTGGGTGTTGCAGGGCATAGTTTTGCTACCGACAGGATTGAAGTTCTGTCATGAAATGTTAGATGAATTCTCCCATAAGTGAATAGCTTCTCCTGATCACATAGCAATGCAGTGCGTTAAGATGTAGCCCACAAATGAGCTTGTGGGGATTTTATAGTGTTATAACTAGAAATTACAAATGAATTTATCCCAAGTACATTGTGATGTCCTATGCCTCTTCTCTTTACCTTTTGTTACCCTTTTTCAGACAGATGGGAGTGAGGTTCAAATAAAAACTGTTACTAAGCATCTTTTGTCAGTTTCTTTCGTTTCATATTCAATAGTCCTTAATCCGTAAAATGTAATTATGGGTTAATTTATATATTCCAGCTATGCAGCTTGAATCTATTATAATTTTTCCTCTGGTCAACTAGACTAAAGATCAGAATGGATGCTTCCAGTGGCCGATGGTCTCGATAGAATGCTTGATGCAGACCTCCCTAGAACGTTGAGCACAGACCCTCAATACTCTGACATCTGCACCACCTTAAGATTTGTGTTCATCATTTTATTTAACTTCCCCAGAACGCTTCTTTATCAATAAATGAAATGGAATTTAACTATAGGAATATTAACTCGATTTACCACTTCAATGCACTTTGGCTTCAAGTAATATTGATACGATCTTGATTTGTTTATTAGAATCCAGAAAGACATGTTGGAATTGTAAGAAAAATGTTTACAATCTAATTTATGCTAGGTGCCGTGGCTGGCTTCATCAAAAGCATCAATCTCCCAATGTTACTTTTCTTTTAAGGAAGGACTGGAACACCATGTTTAGATTTGCTTGATAAATAAAATGAATGCTGTGTGCTTTATTTTTTTGGTAGATACTTCTAACTGGAGATTTTTCATCTTTAGAATATTCCCCATGCACCAGACTGGATCTGGAAACAATTCATAGCAGTGCTTCCGCATTCTAGGTGACACGGGCGGCTCTGCATAGGCCTCATTCTGCCTCAGGAGTGACCTAATAGAGCCACATTTAGGTGGCAACCCTATGCTCCAGCGTCCTTTCCTTTCATTCCCTGCTGTTGAATGTGGATCAGGAGCTCTGCTCCCACTCATCAGTTTTCAGCGAACCTCAGAACAAAGTACAGTGTGCAAGGGAATGATGTCCCCTCCTAAAAAAGCAGGCTTCAAACCATGCTGTGACTGCAGAAAACAGATGTTGATCATGGACCAACATGAGGTGTCTTTGGTGCTTGATTTGGGGCACAACAAGTTGTGCGATGTGTGCCCTCATGCACCCTAAAGTAATCTGGGACCACGCAGCTGCACATCGACAAGCACAGGATCCAGGGCGCACACCTACTACTGAGGCCGCTCTTCCAAGAAGTTCACCTTTTTGTCGAAGCTCTCTGGTAAATTGAAGCAGAAGAATGGGAAGCAGGATTTGACCCCATCCTGCCACTCTCTATCAAACGAGAAATCACAAGGATGGAAATGTACCCATCTATCACACTCCAATTCTTTGACTGCGGAGCAAATTATGCAGTTGGTTCTGATGTACTTTGAGTTTCTCTGGCCATTGGCAATGCAGTAGCAAGTTGGACCGTTAAATAAGCCATGCTGCATATTTTTAGCACACTTCTGGCACACCTTCGAGCCCCAAGGATCCACTGGGCACCCATTCTGTTTCCATTCTGGCAGAACCATCCTCTGTTTTGCGTGCCTCTCTTGTGCATATGCCGTCAGTCATACATATGAGATCAATTTGGGTGTGGAAAGAATAACTAATTTCCTGGACCCAGAGGAGTACTGCTTTAAGAATATAGAATTTGTTGCAAAAAATGAAGTGTAAATCGGACTTTTGAACTCATCAGTTATTTTCTTTTACTAGTATTCTTGATTTGCTTTAAATATATTTAAATACGGAGACCACTCCTGTATTTTCTAAACAATAATTACATTTGCATATCTTTATGTAAAAAGAACAAAATTATAACAACTCTTTCCTTGGATCAAAGAGCCATTTGCCCAATGCATTTTGGGATACACTCCCTTCCTCTGGGGCTGTTCAGAATAATGATGTACTGTGCTCTGGACACAACTAGGTCTGTAATGCTGCAAATTAAATACTTGCCACCTTCTTCTCCGTGTAATTGCTACGCTGCCTCTACAACCAAGCGCTTCGCAGCACTGTATTTGTGTGCTCATGCAAGCTATCTCCGTTTCTCTGTGGCTCGAACCATCTTTTGTGTCATCTGAAAAATTTGGATCTGTCCAGGGTTAAGCGCCATCTCTGGTGCTGCAAACTTCCACCCTGGCTGACACTTGCTTTAATCCCGCCTTCATGCACCTGTACTGACTTGGCAATCCAACTGGTCAAATGAGATCGCTCTCTGAATCTACTCCAGTGCATCTTGTCCACATACAACCATAGTCTGATCCCATGCTGCTACTACTACTGCAGAGGGGCTCTCAGAGGCTCCACTGTCTTTTTGAGACTGAACAGAGCTTGCCACCACTCAGATGACTATGGTGGGAATGATAATCCATCCCTCCCAATTTGGCAGACTTTACATGGACTTAAAGGAGGCTTTATAGACAAGATTTTCAGTGTTTTTATTTGTATTGCAAAGTTGTTATTTTAATTTATAGTGCGCACGGATACTCACAAGTGTCCCGGCGCGATACCAGCAAAAGGGAGAAAGTGTCTGTTTAAGCCAAGAGATGTGTTTTCAAATGTTTCTTGAATATCACCAGTTCCGGAGTATTGTGTAGGACAAGGGGCAGGACATTCCAGGCAGCAGTAGCCTTCATTGTCAATGAGTTACCTCCAAGCCTCTAGTATTTGAATTGAGGAACCTGCGCAAAGCTGTGGAGCGCAGCTGTCTAGATGGAACATAGAAAGAAAAACGTTTTTGTAGGTATAGTGGGCCAAGCCCATGCAGCACTCTGTGAGCCACAACCAATGATTTAAACTTGACCCGTTCCGCGACTGGGAGCCAATGCAGTGAATATAGATGGTGTTGCACACTGCTCCTGGTAGAGATACCCAGAACTAGTCTGGCCGCCGCGTTTTGGACAACCCGCAGCTTTTTCAGCAGGTAACCCAGAATGCTAATGTATAGTGCATTGGCTAGAGCCCAACCGGGACAAAATTAGTGCGCAGGTCACAGTTTCTCTAGCTGCCTGGGGGGAGAAGAGGGAAAAACTTCATCAGAGTTTTGAGGAGACCAGAACAATTATTGTCCAGCTTCTTAATATGGTATGAGAAAGAAAGACTCATCAAACCATACCCCCAGATTCTTAGCAGATTTCCTTAGAGAGGATGGAATTGCGAGCTCAGGCAGCCAAAGAGATTCTTGGAAATTAGGAGAAAATTTTCCAAAGAGGATGATTTCAGACTTCTCATTGCACTTTAGCTGCGCAGCTGCTAACCATTTAAAAATAGATGAGGCAATGATGGACCGAAGAAACCGACTCCTCATTATTGTCCCAAGTGAATAGCAGCTGGGAATCGTCAGCGTAGGCCAACACCTTGGCTCCCAAGCTCTCTGCCAAGTAGACGAAGCATGTAACATAAATACAGTTTCTCTAGCTGCCAGGGGGGAGAAGAGGGAAAAACTTCATCAGAGTTTTGAGGAGACCAGAACAATTATTGTCCAGCTTCTTAATATGGTATGAGAAAGAAAGACTCATCAAACCATACCCCCAGATTCTTAGCAGATTTCCTTAGAGAGGATGGAATTGCGAGCTCAGGCAGCCAAAGAGATTCTTGGAAATTAGGAGAAAATTTTCCAAAGAGGATGATTTCAGACTTCTCATTGCACTTTAGCTGCGCAGCTGCTAACCATTTAAAAATAGATGAGGCCATGATGGACCGAAGAAACCGACTCCTCATTATTGTCCCAAGTGAATAGCAGCTGGGAATCGTCAGCGTAGGCCAACACCTTGGCTCCCAAGCTCTCTGCCAAGTAGACGAAGCATGTAACATAAATATTAAACAGAAGGGGGGCTAAGACAAGACCCCTGGGAACTCCCGTGGTCACAAACTGTGTAGAAGAGGAGCACGGGGGCATCCAGATCTGTTGGGCCTGACCTAAGAAGGATCTAAGCCAGTTCCAGGCAGTGTCCAACACACCTATCTCGAGTCGTGAGAGGAGAATGTAGGACCGTGTAACGCCGCCGAGAGGTCCAGCAGGATCAGTGCTGCCCTCCCGTCGGCGTCCAGACATTCCCGAATGGCCTCCACGACCTCCACCAGGACCGACTCGTGCAATGAGCAGCCCGGAACCCCGATTGTGCAGGGTGCAGAATACCCTCCCTCTCAATGAACTTGGTGAGTTGGTTATTGACCACATTCTCACACACTTTAGCCAACCCCAGCAAGAGGGAAATGGGTCTGTAGTTTCCCGGATTGAGAGGATCAAGTGATGTTTTTTTTTTGATAAGTGGCAAAATCATGGCCTGCTTCCAGGCCGCTGGAACACTGGCTGTTGGGAGAGATAAATTAACAATACTATTCACCTCTGCGTTGATCATTTCTGCTGCTGCGGCAAGCAGTCTAGCAGGACAGGGATCAGAGGGTGAGCCACATTTTAAGCTACTAATGATTTTGAGAGAGTCCTGCAGATCCACTGTCTTAAACGCATCCAGGCAGTGTTCAGCCCTGGGAGTTAGAGGTAGGACAGATACCACGGTCTCATTATCACCGTGTGAAAAGGCCGCCTGAAAAGTGCGGATCTTATCCAAGAAAAAGTTCGATAGAGTAGCTCCCTAGTGTGAAACTAAGGGGATGATATTTTCCTGAACAGTTTTGAAAAAGGAAGAAATTGAGCTAGGTTGCATTGCAGCTTTCCAGAGATGAAATTAAGGCACTGCACCATTTAAGGTAGTTTTGCAGCTCCAGAAGTTTTTTTTTTTTTTTGCTTTAGTTTGCTCCTATGAGCAGATGCCTCTTCTGCAAAAACAATCGAATGATTTGTGCAATACTTGGTGTATATTCTCTATCTTTTTGTCACTCAGTCAGCATTTGCCCAGGCATCTATTGACAATTTCCCTTGGAGAATTGCTTTCACGTTTTGTGAAGTTTCCCCTTCTGTGGGACTAAGAAGGGAAGAAAAGGTCCCTACACCGTGTCTATAGCCGGTGACTCATTCACAGTCCTCTGAAGAGTGTGCCTCTTGTCATATGTCCGGTACAAAAGGGGGTGGTGATGGACGGAGCATCCGAACCAATCAAACACTCACACCCAGTCAAAAGATCTGGGTTTAATCCATCACCGTTCTTTAGCCCACTCTGCCACCCCAGTTCAGACATGGCCATATGCAAATCAGTCTGACCCTGTGCCTCATGGGAACAGTCCAGCCCGAACTGCCAAGCCATGCCTTCCCTGGACCGGAAACAAGCTTCCGAGGACCGGTTTCTGGCATTACAGCCGTCTTCAGCCCGGCTTGCTTGAATCCAGTGGCAAAGTGAGCAAGGAACTCACGTCTGAGCATCCCCTGCCAACTTATGGCTTGGCAGTTCGGGCTGGACTGTTCCCATGAGGCACAGGGTCAAGGCTGATTTGCATATGGTCATGTCTGAACTGGGGTGTTGTGGAGTGCAAAAAACCGATGGATTTAGGCCCAGATCTCTGTACTGGGGTGAATGTATGACATTGTTCTGCATTCTGTCCATCAACTGTTGTTTTACTCTTGTCATATGTCCAGCAGATCTCTTGTGGACTATGAGAGCACCAAAGAATACAGGAAGATGCATGGAATCTGTATGCGATCAGAAAGGGAAGAGTCACATGAGGGACAGTAACAAAAAGACAGCATAGATAGAAGAGTCTCTGAAGAAGAGATATGCTAACAACTGCTTACTGTCTTAGACTGAGATTTGTTGAAGAGGCACTATATCTTCAGACGGCGCAAGATTCCATAGTATTCTGAATCGTCTCTGTACTGATTGGCTGGCAAAATGTGAGACCGTTGCAGTAGTGTTTACATAATAAGTGGCATTCGATTTTGGTAACTTGAAGGATAAGACCTTGGCCTAGTCAACCTCATAGTATCTGCCATAGTGGAGAATCTTTTGAAGGGACTCCACTTCCTTCAAGAATTCACCAACTATCAAGACAGATAACTCAGTGATAAGTTAGCGAAGCCCACATGTCTCAATTTTGCAGTCAATATACTTATTTCCAGTAGGAATCTCTATTATATTAAGCTACTAGGGATGGTTCATATAGCCCTCCATACAATTAGTCAAATCAGTCTTCAGGCTGATATAAACAGACATTAATACCATAATTTAAAATCTGAATAAAGGGGGTTGGTAAGGTGGAGAGGTCTAACGCTAGAGGAACAACGTGATGACCGGCGATGATACGCTCCGGGATTAATTGTGCTTTTCAAATACACATACTCAATAATCCAAATCTCAAAGCCTTGCATCTGTCAGGTGTCAAAATGTGAGCTTGGTGCTTTCGAGAGAGTTATTCAGGAGAGCCACATGAGGGTGTCTCAACCCCAGGGGGTATGCAACTCTTTAGTGACTGGAAATTCCTACCAATAGACCTTTCACAGCATGACATTCTTCTAGATTCTTATGCTGTGCATTGTTCCATCATCTAGTGCTGTGTGTATGTTTATACATAGGTTTTATCCAGACAGTGGAAGGTGGGGACTCCAATCCTGAATTTAGGGCTGCTTTTAGAGTTTCTAGAAGGACTTTGAACCTGATTTATGCCGCCACCTGCACTGTTTTGAGTTGGGCACACTTTTGTTTCCGATGGAGGTAGCTCCACTGTCGGAAATACTGCACCTACATTTCAAGTTGGATCTTATTTACAGCGAATGGTCTGACTTGCTTTTTTTTGGTGGGTGGGGGGGTTAGGAAGGAGGTTCCCCCCGGTTTGGGACAATCAGGGAAAACCTGGCAGCCTTGAACTTGGGAAAGGGGGGAGGGTAATTGACACCCCACCAGGGTTTCGGGGTCATTTATATTTTGTATTTAAAAAACATTTCAGCTTAGGGAATTTGTTTTTGTTTTTGAGAAAACAAAAAAAGTTTGGTGATGTGAAACATGGTGTAGAGTGTCCCTGCTTTCTGGGAAGAAGCTCCTCTGAAGTCACTAGGATCTCTGCAGGCCCTTTGATAGCAAATTTCTCACTGAGCACTGCCATTTGGTGAATGGTGGTGTTTTGGCGTTTGTCGGGTGTGGGGAATGGTAATGCAGTTTATCAAGGTGAGGAAGTTTCTAGGCAGGGTCTGGCCTTCATTTCTGCTTCTGGAAGGCTCATGACAGACAGGTGCAGAGATTTCAAACTCTCTTGTGCCCTTGTTTGGTATACTGCTGCTTAGAGCTAGCAGCATTGCTATTCACTGAGAGTACCACCACCTTGCACAAACCATGCATCTGAGCAGCAGCCAGAAAATGATTTCTGAAATAAAACCAACCCAACCCCGTTCCTCCACGTCCCTTGTCTAGAAAATGAGTATAAAAGTGGGATCTAAACCACCCCACTTTGTTCCAACTCCATGTTCTTCTTGACCAGACAGAGTATTTGAAGGACTTATATATCACTGGGGCGAGTGCTGCATGGCAGCCAGTTTCCCGAGGCGAGGGTTATCACCTGAAGTCTGCATCTTGATTGATAAGCTGATGTTGTGCCTAAGCTCTTAAAAGCCTGCCTAGAGGGTGAGAGTATGACCTTGCAGAAGGAGACACTGTTAAGGAGCTAAAGCCCAGTGGGAAGGACCTGACTGCCTGGGAATGAAGCAGGTAATCACTCAGACGTATGAGGGGTCCCAGCTTCAGTTACTGTCGTGAGCTGTTGAAGACATTTGCCACATCATGATTGTGTTGCTTGCATTCCCGACGACTGCCTCGAAGGCCTACTACTTCTATAAAAGGCACCACCTCTGAGGAGCTGCTACATTGTCCCGGAGGCTGCAACTGCCTAAAAGGCGAAGCTGCCAAGAGGCCACTCCTGCCCTGCAATTCAGAAGACTTGTGTCTGCCGAGCCCCAATGCCATCCAATCTCCAACCCACATGAGGATCAGCCTGGGACTAATACCTGCCTGCAGGGTCCTGTAGGCTGGAATACATGACAAGTCAGTCATATATACTGTTCGACTCCATTGGTCCAGAGTGGCCCTGTTACCCCCTAAATTCTGTCTAATACTACATTTCTGGGGATGAGGGCTGGATAATCCATAGATGTTGTAGGGGACATGTATATCACAAAAACTATTCAGCCTTTCCAGGGTGGGGGGGGGGGCGAGGTGCTTGTATGGATTTGGCCGAGTTCCATTCCTGTTCATTGACTGCATGGTAGACTACGGTGGTAGACCAGTGGTCTTGGAAGGTCTCTGTGCTCCCAGTATCGCCCCTGCACAGTTTCTGCGTAAGTCCTGCCCCAGATTTCCAGTAGAGAGACCAGCTCACCTGATATGTGGGGAGACTTTAACTGTATTGCTGACACTGCCTGCAAAAGACAGATCATGTCCTCTTCTGGGGCCCTGTGCACAAGACCAGCATTCAAGGTCGGAGTCTGCAAAAATGACATTTGTGAGACCCTCCTGGAGTGAAGCGCACCCAGGCGACCATATATTCATACTTTTCGCCCCTGCAAACCTCTGCTCTACGTTGTACATGTTCTTTTCACTTTGCATGGTAAGGGTAACTGCTGGTCTTGAATATTTATGCAAAATAATATTTTATATATCGCTCCGTTTTACTGAAGCGTGAGTGCCACCCTGGAATTTGCAGCCAATCACTCTCTTGGATGCTGTCATTTTATAGTATATTACTTTAAAGACCATTAATGGGCTGTGAATGATACCAGGACAATATGTCAAGCATTTAAGGTGGTGATGAAAGGAATGTGTATAACAATAATATATGGGGCCTGGCCTGTCCTACATAGGAAGTTGGAAGCACTAAAGGACACAATGAGAGAACTGGAGAAAATGATAATTTGAGATGAATTGCATAAATAACTATTGTCAGTAAAAAAAAAAACTTGTAACGGAAACATTTAGGGTTATGACTTCTAGCGAGCTCACAGGAAGGATACATGTAGAAGGAGGTAAAATATTTAAACTACTAGCCCAAATTAATAAAACTCTGAAGTTACAGATCCAGAGTGACTGCACTAATGACAGAGTGGTTAACTATACACATAATGAAATTAATTGTATCTTTATTGACTACTGTCATCGGTTCTATGCTTCTAAATCTGTCAAGTCAGTGTGTGATAAAGGTGACCTGTTCTCAGAGGCCCATCTTCCCCACTTCTTACCTGAAGATGAGGAATGCAACAAGGTGATAGATTGAATGCTTGATTTACCCCTACGGGGCTGCTCTTCAGTCCATCTTTGGTCGCCCACTATGTCACTCTAGACAAAGACCCTGCCATATACTCCTAATGGGAACAGTCCAGCCCAAACTTCCAAGCAAGCCCCTTCTAGGAGGGACCATAAGCAACCACGGACCAGTTTTACCCTACTTTAGGTTCGTCATTAAGGTCTAGCTTGAGTCCTATGGCACAGTGAGCATGGGACCCATGTCTGGGCATACCCTTTGCACGTTAGGGCGTCAACTGCAGCAACATAATGGATGGACTTGTTGAATTAATCTCAGCTACTGGCAATTACTCACGGCACCCGTGCTTGCCGGTAGTCTAATTGGACCTTGAGGATCCAAAACATATGTTCCTCACCATGATGTTGATGATGACCATCCCTATTCTGACCCTTATGGTGATGGGAACTTATTTGATGACCTGTAGGAAGCCAGTGGCCTAGACACCTCCACAAACATTGACCTTTCTTCCCCAAACATAGCCATGGCAACTGAGAAGTCCACTTCCTTTGCAACAGCAACTAGGAGTGCAGCAAAGGTAGGATACCTCACCCTTCCCACAACAGAGGTGAGAACTACAGTTTTCACCGACGTCATCAACCCAGGACAAGCCTACCAAGAATCTGTTACCTTTCAATGAGACTTTCACTAATGGGCTAGTGGGTACCTGAACTAAGCTGGAATCTTAACACTTATCTATTAAAAGGAGGACAAGACAACATAAACCCACCCACAAGGATCCCGATTTCTTGCTTCGGCATTCCACCTCAAAGAGTTTAGTGGTGCAAAGATCCTCTAGTTGTCTGGACCCCAGTGCCTTTCCTACGACTCCTTCTGACCGTGAGTAACAGCGAATAAACACCTTCGCCAGATGTGGGGTCTCCTCTACCAGCCTAACCATTGTCTTGCCTCCTGGGCACATATTTGCATGCTTTATAGGACATAATGGTGGACATATTGCCAGCTGTCCCAGAGGATATCCAGCCCACCTTGCAAAACATAATCACAGATGACCAGGACGCTGAAAAATATTCTATTTATTCAGGCTTGGACATCACTGACTGCCTGGTTAAGGTACTCAAGACTAGCAAGGTGCTATGGTGCCATGCCTGGATTCGCTTCATGGTCTTCTTGTGGAATGTCCAACAGTCGCACATGCCCTTCGACAGCTCTAGGTTGGTTTGAGCGAAGGCGGGCTTAACCCTGAAAAGATCTAGAGAGAGCAAAGCCACAGCTCGCTGTCTCGACCTAGCTCCACCTGTCCGGCAGACCCCACTACAACCCCACCCATTTTGAGGCTATGGCTGGGGCATATCACCAGTGTAAGCACCAATATGCACCTTAAAAGCAACGGCCTCCCAAACCTTTAGAGGTAAAGGCAGAGGATGAGGGTGACGGCATTCAGGCCCCCAGGAGCAATGTTCTACCAAAACATCAGCTCCCCCCTTCTGCAGCAAAACTGCTCTAGACAGCCCTCTGCAGCTCACGATCGCCTGGTGGAAGCATGTCATGTTCTACCTCCCCAGGTGGAGGGGTTTCTCATCCAACCAATGAATGCTCCAGATTGTGCAACATGGTTATTCACTACCCATCCACCAGATATGCTACCTGCACCGGGAAACCACCAAGAGGACCACCTGTCCCTACTCTGCGAAGAAGTTCAAGCTCTCATGTCCAAGGGAGCACTAGAGAGGATTTCGGCATCAGATACTGGAACTGGTTGTTACTCCTGTTATTTCCTGCTATCACCCCATCCTCAATTTGCTTCTCCTAAACTTTGTCAGGACGATTAGTTCAAGGTGCTCACCCTTGTCCAAATTCTGCCTGCCCTGGATCCAAGAAAATGGATGGTGGCATTCGACCTACAGGATGCCTATTTCTGCAATTCCTCAGACGCTGCCTGTGATTGCTGGTATGCCAATAGCTCTTTCAGTTCACCCACTGTGTCCTCCTTCGGCCTTATAAGTGCACCTCAGGAGTTCACAAAGGTGATGATGGTTGCAGCCCATCTACAGAGTTTGGGAGTGCCAGTCTTCCAAAAAATCTCAACTGGCTACTAAAGGCGGACTCCTCAAGCAGTTATAATCCACCTCCAAATGTCGGCTGACTTGATGACCTCATTGATAAAATTGGACTTTTCCATCAACATGCAAAGTCACTCCTGACTCCTTTACACCAGCCTCTGCAACCTGGACACTGCTTTTCCAAGCCTTCCCTCATCAACTCCAGAACATTCGGCTATGATCCTTATGATTCAACCCTTGGGCTGGGTCTCAGTGAATGCAGCTCTCAGGCTTCTGTCAACTTGGCATCCTGCTTGAGACCTACAGAAGGTGGTACAAGCAGCCTGTGCCATGGGAAATGAATGCCTCCGTGTGCTCAGGACAAAGGAGACCTAGATTTCATCCAGGTGCTGAAGGAGACTCTTAAAGACTTGTGTTGGTTTCAGCTCGACCACAGTTGGGCAGCGGCCGATCCCTCTCCCTAACCCTACTTTACCCAGAATTAACAGTTGGGACAGATGCATCGTTCCTGGGTTAGAGAGGCCATGTTGGGGAGGTAGTGATCAGCGCACTCTTGTCTCAGTTTGAGACTTTCCCCCACATTTTGTTGGAGTTGCAAGTGATTGAGCAAGCAGGGAAGGTGTTCCTCGCGCCATAATGGGCATGGGGTACAGGTTCTCATAGACAACACAACTGCATGTGGTAATTCAACTGACAGGATGGTGTGGGTCTTGTGCCAGGAGGCTCTACTTCTCTGGAAGTGGCACATCCTTGATCATCTAGCACCTGGCTGGATATTTAAACACCAGTGCAGACTAACTCAGTCAACATTGCCTAGCGGATCTCGAATGGCAATTACACCTCGAGGTGGCACAAGGCATCTTCAAGCTCTTGGGAGAACCCTAGCTCGATCTATTTTCTATTACAGACAACGTGCAGTTTCAAAGCTTTTGCACGTTGGAGCTCCCAGGCAGGTCTTCCTCTGAGAAGCATTCCGTCTTCATTGGGGATCAAGGCTCCTATATGCCTTTCCACCCCTGCTCAGAGTGCGAAAAAAGATCATGAACGGCCAGGCCCAAGTCATCCTAGTGGCTCATGATTCGGAGAGGAGGTTGTAGTACCTGGAACCTCTGGCCTCTAAGCGCATGGTCTAGGATCTGGCTGCCCCTGCAGCAGCAAGGCTGATGATAGCAGACAGACATCTAACTTACTGCCTCTTCTGTCTACTGACACTGCTGAGCATTTTCTCTGACGAATGTGAGTGAGATGGACACATTGCCAGAGACAAAGACGAAGTTCCCTTCATGGCCTCTCCCTGAGGTGGCTTAATTACTAGAGCACTTGTTACCCCCAGTGTACAGCTAAGCTAATCTTCTGATGGAGCTTTCCCAGCCTTTTATGCAGTCTTCTTAAACAATATGGCCTTTTAAAGATGCTCTTTTCAAACCAGTGACGGCAGCCTTGGAAAAATCTACTTCTGTCCTGGTGGTAAATGAGATGAAGAAGGTACAGACCTGCCCCATACATTCCTTTCCGTCCATCCATCTTCAGAGCTTGGTGGTGCAGGCCTCATTCTGCCCAAAGAATATAAAAAATTGAAGAAGCTAGAGGCTGTAGGTATAAAGGTGTTTTCAGCAGGTAATTTAGACTTCAGGTTGCTCAATGACACGTACCTTCTAGGCAGATGTAAGCGCACCTTGTGGGATATGGCCCATATGACATTGGCTACCTACGAGATTACTTCTAGGAGTATTTTGCCAACGTTGTCCAGGACTGGGAAGTTGCATCCAGACATGGTATTAAAGAGGGTCTTGCCACAGCAGAGACTGGCGTAAGAGCTATGGGGGCGTCAATTGTCCTAAGTTGGCATGCCTGGTTGAGTTAATCAAAGTTCTTGAATGATGGCCACTCCGTTGGAATCGTGGGCTGACCTGTCTGGGCGTTATCTCTTCTGTCTCTGCTGCTGACAAGGACACACCGCGTCATTGAGCCCTTTTCCCTGGGACGCGGCTCTTGACATCGAGCTGCCACCGTTTGGACCAGGAACCGCCCTCACCGCCCACACCGCTGCGGGACTGCGAGGCACTTCCAACACCTGAAGCCTCTTCCCGCAGCGGCCCCGCTCCCCGCCCGGTGCTTTTGCATAAACTTTCGCAGCACCCGCTGTGCGGGTGCTACTCAGTTGGAATCGTGGGCTGACCTGTCTGGGCGTTATCTCTTCTGTCTCTGCTGCTGACGGGGACACACCGCGTCATAGGGCCCTTTTCCCTGGGACGCGGCTCTTGACATCGAGCTGCCACCGTTTGGACCAGGAACCGCCCTCACCGCCCACACCGCTGCGGGACTGCGAGGCACTTCCAACACCTGAAGCCTCTTCCCGCAGCGGCCCCGCCCGGTGCTTTTGCATAAACTTTCGCAGCACCCGCTGCGCGGGTGCTACTCAGTTGGAATCGTGGACTGACCTGTCTGGGCGTTATCTCTTCTGTCTCTGCTGCTGACAAGGACACACCGCGTCATTGAGCCCTTTTCCCTGGGACGCGGCTCTTGACATCGAGCTGCCACCGTTTGGACCAGGAACCGCCCTCACCGCCCACATCGCTGCGGGACTGCGAGGCACTTCCAACACCTGAAGCCTCTTCCCGCAGCGGCCCCGCCCCTCCCGCTCAGGAGGATTTAAACAGCCTAATCGTCTCGCGCAGCGGGACGCGCGCGGGACGCAGCTCGGGCGAAGACCGGGCTAAGAGCGGGCCGTTTGAGGCCGTTCGAGGTCTGAGAGGCCTGGCCTGGGCCACCCCCCTTGCCTCGTTACTGCCATATTCCACCCCCGATATTTTGATAATCTCTTGTATCCGTTATGTGCACACGGGGTAGTCGCAGTAAAACTGCTAAGGGGGTGAATAAGCCCAATGGGACCCTAGACGATTTCCTCACCAAGACCAATTTGGCCATTGATGTGGAAATCAGCAAAATGCAACACAGGGTATCCTTGGAATTAGAAGCAGCACGAAGGCTTTCCCTAAATTTAGCGTCCTCCAAAAAATCATCCCTAGGGAAAATAGCCTCTGCCTTAACCCCGGAGCGTACATCTGGCCCACGATCATTGTTAACACAGGCGGACATCCATTATGTCCCAATTACACCTTTACCTGAGCCTCTTCCTATTTCATCACCGTCACCGCTTAAGCTCACTGAGGTGTGTGCACCATATGTCCCCGGGGCTGGTATAGGCTTTTCGAGTAATCCTGAATTGTCCAAACAAGCTGCTAACACTAAAAAAGTCGACACCCACAAAAGGAAATGTCTTGCCAGATCCGCCTATGCACGCAAAAAGGCCAAAATTGCGAGGTCCCAATTTTTTAATAGTCGACGACCGCTGATTGTACCTGGGGCTGATAAAGAGTCCTCAAAAGTTAATATTTGCTCACTGGGAGAGGAAAATGATTCTGGTCTACCTAGCGCTGTGTTAGATCCAACAATGGGGGCCCTTCTTGTTAATATCGATGAGAGGCCGACTGAGGGTAGGTTGAGTGAGCCAGGGAAGGACAGGGGGGGTGACGAGGAATTTCTTAAAACCGTTTGGGCTACTTTTAAACAGCTTCTGACTCCCCTGGAACTGAGACTTTCCCGTATCGAAAATAGCTTACTAGAAATGGACAAGACTATAGTTACCTTGGCTAGCCTGGTCTAAAACAAATGGAAGCCAAGTTTTCCCAGGGTAATGATTGTCCCTCTCAGGTTCCGGTGTTAGAAACTCCGGCCATGCCCCATCCAAAACCCAAACCCATACCTAAACCTCGTACAAAAGTCTGTAACCCCACTGCTAATATCCCAAGAACCTCAGCCCCATCCACCCGTCACCCCCAAAGCATAGCACCATCTAAACCGAAGATACAAGCTGTTCCACACCAGCCTAACCAGCCAGCAACCACGAGTACATTTCCACAGCAATCCAGTCGTCCAAATTTCCGTGGGGGTTTCATTGATTTGCCACCAGAAGCTGGACCCTAGGCTATCGTGTTAGCTGGCGTGCCTGTCCTGGATCCTCAAATCCAAGAGAACCATTGGTCGCTAAAAAACAAGGTCATTTACTGGCTCAACGCCAATAGACAGCTTCCTAACCACCTTAGAAGCAGGGTACTAATGGCACGTAGAATACCTTGGGTAGGCCCCACACGCAAGTCTATTGCGGGTGACTGCATAGTAGTGTCCTTTGCAGACCCCCATACAGCTCAGCATCTTTGTTCATGGGTCTCTCGTGAAGACGATTCATCTATTGTCGTCAGACCCCTTACATTTTTCTACCCTCCACGGCAGAAAGTTGAGATAGAGGGGACTTGGTCAACAGTCCAAAACATCAGACGGAAAGGACGAAGGGATGGTTGGCAAGGTCAAAACAACTGGTGGGTAGGGGCTCCTACTTCCAATATGTTCGGTTGTTTGGATGAGGTCGATTGACTGGGGGGGGATTGACGCCTCAATGTACTCCATGGAATCTAATCCCCTTCAGGTGTCTGCCCCCACAACCGTCCCAGTAGTCCGCATGGATTGTTCAACTTTCCTCGAAGGACCTAGTCCAGTCCATGGTCATGTCACCGTCTCCTCTGAGATCAGGGCAGGCGACTTGGGCTTATCGCAGACTACCCCATTTAGTAGCCCAGTAGGAACAATTAGGGTGGCTTCTTGGAATATTGCAGGGCTAAGGGGTCGCCTGGATGGCGACGATTGGGTCGATTTTATCGATACATACGATATCGTCGTTTTTCAGGAAACCTGGGCAACTGTCCCTTTATTTAGAGTAGGCTACCTGAACTATTACAAACCCGCCGTACAGGGCCTTAGGGGTAGGGCATCCGGAGGACTTGTGGTGTGGATCAGAAACACCCTGGGCTTCCGAGCTAAGGAAATCTTGGTTGAGAATGCCGACCTCCTTTGTATTAGCCTTGGAAGGGATAACAGCAAGGACATTCTCCTAATTAATATTTACGCCCGAGGCTGTCAGGGTGGTAGGAAGCAACCGGTCTTGAACGATCTAGATAGTCTTCTGAAGAAGCACAGTGGTGATCATTTTGTCTTAGTAGCAGGTGACCTGAACTGTTCTTACGAACCCATCCTTAGTTTGGCTGAAGATGTGGGAATTGATGAAGATACTGCCTGGAATATTCCCCCACTAACCATAAGCAAGGGCGTAAGGGGCACAGAGGCGGCCCTCCACTGGCTGGGATTCTGCCTGGAGTGGGGGCTTCGGGCAGTGAACGGCCGCACACCGTCTGATAGTCTCGGGAAACCAACTTTTGATAATGGGACCAGTGTAAGTCGCATTGACTACATATTGGTCAATGTAGAACTTTGGTCACGCGTAATAGATATGGTGGTAGAGCCCAGGCCAGAGAGTGACCACAACCCTCTCTCTTTGGGTCTTAGGGCACCTGGACTGGGTGATTGTCAACTGGAAACAACTTGCCTAATGTCCGACACAGTATTGTGTGACAACAGAAGACGAGTTAAATGGTCCAGGGTCATAGTTGACCCAGAGCTCACTCGTGAAATAGAGGAGTTGGTTTTAGACACAAGGGGCAGGATGACAGCTTTATCCCCCTCTGGTGGGGTCGATTCCTTAATTATCAATCTCCATGAGAAGTGTTTTATGGATCTTAAAAGTCTCCTCACCAAGCCCATCAAAAAATAAGACAGTTAAGGCGCACAAAAGATGGTATAACAAGAGCTGCAGGGAGGCCCACAGTAAATTAATAGTAGCTGTTAAATCTAGGATCTCTCATGACATCAGGAAAGCTAGGCAGTCTTACAAACAGGCCCTCTGGACAGCTAAGAGGGATTGGGATGATTCCTATTGGTCAGATCTTCTTATGGCGTGCAAGTCATCTGATCAAGTGAAATTTTGGGAGACTGTTAGGTGGGGTAGGGATCCTGATTCCCAAACACCGGTCAACCATGTCTCTGCTCTGGATTGGGTTTAATTCTTTTCAGCCCAATTTAAAGACATGAGCGCCGAGCGAGAACTGGTAACCGAGTCTGTAGTGGGGGCACTATCCATAAACCCTGGGGACCAACTCACTTTTTCCGCCTCAGACACGTTGCATGCCCTAGGTTCTGTCCAGTCAGGTAAAGCCCCGGGTCTAGATGCTATCCCAGCGGACCTCTTTAAACTAAATCTTGATTTATGGGTCCCATATATCACCCTATTGGCAAATACTATCGCAGCAGGGGCAAGGATTCCTCAATCCTGGAAAGGGGCTGAGATATTGCCAATATATAAAAAAGGGGATCGATCATTGCCAAACAACTATCGCCCCATAAGCCTGATCGATTCACTTCAAAAAATAGTAGCAAGAATGGCCCTAGCAAGAATCCAGGGGTGGATTGAACAGAACAACATACTCTCTCCCATGCAGGCAGGGTTTAGATTGGGCACTAGCACCATAGACCAGGTGTTCCGGCTCACCATGCTCTACTGGAAGGTGGTCTTCCTGGGTGGAGGGGTCATCTATGCCGCATTCGTTGACCTTAAGTCGGCTTTCGACTTAGTTCCAAGGGTGAAACTATGGGAAGCTCTTAGACATATGGGCTTTCCTGTCGAACTCCTGGAATTAGTCATGCGATTGCATGAGGATAATTTCGCCCGAGTAAGGTGGGGGAAACAGGGTCAGGTGACCAACAGCTTCCCAGTCCAACGGGGGGTGCGCCAGGGCTGCGTGTTGGCTCCCACCCTGTTTCTCCTTTTTATAAACCAGGTAGTCCAATTTTTTAACAAAACACAGACTGATGCACCATCCCTGGGCGGATCAAAATATCCGATGCTAATCTTTGCCGACGACACCCTGCTCCTTTCTAAAACCCGGAGCGGGTTACAGTCAGCCTTGAACAGGTTTGCAGAGTTCTGTAAGAATAATGACTTGCAAATCAACGTAGACAAAACCAAATTTATGGTTTTTAGCAAGAAAACCCCAATTAAAAGCTCAGTTAGTTTGAATGGTGCCCCAATCGAACAGGTCAAGGTCATGACGTATTTGGGTGTGACACTTGATTACCAACTTAGTTGGAATCCCCAGTTGGAGGCACTAAATCTCAAATTTGTCCGTCTCACGGGTTGTTTATTGCAAGAACAGAAAAAATCCTTGACTAAACGCATCACTCCAGCATTAAAAATCTATGAAGCCAAGGTCAATGCAGCAACCCTTTACGGAGCTGACATCTGGGGTTACAAGGATTTGTCAGTTTTGGCCACTGCTCAGAATAGGTTCCTGCGGAACTTGGTAGGGCTTCCACAATCCTCTCCCACCAAACCACTGCTATTAGACCTAGGTTGCAGACCCCTAGACGAGATGGCACAGTTTCGATTAGTGGCACTCTGGCGTCGGCTTTGGACGACTCCAGAGCTCAGCCTATTCGCCCGTGAACTGGATGAGGTTAAATCATTGTGGGGTGCTCACAGCATGCCCTGGCTCAGGGAAGTCAAACACATATTGTACACAATGGGCCTCCCTGAGCTGTGGATTAACCCTGGGCAATCCAGTTTCCCCCCTAAAAAAGCTTTCAAGGATCTTTTTTGGGCCTCGAAAAAATCTATCCTGGTCACCCATTCTTCGGATAAGAACCTAACGGGGTTTTTTTTTAACTCATAAGGTGACTCCTTCCCTCGAGCCCTATTGGGACTTGATATGTAAAACCCTGGATCGTAAACTCTATCACCAGTTTCGTGTAGGTTCTTTACCCATTAATTCTTTTACTACAAAGTGGGCGAAGAATGTAAGTAACAAATGTTTTTGGTGTCCAGACCAGGTAGAAAGCATTGGCCATATGTTTTTTGCTTGCCCAGCATACAGAGCCCCTCGATTCAAATGGCTGAAACCATTGTGTAGAATTTTGGATTGTAGGGGATACCTGGAAGCCCTACAGAAATTTCGTAGTATTAGATCTGAGATTTCTGTGATCTGTGTGGCTAAATTTCTGGGTTGGGCGTGGCTGATCCTTACCAAGAAATTGAACACTTTTTAAATTAATTGCCATGATACGAATTACATGTCGTATGTTTGTAACTTTCTTTTAGGTATTTGGGGATATGTTCACTGTAGTTTTTTATATGTTTTTATGTATTGTATGTTGTCTTTTATGAATTTTACTTCGAAATAAAGACATAATGAATTGGAATTGGAATGATGGCCAGGTGACCTTGATGGATCTTTCCTTTGATGCAGTCAAGTTGTTTGACGACAATGCAGACTGCTTTTGAGAGATTTAAAGTGAGCAGATCAATGGCCTGTTCACTTTGTATTCAATCTTCTCAAAAGGTTTACTGCCAATAAATGTTTGTGGCTTGTCCACAGGTTTTAACTTTCAGCAGCACTGGACCACACAACCTCAGTAGCAGCCTCATAACCCACTGTTCAGGTGCTAGTCTAGAGGTTACAATACCAAACAAACAGCTGCTACCTCTTCCTCCCCCACACTACCAGGAAAGCAGGTCTAGTTTGCCCGTGTTGTAGCTTGTGAGGTGTATTTCTGCAGGCCTAGAAGGTTATACCTTTGGACTAGCAGGTCCTTCAAATTGGAGAAAAGGGGGAAATGCCCTATCCTTCTACCATGCTCCTCACCAGATTCCTCCCCGCATTCACTTTGGGCAGAATATCATCTATACATACTTGCGAAGCAGATTGTAGTCCTGCTGCAAAAATGGGTAGTGGAGTTGGTGCAGACCATGAATCTTATCAGGGTGCTGTTTTTAGTGCTTCCTTGTTCCCAAGAAGGATGGTGTCTTTGTTTAATCCTAGATCTCAGGATCTTGAATTTCTGCCTCCGCAAGCAGAAGTTTAAGATGTGGCCCCTGGCTTAGGTTCCATTGGTGCTCGAAGCAGGAGACTAGATGGTATCCCGTGGCTTGCAGCACGCTTGATATCACATACCTATCCTCCAGTCTCACAGTTCACCAACTATCAGTTTGCAGTCCTATTTGGGCTGACATCAGCACTTCTTCTTTACAAAGGTAATGGCTGTGGTAGGGGCATCCCTGAGAAGGTCTTGAGTCCCAGAGTTTCTGTACCTAGCGAGTGGCTGCTCAAAGCTGGTTTCCCACAGATTATGTTGTCATCTCCAAACAGCGACCAACAGCCTGACTTCAGTCAGTTGTGGTTAGAGAAACATTTGCTCTGTGGGGCACCCTTCAGGTGAAAGTTTGCCAGAAGGCCAGTTCTCATTGACAACAATCTTGTGCCGTCCAGTCTCTGTGGCTAGGAACCTTGAAGAGCGCATTTCATTTGAGGTGGACATTTTCTCTTCATCTCCCCTACAGCCCTCTCAGTGACTCCTTTTCAAAGGAGGTTTGGGACATGGCCTAGCATCAAGAATTCCCTCCTCCCCACAAGGTCTGAAACATTCAGGTTAGGATTTCGATGTTTCAGGAGGGAGCGTGGATTCCAGTCCAGATGCTCCTACATCTGCTGTCTTCCTGCATCCTCCTCGTCATGTATACACCCTGGCAAATGAGGGCTCCAAAGGCAGAGTGGTTCCAGCACAGTGGAAATCTAATGGATGCCATTGTGACTTGAAACACTGGTGGATCTGATATGGTAGTTGGTGGTGGAGAATCCTTTCACAAAGGATGTCTTTTTACCACAGTGGTGATGGATGCCCCTAATTGGATTGGAGGACTTTTATGGAGGAGCTCAAGATTAGTGGCCTCTGTTATCCAGATGAACAGATCTTCCCCATCCTCATGCTCAAACTGAGGGTGATTCGGCTGGTGTTGAAGGCCTTTCTCGCTCCTTTTTTATGGGATCTGTCCAGATGTTGACTTACTATACAACTGCGATGTAGTATGTCAGCAAGAGAGTGGAGTGGGATCTCAGCACTATTGGGAAGCTGCTGATGGATACTTCTAACTACAGATTACTCATCTTTTTGTATATTCCCCAGATATCAGACTAGATCCGGAAACTATTCAGCTATAACCCTGTGTGCCAACACATGGTATCTTGTGGCTTTGTGTTGTCTTTGTCTGCTCTGGAAGTAACGTGCGAGCCACATATAAGTGCCACCCATTCACGCTCATGTTAGTTCCCTTTTTTCCACATCACCAGAAGCAGATCGGGGGCTACCCCTTGTCTCTGATCTTGACCATTCACTCCAAATGGATCAGGTCAATACCAATGTGCAAGGAAAATGTCATTCACTAAAACTACAGGGTTTAAGCCTTTTAGGGATTGTTGCAAGCAAATGTCTGTGACAGATTGCCATCAGGTGTGCCTTTTGATGCTTGAGGTCAGAACACGTCCATAAGGAGAAGCTTTATGTCGCCAAATACCAAGACGCCACACCATGACTGGTTGAAATGAAGATCCTGTTCCTGAATATGTTCCTATCGCAGATTTTTATCATGGTCGAAGTTCTCAGGTAAGTCAAAAAAGAACAAGTCCAAGTGGGACTCAGCCCCTTCACACCAATCTCCAGATCATGAGAAGGCACAAGGGCGTAAACGTGCTTCTCAGAGCCGAGGCTGACTTGTCGTAAGGCAACCCAAATTTCCAGGGTTGTTGGTGACACCGCAGCAGATAGAGGGCTTTTGCATTGCCATGCTGTCTCTTTGGCACCCTAATGGCTCTCTCCGACATGCCTTTAGTCCCCAAAGAACCAGGTGAGCCTCCAACTGGAGTCTCGCCAGCCTCTGACACATTACCTTTGTCTCAGGGGAGGGTTTGTACTCTCTGCAACCGTTCTGGGACAGATTCAGACAACAACCAATATGATAATGGCGACCTAGTACCTCATTATGCAGACTGTAGCTGTTACAAGGAACTAAAAGATACCAGTGGTCTGTACACTTCAGATGCTGTCTTGGTCTTACACCCTGGGCCTGTCACAGAGGAAAGTGCCTCTTTGACTGTGGTGATGCGGATAGCAGCATCCTTGACCTCCAACTACCCACCATGGAGATGGAAACGAAGGTTGACACTGAGGTTCTACAACCTAGGCAGATAAAGCCACTCATACCCTTGTACCTTTTAATGAGGCCCGATGGACACCTTGCTTGGGGCATGGCCTCGAGGGCCGTACTCGCTCTGTCGCACTGAAGGAGAGGGCCTCCTCTGCCTCTGTCCCGGCTGTTAGCCGCTGCCACTGCTGGTCGCATCCATACCGCTGCAGTCCGCTCACCTCCTGGGGACCAGCTCCACGTTCCCCAGGATTTGCCCTGCTCGCTTTGCCCAGTGATTATCAAGCTCTGTGCTCAGGCCTACCACGTGGGATCCCTAGCAGTTCTGCGTCCACCACCACTCCGCTCCTCTGGTGTGGCCCTGGGGAGTCTCCAGGCCCTGTTCCAGGGCTTGAAGCAGGACAGGAGGGGACACTCTAGGTCTCTGTACACTACTGCTTGGTCAGTGCTGTCGGCTGGGTTTTCCTCTCTGCTCCGCAACATCGTCATGGGCGCTGCCATCTAGGCTCACCTCCCGGCTATGGTCAGATTTTGTTATTCCCCCGTTTTAGGTCTTTGGGACGGTTTTCTCCGTCTCCAACACACACCTCACCCTCTGTATGATTTTGAGGGCGCGCTGCAGAAGCTGTCCCGTTCAGGGGGTCAGGTTGGCATTCGATGGCGGCTGGCTGACAGGAGCTTGACCGCTGTCCTGTTCACTCCATCGGCGCCAAGCAACACCCCTCTGGGGAAATTCGATTTTTATTTTATTTTCCATTTTTTCTATTTTACCCAAATGAAAGATGCCCTTTTGTAAATCACCCTTACCACTGTCTGTGAGATTTGTGGCCTTTTTAGTCAAGCCAGTGCATTTCAGACATTTGTGACATGCTATGGCATGTGGAAGGGGGGCCAGGTTGGCTATGAAAGAAATCCCTTAATTTGTTGAATGAGACTTTGGGAATGGTTGTGTAAGAAAACTCAATGCATTGACCAAGTGCCAGAATGGGAGGAAGGAAGGGCTCTTTGTTTATAAATAACGAAAATCAAGTGTAGATTTGTGGCATGTAAGAAGAAAAACAGCATGGAAACAGAAGAGGGACCGCACCCTTTTTTCAAGACACAATGGCTTTGGACTGAGAAAGTCTATGCAGAACAGGTGGTACAGTGGTAGTTCACAGGGGCTATGAGTGCTTTTTGACAAGGGTTCAAACCCCAGCTGGGGAAAATCTATTTTTATATTCTTTTCTATTTTACCCAAATGAAAGATGCCCTTTTGTAAATCACCCCTAGCAGTGTCTGTGAGATTTGTGGCCTTTTTAGTCAAGCCAGTGCATGTCAGAGATTTGTGACATGCTGTGACACGTGGAAGGGGGACCAGGTTTGCTATGAAAGAAATCCCTTAATTTGTGGAATGATACTTTGGGAATGATTGTGTAAGAAAACTAAATGCATGGGTCAAGTGCCAGAATGAGAGGAAGGAAGGGCTCTTTGTTCATAAATAACGAAAATCAAGTGTAGATTTGTAAGTATGGGCGAATTTTGCAGATTTGCGGTCCGCAAAATCTTGTAAAATCACAAAAAAATCCACAAGTTCGTGAAAAAATTCGCGAACTCGCGGATTTGCACAAATAGTACTGGAGCACTTTCTACTTGCTAATCAGTAAGTGCTACCTCGTTGGGTAAATGTATAGTGCTTTTCCTACACTGCAGCTGCGTAAAGGCAAAAGAGTTGTGTCCAGTGACCACGTGTGTTTGTAACTTTGCCACCGCGCCGATAGGAGCCGAGGTCCCTCGAGTGAGCTGTCCATCACAGTGGGGGAAAGGGCGGGAAGACATTGCATACCCTAGTGTGTGTGTGGCGGGGCCAAACGGGCGGGGCGAGAACCAAATAGAGGAAGAGGAGGTGGAATAGACAGAGAGGTTTTAGAATGAGCTGGGTAAGGGTAGGAGATGGAGGAGAGGGGAAAGAAGGGGGTAGGGAGAGAGTAAACAAGGTGAAATATAGAAAAAGAGGGAGGGGAGAGGCGAGAGAAAGGAGTGAAAGTAAAGGAAAGCCAGCACGGGGGAAGCAGAGTGTAGGGTCAATGGCGCGGTTATGGACCCCAATACTTGTTGTGAAGGTGATGTTTGAGGTCTTTTTTAAAACTGAGGTAGGAAGGGTTACATCGCAGATCCTTGGGGAGATCATTCCAGATGGACGGGGCGTTTCTGGAGAAGGAGGGTGATTGTGTGGTTTTCTTTTTTAACAGAGGGGGTGAGGAGGAGGAGTGCTCTAGTGCTTGTCATCGGTCCAAAGCGGGCCACTTTTTCGAGTTTGTTAGTGAGGTACAACGGGGTTTTTTCGTGGAGAGCTTTGTACGGAATGCATGCTGTCTTGCAGGAGGATCGACCTTCAACGGGTAACCAATTAAGGTCTTTTAGGGCTGGGGAGATGTGGTCAAAATGTTTACAGTCAGTGATTAGCCTGGCCGCTTGGTTGAGCACAGATCTGAGGGGGGCTAGGTGTACTTTAAGGGTTGCTGTGAGGATAGCGTTAACATAGTCAATTTTTGAGAGGTCTAGTGATTGGACAACCCATTTGAAGTCGTCAGCTGGAATGAAGGGTTTAATTTTCTTGAGTTGACAAAGTGAAAACAGCTCCTTTAGCTGAGTTTTTATGTGGTCGTTAAGAGTTAGGTTTTTGTTAATGGTGATATCAGGTGATTTCCCTGAATTTGAGAAGGAGAGCGAATAATTGAGGGTATTGAGGTCAGATATCCAAGACTGGATGGGAGCCAGTTGTTTTTTGAAGAGAAGAGAATGGTTTCAGTTTTTTTAGGGTTTAGTTTGAGATGATTGGAGTTGAACCAGGATTGAATCTTACTCAATGTATTGTTTAGATGAAGTAAATCAGAGTGGGATCTAATCTTATAGTAAAGTTGGGTGTTGTCAGCATGGAGGTGATAGTTGATTCCAGCTGGTTTCAGAATGAGGGTGAGGGGGTCCATAAAGAGGTTAAAGAGAGAGGGGGGGGAGAATAGAGCCCTGAGGGGCACCTAGGGAGACAGGTGAAAGGATTGAGAGGCAGTCATTCATTTTGATTTGTTGTGATGTGTTGGAGATAAGAGGTGAACCATTTGAAGACAAGACCGTTAAGGTCAAAGCGAGTTTTGAGCGAGTTAAGTAGGGAAAAGTGGTTAACTGTATCAAAGGCAGCAAAGAGGTCGAGGAGAATAAGTAGGCAGGTTTCACCATTATCAAGGGAACAGTGAATGTCATCAACTATATTAAGCATGGCAGTTCCGGTGCTGCAGCCTTTTTTTGAAGCCGGATTGCAGGAAGTCAAGTAAATTGAAATTGCTAATGTGTTTAGCCAATTGGAGCAGAGGACATTTTTCAAGGACTTTGGAAAGAAGTGGGGGTTAGAGATAGGGCAGAGATTGTTCGGGTCATTAGGATAAGCAGTGGAGTTTTTAAGAATGGGAGTGATTTGTCTGAGTTGGAGGGAGTCAGGGACACATCCTGTGGCAAGGGAGGTGTTGATGATAGTAGTCCAGTAAGGGGCAATGATGTGGTTTAGATCTTGGACAAGGTTAGAGGGGAGAGGGTCTTTAGTGAGTGAGGTCAGCATTAGTTTGGCAATGATGTTAATGACTTCAAGCTCAGTCACAGGATGGAAATTATGCCAGGATGCGTTGTTTTTCAGCTGTAGGTTGGGAAGCCTGGATTCAGGAGGGGTTGTGACCTGTCGGTTAGGGGAGCAATCGGGAGGAAAAGTCAACAAGGGAGGAAAGTCTAAGGTAATGTCAACGGCAAGTAGGGGGCTGGGTGGGGCCTGTGTTAGATGGAAGGATTGATCTATTTTGGCGATTTAATTAGAGAAGAAGTTAGCAATTTCCTCACATCTGTCTGTTGAGGCTGTTAGCTTTAGGCTGGCTGAAGATGTTTGATTTCTAACAAAGTTTAACAGTTCGCTAGGTCTATTTTTAGCAAGATCCAGTAGGGATCGGATGATGGTTGCCTTTTCATTGAAAATGTGTTTCTTGTAAGTAGATCTCGCTGCTCAGAGGAGGGTGAGATGGGAGGGAGAGGGATGTTGTCTCCATGTTCTTTACGTCAGTCTCAGTGAATGTCTTTCGTTGTTGAGATCTGTGTTGAACTAAGATTTGGAAGGATGATTTCTTAGTTTTTTTAGTTTAGTAGGGGCTAGTTGGTCTAAGACATCATTTGTTGTCTTATTGAAAAGCTCTGTGAGTTCATTGGTCTTTTGGGAGATAGGGGTGAGAAGAAGTTGTGCTTGGAGTTTAGACTGAAGTTCACCAGGGGGGATTTGATTAAGATTTCTGGTCCATTTCGTGGGTTTGACATTTTTTGAGGTGGGGAGTAGAAGAGTGGTTGTAATCTTAAACATAATGAGGTGATGGTCAGAGCAGTCGATGGGGGATGATGTTGGACAGGGAGGCCAGGTCAGTGTGGGAAATGATGGCGTCAAGAGTGGCCCCTTTGGTATGAGTAGGAGAGTGACATAGTTGAGTAAAATAAGGTAATTAATCTCTAGAATATTCATGAGGTTGCTGACTGTGGGATCATTAACATTGTTCCAGTGGATGTTAAAATCTCCTAAATAGAGATTTTTGGAGTTAGAAAGTGAGGATTGTATAAGAAGGTCGGATAGTTCTTCAGCGAAGAGAAGAGGATCACCAGGTGGGTGGTAGATGCTATGTAGTCTAATTGGGGAAGAACCCAGCAGAGTAAGTTTGGTGCCAAGGAATTCAAAGGTTAGAAGGTCAGTGTTCTTAACAAGAGTGAGTTGAACTTCATTTTTATGGATTATAGCTAATCCACCCCCTTTCTGTCAGGTTTGTCTTTCCTAATGATACAGTAACCAGGGGGGTGAGTAAGTCGAGGATGGCTGTTGAGTGGTCAATAAGCCAGGTTACCATAAGGAAGGCAATGTCGATAGCTTCACTGAGGATGGTTTCTGATATTTCCGTTGCATGTTGGACAGCCGAGCAGCAGTTAACAAGCATGCAGGAGAAGGGATTAGGGTCGTCTTTGGTGGAAAAGCAAGAGTGGATGGTGGTAAGTTGAGCTGTGGGTCTGGGGCAAATGGGAGAAGAGGGGATTCAGCTAGTTCCCAAAATCACTGGAATGCTGGAGTAAGGGAGGGGATGATCAGTAATCAAGGGTTTAGGAAGGTAGAAGTTGCATTGGTCAGTAAGGTCAGAAGTGGAGAAGTACTTCACAGCACAGAGACACCTATGAGTTCGGGAGCGAAGGGGTGTGATTCTCCAACGGTTATTTTGGGAGATGTTTAAGAAGCAAGAACAAAAGGAATCAGTATGATTGAGGAAGGTCCTGGAGTTAAGGTTGTTGCAATCCTCGCTTAGTCAAGTTTGAAGGGAGAGAGAGCAGTTCAGAGAGGGAGATATTGTCGTGGGGGGTTACCATCGGAAATGCTAGGTGTGGGGGCAGGGAAATGGTGGAGCGGTTAGGGGTGGCTAGAGGGGTTTGAAGAGGTCGGTCGTTAGAGAGACAGACAGTTTGGATGACGGAGTGAGCAGTTGAGATCTCTAAGGGGGGGGTCAACATCGGGGGGAGACAACATAAGGGTGTAAGATAATTGGGATGAAGAAGAGTTAGGAGCTGGTTTGGATAGTTGGTCGGCCAGGGTACTGAAATGGTACTCAAAGATGTTGAGGTGGTATTCAGAGGCTTGAATGAGGATATTAACAGATGTGCATATGGAAATGTCATTTCGCTGAGAAAAGCTGGGGAAGGGGAAGTAAATAATTTGAATCCATATGGGACTTTACTTGATTTACAGACTTTAATGTGGAGCAGGAAAATGTTTTTCCATTTACAGGGGCGTTTGGGGTAATAAATGTAGTTTTTTTTTTATAGTAGAGGAAAGGCTGTGATAGGGATCAATGATTAAAATTCCGGGTGACGAATCAATAACTCCGTAGCACTCCCAATTTGTTTCAATTCAGAAAGAATCTGAAAACTTGGCTTTTTAATCTTTCTGTTTAGGTGGGTTTTCTTGTTTCTTCTTCTGGGATCTGTCTTTCTTGTTATGTTGTTGTACATTGTAGCTGATTGTGGAAAGCGCCGGGACACTCTTTTAGAGTAGCCGAGCGCTATATAAACGCTTTTTAACATAACATAACATAACATAACTTGTGTATATCATTGTTATTGGCGTTTTTGGAAAGATTGGAAGGGCATAAGATGTTCCATGTGTTGGGGCCATGTCTGGAGAGGGCAAGGTCCGGATTGGGAGGGGACATGTTAGGACTTTAGATGAGGACTGTGGGGAAGTGAAAGAGGGGGAAAGAGAAAATAAAGAAATGAGACGAGGTGGAGGTGAGTGAGAAACCTGGTGACAAAAATCATAAGAGAGAGTGGGAGGGTCAGTGTTCAGGGGGAAGAGAGGAGGGTTTGTCAAAGAAAACATAGATTAAGAGAATTACAATGAGAGTACATCGAAATTGTGCAACCTGGACTTATTCAGACGCTAGTTGGGGCAGGGGTAAAGCAGAGGGGGGAAAGTAAGGAAGACATATGATTGTGGTCATAAGCTGCAAGCCATATAAGTCCATCTCCAGAGAAAGCATGCCAATCAATCAAGTACAGGCCTATAGCTGAAAGTTAAAGACAACAGAATACTTTTTTTTTTTACCCTGGAATTACCGCAGCACAGTTAATACAGGCCAGATGATGCAGATTGGCATTTCAAATATTGAAACCGAGGAGTAGTTGCCGCAAGAGGAGATATTTAGCCCGTGTTTCTAGGTAGTTCTTGTCCTTTAACTGTGTTTAGTTAGGTGTGGAGCAAGTTGCACTAGCCCTTCTTCTGTCTCTAAGGCTGACTTAAGACCAGTCCTTTGTCAGTTTCTAATTCTAGTAAAGGACGTCCACCATTTTGAGGGAAGAAGACGAAAGAATGACAAAATGTCAGACAAACAGTAGTCATCCATCAAGGTGAATAGAGGAGCACTCAGAAGAGGCAAGGCAGGGTTGGGTTTTTCTTTTTGTTTCCATGGTAGTGAACCAGCCTCCATCGTCACAGCTATCCTATAGAGGGGAGGGGTCACTTACCCTATGGGCACCATGTAGATCGCACCATGCATGCTCAATGAACAGGTATCCATCAGTGGAGAATTGAGGGGTAAGCAGCATCATGACGCCCCCAGCAACAATATGCTGTGCTAGCTTCCCTCTGTAGAGGGCCTGAAGAGAGACTGCTGCAGATCCAAGGAGCCAATGCTGCTCACCTTCCCAAGCAACAAGAGCACTGACATGCACGGTCACCCACACACGGCTCATCATGGTACCTGGAAGGGCATGGCGCTTGTGACGGTATTCAGGCCAGGAGCGAGCCTTCTGCCCTGATTTGCATGCCGCACAATGATGATTCCTCCCTGGGCCCAGCAGTGCAAAGCACGGCAAGCAGCCTCTCCGGGATGCGGTAATCACTCACTTCTCCAGCCCAGACACCTCTCTTTGCAGCAATCCAGGTGCACGATCATAGCTGGTAAAGAATTTCCGTGACGGCCCTCGGTCGCCACTCGCGAATGGTGAGGCCTCCCTCCTTGCAGCTGACAATGCTGGATGAGGCCTCTGACACAAACAGGCAACCACTTGGTTCAAGAAATGGCAGCGCCTACCTCGATGTCACCATTGTGGTTTCCTGTAGTCTGGAATGGAACGGCGAGGGAGCCACTCCTGAGTGCCGTGGCTTCCTTCCTCACAGCCGACGATGCTGGATGAGGCTCAGACACAATCCGGCTGCAACTAGAATCGAGGAACTCTATGTCACCACTGTGGAAATGAGTCCGGGACCGAACGGATAGGGAGTCAAGACTCTCCCGGGTGTGCAAATGTGGACGTCCAGCAGGAGAAGCCGATTCGGAGAAACCAAAGCCAATCGGGCTGAGTTCCAGAACTGCACCCTCAGGTCAGGTGAAGTGGAGGCAGCAGCGACCATGTGTAGGTAAGCCTGGGGAATAAATTGTAGTGTAATATCATTCCCTATTGAGTACCTATTGCCCGGATGCGTTTCTCAAGGGTGGATGGAAGGGAGTTTCCTAATGGAGCTGCTCAGTCTGTCGCCATCTTATAAGACCTGAAGGAATGTGTCAGAAGCCAATCAATGGTGTTTCCAGTTTTGGATGATACTACTGGGCTTTGAAACGTTAAAAAGCATAGTATACCACATATTCTCTCCAAAATAAGCTCCTAATGCTAACCACACAATGATTATGAAAGGTTGGGAACTGCAAATATGGGCCACTTTTATTTGGGTGCCCGGGCCAATTTTATTAATCACACTCCAACCTGGTCTTCAGCCTTCAATGGCACCCGCACGCCAGGCATCCACCAGCCGTGTCTTCAACCTGTCATGCCAGGTGTCTGCACAGTCACCCTCCAGGCTCAACCACAAGCTCCAGGACTATCATACGCGGGTACACTCTTCTACAGGTCAAAGAGCTGGAAATAATCTGGATGAAGTAGGATAAACTTGAGGGGCCTCGCAGAGCTGAGTTAACTTGCAGCTGCCATCTTCAATGGCTTGGCCACACCCCGCTGTTTTTGGTCTTCTTAAGCAGACAGGAGACCATGTTATTGAAACAACACATTTGAACTGAACTTCAGTGAACCAAGAGTCACCAAATGTTGCTGTGTCATCCCAGTTTTGTAGACCCTCCTACACTCCAAGAGTCAATTTTAGAATCAGATCCCAGTTCAGCCTTTCTGTGTCCTTAGCTGTAAACTATATAAGACCCCACCCCTCCTTAACCCACGATCATCTAGTTGAACCTTGCTGCTAATTAGCATTTGTATAGCAAAATATAGCATTAGTATAATATCACAGCACCTTGTGGTAGCCATGGCTATTGCTTTTTCGAATGGAGTCTGATTCGGTTTTACCCTGGGGGGGGGGGGGGGCAGAAAGCGCACTAGAAAGCAGGGATTTTTTATGGCAATTTAAATTAGGGATGGGGGCTGCCCAAAACAGGCATGCCAATCCTCCAATCCCCCTCCCACAAAAATTAGTATTTCTGCCCCCCTGGGAGGCAGATGGGGGCAACAGCCCCCATCTGTCCCCAGGGGGGGCAGAAAGCCCACTAGATACCCAGGATCTTTTTCTATATTGAATTAGTGGTGGGGGCTGCCCAATATGGGCATGCCAATACCCCCATCCCCCCTGCCGCAAAATGACAGTCTTTCTGCCCCCCGGGGAGCAGGAAGACCACTAGACACCAGAGATTTTTTTGTCTAATTTGAATTAGGGGTGGGGGCTGCCCAATATCTGCATGCCAATGCCCCTGCCGCAAAAGTACACTCTTTCTGAGGGCAGCAGCCCCCAATCTGCCCCCTCGAGGGGGTCAGTAAGCCCATTAGACACCAGAGATTGTTTTTTTTCAAATGCTTCCACAAAACTCTTGGTGTCCAAAGGTTGCCACACTGTAAGTACATTCTAAGGTGGGTATTCCCTATTATCCCTGCCGCTAGGGACAGAGAAAATTGATGGAGAGTCTGTAACATCGCCAACGGAGTTGAAATTTGCATAAATTGTAGATATTTTTTCATGGAAAAAATTGGCGATAGAATTGCATTGCATGGTGGACAGGGTCGGGGGTTCCGATTGGACTGCTAGGTTCTTTAGGACTTTAAAAAGAGTACCTGGATAATTTTGTGCTCCTAAGATGGTATTTTTGGTGTAGTTTCCCTTAGCTATTTTACAGGACAGATGGTACGCATTGAGTGCTTGTTTATATGTTTCCTTTTTAATAGAATTATAGTCTTCTCCACTGCCTCTCCAATTTTTTACAATTACTTTTTTCTTCTTTCAATTTCTCCGTAAACCACGGGGCCGGGGGATTACATGATTTGCGTTTACTTAAAGTGAAAGGTACTATAGTTTGTGTGGCACTAGATAGCCAACTGTTAATCTCCTTGTAATCTCTAATTTTAAGCTCCTTAGGATCAATACCGGGACTAGATCGAATTCACTGTTCATTGAGATCATTTATATGGAGTTTTTTCCAATTTCTGAACCATACCTCAGATCTGGTTAGATCTTTGTGAGTGGAAACCCAGATGTTAAATTTAATGAGGAGGTGGTCAGACCATGGGATGGGAGATGCAGGTTCACACCTTATACGGTCAAAATTTGCAAAGATCAGGTGTAATAAATGACCAGCTATGTGTGTGGGGCCAGTGTTCCATAATTGGATGTTGAGTGCCTCAAGGTCAGAGAGAAAATTAAGAATCATAGGACAGCTGCGATCTTCTAAGTGCAGGTTGAGGTCTACAATAATGGTGAACATGGATGCTTCCATTAGAAGTGGCGCGATGGATTCTGACAGGGCAGTCACCCAATCCCCGGCCGCACCAGGGGGACGATAGATCAGGATCCCTGAGAGTGTGGCTTGGGGGTCAGGCCAGTTTGAAGAGTCCCGCTTCACAATTGGCCAGGTTAACATCTCCCCACTTGGCATGTCATATTGTCCCAGCGAAGTATTTCACGGCTTCACAATCACGCGAGACTGACTCAGACCCAGCCCTCTTGTCTTTCAGTAGAGACATCTCACGAATGGTTTCAGAACCCCGTTTCCTGCAGTGTGGGTGGGTGATGCTCACATGCATTATCCCAGGAGACACGGTCGCAGCTCCAAATACAGGCAGCGCATCTCTCACTTTCGCCTAATCTATATACAAAGAAACACAGATCAGCACTGGTCCGCTTGGTAGCCGCAGCATCCCCGATGCTTTGTGTTCTATTGCGCTGCCACCAGCAAGGGGGAGGGGTGCTGCCCGACAACGCTCTCGGTGTTCTGCGGCATACTTCCGGGGAAGCACGGGACAGCTTAGGGGTTGAAGGCGTATTCTAATAGAAGGTGTAAACTCTTTATCGCAAAGTACGATCCAGAGAGGCTCAACGCTGACAGAGGCGAGCAAGTGCCAAGAAGGAGCTCTGTGTGCCCGCACTAGGAGGTGAGGAAGTGCCATTTGTAACTTGCTATGGCTGCTAAATTGATTAATTCCTAGCTGCCTTCCGTGCCATTATATGTTTCCCCCGTCTTCAATGCTTGATTTTTGCTCGTGTCACTCAGTCGTTAAAACGTCACATAATTTCGCTGAAATTATGAAAATGTCACACTGAAACCTAAGTTAATTAATGTAAATACAAATGTATATATTAGTTCTTAAATCACATCGAAGGCCATCTCGGTGCTGCAAGTATTTAACAAACACAGCCCAGGACCCCCAGTCCAGATGAGCCATGCCCGGTATTACCAGCTCTCTGCCAATACGGCCCAGAGGTCGGCACGAGCACACATGAAAGCTCCAGCCGACTGCCCACATCAGTACACAATAGTTTCAAAATGAGAACGTGGCAGACTGGACCAAGGCCGTCAAAGTGCCATAACAAGAGAGAGCTGCTTAGCGCGGTGCCAGTGTGTGTCACTGCACCAACCAGGCAAGCCAACCATCTCAACAGCACAGACAGCCACCTTCAGTCAGTCTACAGCACTATGGCCTGCAGCTTGAGTGACTCTCTTCCCAGGAACCTGGTGAAAGACGCTCTGGCTAACGCCGGCACTACAGGGGGACACGTCATTGTGGCACAGGTGAGAGAGCAGTGAAGTAGTGCAATTATTGTCTGTGAGTGTCAGTTTGGGGTAAATTATGGTGAGGGGGTGACACCATGAGTTACCGCATTGGGTGACACCAACCCTAGTGATGCCACTGCGTGAAGATTAAGGCCTCCCACATGGAAGGTGGAGGGAACCCACTTCTAGTGCATCGCGGTAGACCTCCAGGAGTTGGGTTACTAGAATATCAGAGTATTCTTTATAGAAGTATGCAGTCAGTCCATCTAAGCCAGGGGCCTTGTCTGGGAGAGGCCAGCAATGGCCTGCTGCACCTCCTCGGCAGTGATGGGGGAGTCACACTAATTCAATGGCATCAAAGTATGTTTGAAAGTCGGGGGAAATTGCTTGGGAAGTAGAGTATAATTGAGTGAAGAAGTCTACCATGATATGCAGTCGGGGGTGTGAGAGTGGCATTCGCCCTCTGAGTCTAACAGACCTGAAATGTAAGAGGACACGTGGTTTCTGAAGTAGCCTGGCTAGTGTCTTGCCCGGGCAGTCACCTTCGCCGTATTTGCATGCTTGTGTTTCCTTGCCCAGGAATTTGACTTCCCTAGTTGCTTCCTCCTGATATGCCCTCAGTTTGTCTCGAATGTCAGCTAAGACCATAGGGTCGTTGGAAAGGTGGAATTGAGTTTCAAGTGCAGAGATGTCTTTTTCAAGTGCTGAGAGTGTTCCTCGGATGGCTTTTAGTACCTCGTGTTGTTTGGCTATGCAGACGCCACGGATGACCACCTTAAAGGTGTCCCAAGTGTAGCAGGGGGGGTGACCGATCCAGTATTGTGCGTAAAGTATTACTCAATGGCGAGATGCACCTCTTCTCTAAACACTTGATCTCTAAGCGTGTTTGGGGGTAATTGCCAGGAAGACACACATGCTGGTGCTTGTGGGGGGGGGAGGGGGGTTAAGGGTCAATAGGATCGGTGCATGATCCTAAAGGGTATGAGGTAGGTGAGATACTACGGGATGCCAGGGAAGCATGGTTTGGGTTATCAACCAGTAATCTATCCATGACCATGCTTTGTGGTGTAAGGAGAAACAGGTACCCTCATGTGCAATGGGGTGCGCGTCACGCCATATGTCTAAGAGGTGGTTGTCTTCAATAATCGACGTAAGTGCGAAGGCCGCTTGTTTGTGGGGTCTTCTAGAGCTCCAAGCCCGATCCATGTCATCTATTAGGGGGACGTTAAAATCTCCTCACCAAAGTACCATCTGTGGGTTAGTGTTGACGAGGCGGTGCCAGACCTTTGTGAAGAATGCCAGATCATCTGTGTTTGGGCCGTAAACAGTGGTTAAGGTCACAGGGTGATTGTGAAGTGTGCCTGTTAGAATAATGTAGTGCCCTTCAGTATCGCAAATTAATTGGTCTGTGGTCCAGCCCAGGTCTTTACGTATTAAAATGCAGACCCTCCTTGCATAGTTGGCCGTTTTCGGCCGCTAAGCGGCGATAATACTATCGCCCTATTAGCAAGCTGTCGCTAACAGCAGTTAGCGACAGCTTGTAGGCGATAGCGAGCGGTTTGGGCCCGCTTTGCATGTCGGCGATATTTATCGCTAATGACATGCAAAGTGGGTATACCCAACCTGTTAGTGACTGAAAGCAGTCGCTAAAATCGCTATCGCCTATTACCAACACAGGCGTAGCGATGGAAATATTCGCGCTAAGCGCGAATATCTCCAAAAACTAATACCTACTCAGACCAGTTCTTAACCATTATATCCAATGGGAGGTGGATATAATGGCTAAGACCCTGTTAGCGATGATGCGTGAATATCGCTGTATTCTCAGCGATATTCAAGGATTTTGCCGCTACCCTGTGACCTTAACCACTGTTTACGGCCCAAACACAGATGATCTGGCATTCTTCACAAAGGTCTGGCACCGCCTCGTCAACACTAACCCACAGATGGTACTTTGGTGAGGAGATTTTAACGTCCCCCTAATAGATGACACGGATCGGGCTTGGAGCTCTAGAAGACCCCACAAACAAGCGGCCTTCGCACTTACGTCGATCATTGAAGACAACCACCTCTTAGACATATGGCGTGACGCGCACCCCATTGCACATGAGGGTACCTGTTTCTCCTTACACCACAAAGCATGGTCAAGGATAGATTACTGGTTGATAACCCAAACCATGCTTCCCTGGCATCCCGTAGTATCTCACCTACCTCATACCCTTTAGGATCATGCACCGATCCTATTGACCCTTAATCCCCCCCCCCCCCACAAGCACCAGCATATGTGTCTTCCTGGCAATTACCCCCAAACACGCTTAGAGATCAAGTGTTTAGAGAAGAGGTGCACCTCGCCATTGAGTAATACTTTACGCACAATACTGGGTCGGTCACCCCCCCCTGCTACACTTGGGACACCTTTAAGGTGGTCATCCGTGGCGTCTGCATAGCCAAACAACACGAGGTACTAAAAGCCATCCGAGGAACACTCTCAGCACTTGAAAAAGACATCTCTGCACTTGAAACTCAATTCCACCATTCCAACGACCCTAAGGTCTTAGCTGACATTCGAGACAAACTGAGGGCATATCAGGAGGAAGCAACTAGGGAAGTCAAATTCCTGGGCAAGGAAACACAAGCATGCAAATACGGCGAAGGTGACTGCCCGGGCAAGACACTAGCCAGGCTACTTCAGAAACCACATGTGTCCTCTTACATTTCAGGTCTGTTAGACTCAGAGGGCGAACGCCACTCTCACACCCCCGACTGCATATCATGGTAGACTTCTTCACTCAATTATACTCTACTTCCCAAGCAATTTCCCCCGACTTTCAAACATACTTTGATGCCATTGAATTAGTGTGACTCCCCCATCACTGCCGAGGAGGTGCAGCAGGCCATTGCTGGCCTCTCCCCAGACAAGGCCCCTGGCTTAGATGGACTGACTGCATACTTCTATAAAGAATACTCTGATATTCTAGTAACCCAACTCCTGGAGGTCTACCGCGATGCACTAGAAGTGGGTTCCCTCCACCTTCCATGTGGGAGGCCTTAATCTTCACGCAGTGGCATCACTAGGGTTGGTGTCACCCAATGCGGTAACTCATGGTGTCACCCCCTCACCATAATTTACCCCAAACTGACACTCGCAGACAATAATTGCACTACTTCACTGCTCTCTCACCTGTGCCACAATGACGTGTCCCCCTGTAGTGCCGGTGTTAGCCAGAGCGTCTTTCACCAGGTTCCTGGGAAGAGAGTCACTCAAGCTGCAGGCCATAGTGCTGTAGACTGACTGAAGGTGGCTGTCTGTGCTGTTGAGATGGTTGGCTTGCCTGGTTGGTGCAGTGACACACACTGGCACCGCGCTAAGCAGCTCTCTCTTGTTATGGCACTTTGACGGCCTTGATCCAGTCTGCCACGTTCTCATTTTGAAACTATTGTGTACTGATGTGGGCAGTCGGCTGGAGCTTTCATGTGTGCCCGTGCCGACCTCTGGGCCGTATTGGCAGAGAGCTGCTAATACCGGGCATGGCTCATCTGGACTGGGGGTCCTGGGCTGTGTTTGTTAAATACTTGCAGCACCGAGATGGCCTTCGATGTGATTTAAGAACTATTATATACATTTGTATTTCCATTAATTAACTTAGGTTTCAGTGTGACATTTTCATAATTTCAGCGAAATTATGCGACGTTTTAACGACTGTGAGTGACACGAGCAAAAATCAAGCATTGAAGACGGGGGAAACATATAATGGCACGGAAGGCAGCTAGGAATTAATCAATTTAGCAGCCATAGCAAGTTACAGATGGCACTTCCTCACCTCCTAGTGCGGGCACACAGAGCTCCTTCTTGGCACTTGCTCGCCTCTGTCACCGTTGAGCCTCTCTGGATCGTACTTTGCGATAAAGAGTTTACACCTTCTATTAGAATACGCCTTCAACCCCTAAGCTGTCCCGTGCTTCCCTGGAAGTATGCCGCAGAACACCGAGAGCGTTGTCGGGCAGCACCCCTCCCCCTTGCTGGTGGCAGCGCAATAGAACACAAAGCATCGGGGATGCTGCGGCTACCAAGCGGACCAGTGCTGATCTGTGTTTCTTTGTATATAGATTAGGCGAAAGTGAGAGATGCGCTGCCTGTATTTGGAGCTGCGACCTTGTCTCCTGGGATAATGCATGTGAGCATCACCCACCCACACTGCAGGAAACGGGGTTCTGAAACCATTCGTGAGATGTCTCTACTGAAAGACAAGAGGCCTGGGTCTGAGTCAGTCTCGCGTGATTGTGAAGCCGTGAAATACTTCGCTGGGACAATATGACATGCCAAGTGGGGAGATGTTAACCTGGTCAATTGTGAAGCGGGACTCTTCAAACTGGCCTGACCCCCAAGCCACACTCTCAGGAATCCTGATCTATCGTCCCCCTGGTGCGGCCGGGGATTGGGTGACTGCCCTGTCAGAATCCATCGCGCCACTTCTAATGGAAGCATCCATGTTCACCATTATTGGGGACCTCAACCTGCACTTAGAAGATCGCAGCTGTCCTATGATTCTTAATTTTCTCTCTGACCTTGAGGCACTCAACATCCAATTATGGAACACTGGCCCCACACACATAGCTGGTCATTTATTACACCCGATCTTTGCAAATTTTGACCGTATAAGGTGTGAACCTGCATCTCCCATCCCATGGTCTGACCACCTCCTCATTAAATTTAACATCTGGGTTTCCACTCGCAAAGATCTAACCAGATCTGAGGTATGGTTCAGAAATTGGAAAAAACTCCATATAAATGATCTCAATGAACAGTTAATTCGATCTAGTCCCGGTATTGATCCTAAGGAGCTTAAAATTAGAGATTACAAGGAGATTAACAGTTGGCTATCTAGCGCCACACAAACGATAGTACCTTTCACTTTAAGTAAACGCAAATCATATAATCCCCCGGCACCGTGGTTTACGGAGAAATTGAAAGAAGAAAAAAGTAATTGTAAAAAATTGGAGAGGCAGTGGAGAAGACTATAATTCTATTAAAAATGAAACATATATACAAGCACTCAATGCGTACCATCTGTCCTGTAAAATAGCTAAGGGAAACTACACCAAAAATACCATCTTAGGAGCACAAAATTATCCAGGTACTCTTTTTAAAGTCCTAAAGAACCTAGCAGTCCAATCGGAACCCCCGACCCTGTCCACCATGCAATGCAATTCTATCGCCAATTTTTTCCATGAAAAAATATCTACAATTTACGCAAATTTCAACTCCGTTGGCGATGTTACAGACTCTCCATCAATTTTCTCTGTCCCTAGCGGCAGGGATAATAGGGAATACCCACCTAAGAATGTACTTACGGTGTGGCAACCTTTGGACACCAAGAGTTTTGTGGAAGCAATAAATAGCATAAAATCGGGCTCACCTCAGGACCCTATGCCAGCTTATGTTCTGAAACAGCTGGATCCATCCATCCTGGAGGTAATCAGATTACTGTTAAATGCTTCGTTAGAGGAAGCAGTGATACCCGGCGAGTGGAAGCATGCCTTGGTGGTACCCCTGCTAAAAAAGGCTAATGGCGACCCAGAGGTTTTCTCTAACTTCCGCCCAATATCCTTACTGCCGATATTTTCAAAAGTCCTGTAAAAACACGTAAACAAACAGTTATCAGACTTTGTCAATGACAATAATCTACTACACTACTCTCAGTCAGGCTTCAGAAAGGGTCACTCTACAGAGTCCACCTTATTAGGGGTCACGGAAGTAATCCGTCAAGAACTGGATAATGGTCGCACGGCGGCAGTCATTCTTTTAGATTTGAGTGCCGCCTTTGACAACATCTCCCATATAACCCTGATTCAGGCCCTAGAGGATATAGGGGTCAGAGGAAAAGCGCTGAAGTGGCTGGACCAATTTCTATCACATCGGACTTTCTAGGTCTTTTCCAAAGATAATGCTTCGGATGTCCTGAACTCCCCCTAAGGGGTACCCCAGGGCTCAATTTTGAGTCCGTTGCTCTTCAATATTTATGTCACTCCGCTAGCCATAATTGCAGAAGAAATGGGCCTCACAATCTATTCATACGCGGAGGACACGCAATTAGTATTTTCCCTCACATCTATTGACAAATCCGGTACTTCTCCCCTCCGATCTGGGCTTCTGAGAATGGCGGACTGGCTACACTCAAAGAAGTTAAAGTTAAATGGGACAAAACTGAGTTGCTCATTTTTGGCAACCAAAAGGGCCTTTGGGGCCCTACCCACTGGCCGGTAGAAATGGGTCCATCCCCGGTTGCGGTACAATCCGTTCGCAACCTCGGGGTAATAATTGATGACAAGTTGTCTATGCGTACCCAAACAGCCAAAACGGCCTCAACCTGTTTTGTCATCCTCAAATGGTTGAGGAAAATACTGTGGCAACTACCGGATGGGGCACAGAGAATAGTACTACAGGCACTAGTCGATTTGTGATTATCTACGGAAATATCTTATATCTAGGAGTCAATAAAGATACTTTGAACTGGCTTCAAGCCATTCAAAATGCCGCAGCGAGACTGCTTCTCAATCTCCAAGGGCGCACAAGTACGTCAGAACACCTCAAGAAGTTACACTGGCTGAGGATCGCCAACAGAGTAAAATTCAAGGCACTGTGCTATATGTTCAGGATTAGCTATGGGGAAGCACCAGCATATCTATGTAAGCTGGCCCAGAAATATTTACCCTCTCGTAATCTTCGATCCATGCATCAGGCCAAATATACTGTTCCCGGGTTCAAACGGGCACGGTTGGGCGGACGGTCATTCGCCCATTTGGCCCCAGTACTGTGGAATTCACTTCCGCTCCAACTACGCATGGAACCCTGCTACCTCCAATTTCGGAAGGGAGTTAAAGCGTGGTTGTTTCAGCAATAGTGTCCACACTCTGCTTTCTGAGTACAACAGATCCAATGCGCCGGGAAACCCTCAGGGTAGCTGTCGCGCCATATAAATGAAATAAATAAATAAATGCCATTGCTTTGGAAAGGTCTCCTATCCAAACAGGCATTTCTGGCTGCCCCTGTGCTGAGTCCAGAACTAGGCCTCAAGGGAGTTAAGATTTGTAAAGCAAGCTGCCCGGACGAGGCCTGGCCCCTGGGTGGCCTTGGACCTGAGGCTAATGACTCTGAGTGCGTGTGCGCCCCACAACTGGTCAGGACGTTTAGGGGTGCCTGGGGCAGACCTTGTAATTGTTTAGATTTTTTACTAGTATTTGGATCGTTAGTTTACTCCACTCTCCTCCAGCCAGAGACTGAAAATACACACATGTGAATAACTTTAAACTTCTCACAGGGGGCTCGTATAGGATACGTGCTTCACCAAGATACACCGGAATGCTGTGTCAGCAACTGTTTTTTCAGGAACCTTGTGACTTGAGGGCAACTAACCCTGCTGAAAAAGTATTACTAAATCAGCAGAATTCTTTATTTACTTTTCTGTGGCGTAAAAACGGAAAAACATTTGTATGTGGGGGAAGTGAAAAAAGTTGAAATGCACATTCCAACTTGTCAAGTAAATGCCCAAAAATTGCAAATATTTTACTTCCATAGTTTTCGAAAGTGTCTAAGGTGGGAATTTAACATGTTCAGAGACATGTCTTTCCTCCACACCCTTTAGTGTGATCTCCTATGGCATGCTGTCTGCGGCTTTCTCCACCTTCTCGCGCTCCTTTGGTCAGCATCCTTCATTTTCTGATGCCTGCATTCGCCCTCTCCCTTTAGGTCTCTCTTTACTCGAACACACTGCACTCTCTCTCTTTCTACCTTGCTCCTCCCTCTCACAGGCCCACCCTCACATCACCTCGGCACCATTTTCTATGTGCCCTTCAGAGCCCACGTGCTGCTGCCACATTCAGGGGATTCCTGGAAGGCAAGGCTGGGCGTTCATCTGCTCTGTGGTTCAGGTATCGCTGCCTGCCTCAGCGACTGTCGTAGTGCCAGTCTGCCCTGTATAGCCAGCAGGCGCCTCGTGCTTCCACTCCCCACACCTCATGCACGCACCTCTCTGGATACCCCTGCAAGCGCGAGCCCCGCGGGACCAGCTTCTTTGCTGCACTAAGTGCCGGTCCTAGGCCTTCTGAGGCCCTGGGCGAAAGGGAAGATGTGAGGCCCCTCTAAGTGACATCACAGAAAGTGACCGCAAATTTATTGGTGAGAACGTACGGCAAATCACCAACTACCACTCAATTAACTATACTCTCGGCTCTCAGCATACGTGCTTCTCGAAGCAACATTTCAGCACAGTATGGCTCAGGTGCAAGCTTTATAAAACGCTCTGCGTCCTGAAATGCAACCCGCGTGTGCTATTGTATATAAATCACTGTGGCAAACAGCTAGCAATTACTGTGCCAAGTAGCTAGCATTGGAAAATAAATGGTCCTTTTGCCAGTAAAGAACTGGATAGAATCTGTATATCCCTGCCCAAGTCATGCACTTTTCCAAAGATTACCAGCACATAAACGTACACTGATCCCTGCGTTGTAGCCCATAGACCAACAGATTGTGAGAGTCTGTTTTCCACTTTTGAAAGGGCACATGAGTTCCCCGGGAGGCTCTGGCATCAGAATACATATGTCTATCAAAAGAAAAAACCCGAAACATTTTAAATATCATGATAAAGAAACTAAGAATTGACAAACCAAGTAGGCTTGCATATTGGCACATGCACACATAAAGCACGCAAATATTGGCACATGCACACATAAAACATGAACAATATTGGCACAAGCACACATAAAGCATGCAGTTATTGGCACATGCACACATAAAGCACACACATATGCACAGACACTCCAAAACACACACACAGAGAATTTTTCTCAAGAGCCTAAAGACACACATTCACTAATGCACACACCCCAACAGTCACACATAACACTATACAGCTGAAGGCTCAGGGTGACGTGCCTCGGGGTGGTACTGAGTGATGCAACTCAGGCCACCACTAATTGATACGCCTCCATAGGACACTCGCTGCTGTGCATCTGGGAAGCAGGATAATGTACATTTGGGGGATAAAAGGCTATTTGGCTAAGGAGGGCCTACAATGATGTGAACCAGAGGGCAAAGAGTTATGTAAAGTAGTGGCCTATGGAAATGTACTATAAGGGCACACTGATGTAAGAAGCAGGTGGGTTCATGTTGGTGTCCGAGTCCTCCCATGTCAGGGAAGAACAGCTCCTCCAAACTTCTTTTAGGTGAGACACCGCGAAGCCCTTTTGTTTGTGACAAATGACACAGAGAGGGCTTTTGGGTCAGCTTTCTTCAGATATTGGTTACTTTGGACCTTTTTTTAAGACAGTGTCATTCACATCTTGGTGGTTTTGGACTGATCGGGACTGTGCATGATTTTCATTTGCACCTAAATTAAATACCACACTTCTGCATCTTTTGTGTCTAAACGTGCTTCTGTTCGTAGAAGTTATTTTTTGCTCCTAATTGTGCTTTCCCCCCTAAATATTACAGCACGATTCTGCTAATTTTACATGCACATGTGTCTGTGTACCTGTATTGATTTTTTACTCCTGTATATGTTTTTGTACCTTAAAGTGTCCCCACATTCTAGTTGATGAAGTACCAAAGGTGACTAGTCTCCTAACTCTGTTTTTTGCACCTAAATGCATTTTTGCACTTAATGTCTCCAGGTTCCTGTTAATGTTGTGCCAAAGGTGACTAAGCATCTTGAATCGTATGTCTGAAACATTCTAAGTATTATAATATAAATACGAAGCAGGTCTCTTACCTTAACTGCTCAACGACGACTCAACGAGGAGGCCGGGGCCCGACCGACTCTTGCCTGCAGCCCTGCCCACGCGGCCCGATCCGAGTAGTGACTGACTGCTCACGAATAGCGTGTGCGCATGCTGAGTGCGTAACACTGAGTGGGGGCTGGCCATAAAATCATGTTCAGGGCCGTCATTGGTAGCGCTTTCGCGCGCTACCAGATTGACGGCCCTGGGACCCACTGTCACCCGCATCATGAGCAAGGCCGGCGTCACGTCACCACCACTAAGGCACCACCACCACCAAGCTAGGTGGTGGGGTGCGTGCGTCACGGTGCGTGCGGTGCTTGCGCAGACAGTGTTTAGCTCCCGGCCTCCTTCCCTGCCTTACTTTTACTGCCTGCGGCCCGGCCCGCGCGACAAGAGTGCTATGCGGCGTCTCTTTTTCCCGGTGGGTTGAGGCAGCCGTGGAGCTGCGACGGAGCCGCAGAGCGGCGGCTCGTGGGATATTTGGAGGTGCCGGTAACCCGCAACTATCAAGGAAGTGTCCTGCAGCACTAAAGGTAACGCAATTGGGTGCCGAACCCCCACCTCGCACTGATAAAATAAAACAGCGGGTATGTCGCCTTAAAGCAAAGATTGAGGTTAAGGCAGCAGCAGCAGTGGTGGAGGAAGGATCTGCAGCAGACCAAGAAGTATCCTCAAGTAAGGTGAACGGGCAGGAGTGGGGGGGGCTAAAGACACCAATAGCCCAGCAGGTGGGTTAGGTGAGATAAGGGCAGTAGCCACTGATGATATCCACATAGATATCACTAATGAGCAGGGGGCTAGTTCTAGTAAAGTGAACTCCAGCAAACTGAAGGAGGGGGGAATTGAAGTGAAGTCTGGGACTAGCGAGACTACCCTAGGGTCTTCGATTTTTGTCTTTACGGGGAGATATACTGCCACCACTGCCACAACTGCTACTTCCCGGCCTCCCGACTTAAAGGACTTAGAACTGGGCACTAAACCAAAACTGAGGAACATTAAAAGCATTAAAAGTAGTGCTGCGAGGCTTACCCCCTCGCTTAGGTCATTTTTTAAGGTTCTGCCACAGGTCCTAGAAGTTCCTTGTAGTGCAGGGGGGAATAGACCCCAAGAAAAAAAGATGAGTGCTATTGGCAGTTCCCAGGAAGCCGCCTCCGCTAATCCGCCAGTCGTGGACCCTAGTGTCCCAGTCGATAATATTCCGGAGGAGAGTAGATCATCAATCTTACATGCCGAGGGAAACGATAAGGAATTTATCCCCCCCGGGGGTGGAACCCGGGAATCGCAAGAAAGGACATCAATGGAAGATCTTTTACATGAGATCAAAAGCGGATTCGCTGAATCTAAGCGTAACCAGCAAGAGATAAAAGCGGCGTTTGAAGCCTTTGACAAGAGAGTAGATTTGCTTACTGAAAGGACGGAAACTCTTGAAAGCACAGTTGGTGAATTAAAAGCCAAATTGGAATCCGCCCAAGAAAAGATAAATTATTTAAGACGTGATGGAAATGCAACAAAAGAAAGAGTGGAATCTTTGGAGAACTACTCACGGCGGAACAACATCAGACTCCTGAAGGTTCCGGAAGGAAAAAAAGGGGGTGAAATGAAAAAGTTTATCGCCTGCCTGCTTAAAGAGTCCTTGAACTTGGAGGAGTCTATCGAGGACCTGGAAAGGGATATCCAACGAGCCACAGGGACCCATTCCGTTTAAAGCAGGGGAGATCTAAACCGAGAAAGATCTTAGTCAACTTTTTAACCTATTCTACCAAGGAGAAGATTTTGAATTTAGCGCTTAAATTCACAGCCATAAAAGCCTCAGATTTCTCCTATGTTATTAGGTCTGACTTGTCAAAAACAACCCTTGACAGACAATGGGAATTAGGCCAGAAAATGGAGAAGTTCAGGGATCTGGGCGCCACCGTCCAGATGAGGTTCCCTGCCTTCCTCAGGGTTATGTACAATAACAAAATGCACAACATCCATTCCCCTTCGGAGGCAGACGATCTCCTGGCCTCTATTAGTGACCATCAACGGGGAGCCGTTTAGTCGTTGGTATCCTACAGATTAATAGATTTGTAGATAAGGGAGTATAAGGGGGTATAGAGATAAAGATGAAGACATTTTAGCTCTCCAAACTACTCTACATTACCCTCCTTTTGGGGATAATCTTGTTTACTAACTCTACTTGCTAGTTTAGCATGGCAGAAATACACTTAAGGATATGGAAAAAAAAATTATATAGGGAAAAAGGAAGGTTCACGGAGGGTGTTTCAAATAAAGAAAAAGGAGAAGGAAAAGGAGGGAAGAAAAAAAAACCCTTAAAGGAAAAAGAGTGTGAAGGGGAAAGAGTGGGAAAGAGTGGGAAAATAAAGAAGGGAAAGAAAAGGGGAAAAAAAGAAAAAAGAAAAGAAAAAAAAAGGTAAAAAAGGAGAAAAAAGATGAAAAAGAAATGGAGAAATTTGAGAAAACCCCTAAGAGTCCTGCTTGCCTTGAAGGCTACTACTCTCTGTAATTTTTTCCTCTCATGATGTCTTCCCCTTAAGGGTATCGATTAAGGGTATCGATAATGATAATGCCGGTTTATATTTCAAACAAACATATGTAACTGGGCTGGGTGAGGGGGAACTCCTCAGAGAGACAAATCTGGCATCAACGGCCAGATTAAGTAAGGGGGGGTTTTCTAGGGAGGGGGGGGAGGGGCCATAATTGCAAAATATCCTCATTTGACAGACACTGTTCCACACTTACACACCTCATTTAGCACATCTCAGGTTTGTTTAATCTGCCTCGGGAGCTGCTTTCTGTACTTAGGCTCAATGAGTCGGAGTAAAGTTATTATATGATGGGAATAACATTTTTGTCCTGGAATGTCAATGGCCTGCGTGTCAAGAGCAGGAGGTATAGAATACTACAATATTTGAGGGACTCTCCTGCGCAGGTCATTGTCATTCAGGAAACACATCTTCTCCAACAAGAAGTGAAGGACATGTTGAGGAAAACCAGATGGGTAGACTGTTTTATTTGTACTAATCACAATGCGAATATCCGGGGCATCCCTATTATCTTCAAAAGGCAAGTTAGAGCACAGATTCTTGACCATGAGGAAGACTTTAGCGGTAGGTGGCTATATGTCAAAGTAAGTCTGGAGGGCAGACCATATAATCTGGTAGGTTATTATGGACCCAATCAGGACGACCCTTCATATTTGAACAAAATTCAGAGCAAGCTCTTAACAACTCAAGGTCCAATAATTTGGATGGGAGATTTTAATTTAGTACTCAATCCAAAACTGGATAAATCTCCCAACTCTAGGGCACTAACCTATAAGAAATCCAGGCAGGCGCTGGGGGTTGTTATGTCAACGCTCGGATTGGCGGATCCATGGAGAGAGAGAGCAGGTGATGCACTTGGCGTATCATACCACAATCATAAATATAATCACAAATCGAGAATTGACTACGCTCTTTTTAGTTATTCACTAAGAGACCCCCTAAAGGATTTAATATATTTGCCCTCGCACTTATCAGATCACTCTGCCATATTTTTTTCCTTACAACTGGCTCAGCAATCCTCTCATACTTCATGGTCATTTGACCGCACGATTCTTCTAGAGGATGAAGAAACTGACCTTCTCATCCAAGAAACAAAACTTTTTATGGATACCAACATAAATTCAACTCAGCTAAGTATAGTATGGGAGGCTTATAAGGCATATTTGCGAGGCCATATAACTAACATGGCCTCGTATCGAGGGAAAATATATAGGGCAAAGATCGCCAATATTGAAAAGGAAATTGCACTTCTTGATCAACGCACCGGCTCCGGAGGTGGGACTAACAAAGAGCAGGAGCAACGTAAAGAATTAAAAGAGAAGCTAGATAGCATTCTCCAAGAGAGGGTTGCACAGAGATGGGAAGCAAGTAGGCTCTCCAACTTTGAGTATGGTGAATCCGCGGGTAGGGTCCTCCCATGGAAAATTAAATCCGACCAGGCCAAAAAGCACATAAAGTACATCAGTGTAGAGGGGGAGACCCACGAAAGATCTTCTATTAGAGACATCGGAGAAGCATTTCTGGATATTTTTCAGCAAATTTATAAGGGGGAGATCCCGGATGACCCGATATCAAAGCTTAGATGGTTGGAGAAGACTACTCTTCCCACTCTTACTTCAGAACAAAGGGACCGTCTTGATAGGCCTATTTCAGAGGAAGAAGTGAGTGAAATTATTAAAAAGGTGAAGCGGGGTAAGGCAGCGGGCCCTGATGGTCTTCCCGGTGAACTATTCCGAGTATTGGCACCTGAAATTGTCTCTGTGCTTACAGGACTCTTCAACGACATCTTAGTCAATGGTGCGACCCCACCGAAATCATGGGGGGAGGCAATTATTGTCTTGATCCCGAAACCCGGGAAAGACCCAGCTAAATGTGGCTCTTATAGGCCAATTTCGCTTTTAAATAGCGATTACAAGCTCTTTGCGGCTGTGTTGGCGAACAGGCTGGGACGTGAGGTTGGTTCAATAATCCACACTGACCAGAAGGGCTTTATAAAGGGTAGACAGCTCTCTGACCTCACTTATGACCTAATAGGGGCTGTGGATATAGCCTCAAAATTCTCACTTCCTTTGGCCATTATGACCCTCGACGCTACAAAAGCTTTCGATCGAGTAAATTGGGCATACTTAGCTGAGGCCATGAAAAAATTTGCATTTGGACCAAATTTTCGGAGATCAATAGGCCTCTTATATGCCAACCCCAGTGCAAGCATTATGGCCAATGGTTTATGTACCCAGCCCTTTCAGATTACTAGGGGAACAAGACAGGGGTGTCCCCTGTCCCCTTTACTTTTTATCATATACATCGAGCCACTTGCACAATCCTTCAGGGACGACCCAAGAATTTCCTCATTTGAATTCGGCGGATGGGAAAGGAAGGTAGGGCTTTACGCTGATGATATTGTAATTTTCACTAGTGATCCAGCAAACGCTTTTCCCATTGTGGTTGAAAAGGCTAAGGAATTCGGAAACTTATCGGGCTATGATATCAATGCCGAGAAGACCGAGCTTATGACATGGAACATTGTTAATCCGGGCGTTGGGGTGGCACCCTCAATCCGCTACCTTGGACTCAAAATTACGCAAGACATTGACACCTTAGCAAAAGTTAACTTAGACCTGGTCTCCAGAGAATGTAGGGCCCTATTGAGATCTTGGGCGGGTCTTCAACTATCAATTTTTGGGAAGGTCAACATTGTAAAAATGTCCATTCTTCCGAAACTGACTTTTATTTTCAACACTATTCCCTTTGCTTTTGACTCCAAGCAACTTCTTAAGTGCCAGCAGGAAATAAATTCCTTCATTTGGGGCAATAAAGCTACGAGATTGGCCTGGAAAAAATTAAGAAGGAGGAGGGAAAAAGGTGGATTGGCCCTCCCAGATTTGCAGTATTACTCTTGGGCATTCCAGCTTTCCCACTCAAGAATGCTTCTGAAATCACCAGATCTTTCTTCAAATGGGAGATTATTCAAGGCAATGCTGGCAGGGGCAAACCTCCCGCTAGATGGGTTTCTATTTAAGTTTGGAGACCGAAAATTCTTCAAAAAGGTGAGGTTGAAGACTCTGTTAACACAATTGAAATCATGGGTACAAATTAAACGTAGGGTGGGGCTGGCATACTATTCTAACTATGCTCGGATATGGGACTCTCCCGGGCTCCCACTGTGCCTGCAAGACTCTCTGGCAACTCCCCTAATTACAGCAGGGTTCTCAAGATGGGGTGAACTGATATCTGGAGGCACTTTGATAGAGTGGGAGGAGCTTAGGGAGAAAGTAGGGTCGACTCTGTCAAGATTTAAATACGTACAAATTAGGAGCTGGGCCAGAGAATTAATCAGGAAAGATCCTAATACCGGGAGACTTAGCCCCCTAGAACAACAATTAGTTGAAAAACAGACAGGAGTTAAGGAGGTGGCCCTTTGGTATTGGTCCATATTGGAAGAGATAGATGGGGATTTCAATCTCCCAATGGAGCTATGGGGTAGAGAAATAGTGGCATTAGATGAGGACCTGTGGATAAAATCTTTTTCCCTTTTGTATAAACTAGTTAAACCTGCCTGGCTTAGACGAAATCATTTGTTTACCTTACACCGGGCATACCTTTCCCCTTTACGTTTATCTAAATATCAAGAGGGGAAACGCTGTAATAAAGGCCAACTGTTAGCAGCCTCTGATATACACATGTTTTGGGAATGTCCCCACATATCCACTTTCTGGAAGGAGATTAAAGCCACTTTAGACTCAATTATTAAGACCAACATCCCTTTAACTCTACCACTTGTCATTTTCGGGTTTGATCAGACTATTACAGGGGTAGCGCGGCCTTTCTTATTTTATGCTATCCTATTGGCAAGACGGCAGATATGTATGCACTGGGTGGATACCATCCCCCCCACCCACTCTGCGTGGCTAACCTCACTCTATGTAACATCTAAGGTAGACTTGACAAGAACTTGTAGAGCCCAGAACCTCACATTTTGGAAGCTTTTGACAGATTGGAAGTGAAGCCTTCATTCGCCTTCTTGTTTTGTTTTCCCCCCCCCCCCCCCCATAGATCCGATGATTATGCCCATTTACTCCATGGTTCAGTTTTGTGGTCTGCCCCGATTCCGATATTTACATACTGGCCTTACAGGCAAGAAGTTGCTTGGAGGAACGTTAATAAGGTGCATGGAATTTCCTACCAACTCGTAATAATTTCTGCCTAGTTGCGTTGCGGCTCAATTTCCAGGGCTTGCTCTCAATGGCAGTGAGGTGGTTGGGTTGTCTGCTTTGCATCTAAAGAACGTGTGTTGGGCAGATGAGGATAAAAAAAAAAAAAGAGTGCTGTGCGCACTACGCAGCGCTTTTCCCATGATTATAATTTATTTATTCCCGCTGCCCGCAACTGCGGGGCCAGCGGCGGGGCCCCCCTGAGCGCGAGGCCCTGGGCAGCTGCCCATACTGCCCATGGCTAGGACAGGCCCTGGCTGCACTGATTGCATGGATTAACTCTCACATCCCGGCTCCCTCCCACCCATCTCAGTCTTTTTTGAATGAGGGCGCCCTCCATTCTAGCACCCCCGGCCTCCCATAGGCATTTGCGCGCTCCCACTGCTCCGATACCAGCGGTGCAAAGATCATGACAGACATTGGACGCTCTCCCCTAATGAGAACCCTCATCACCATGTATCAAAATGGGACTACAACCAGCCCCCTTCTCCCCCCCACACACAGACATTAGAGACCGCCATCCAAAATACTTCTCTATCCACTCATGGAAGCTGTGGTCTGAACAGCTACAGAAAAGGTGTAAGCACTCTCATCGTTGTCACCCGAGTGCTATACAAATATCCCTGCGATGTTGTGCTCGTTATTCGTCCCTCCTTTCAGACGCATCTACAGACCTTTCCCTGCCTGAAACTACCGGCAATAAAACAAACTCTGATATTTCTAAAATCTCTAACCCACTGATTCCCAACATCTGCCACATTAGGAAATACTTGTTTTCCTCCGATAAACTTTGCACTGGTGACCGTGCAGTACAAGGCCCTGGCTGGGGTTCAGCTGGGCTTTGAGGCCCGACCGTGCAGTATAATACCCTCAGGGCACAAGTCCTAAAAAAAGAAGTGGGGGGACGCTGTCACTGGACGTGACGTCATGACAGGAAGTGACGTCACAAAAGGTGGTTTGCAAAATTGAGCTAATTACCTCCCCGTGTGTTTCCAAACCCGATAGAACCACCCCCTCCCCACAACGCCCCACCTCACGCCAATGAGCGCAGCCATGCTGTGCCAGTGATCGCATGAACATAGAGAGGGGGGAGGTCACATCCCTCACTTAAAAGTCCTCCGCCCCTTCCCCAGAACACCTTCGCATCTTCCTCGCACTGAATAGAACAGGACTCTGCCATTCCCCACCGTGTTCTGTTTCTGGCTCCCCTAACCCTAGTTTCCCCCGTATTTCTCCACCCCCACCTCCCCCCCTCCGCTTCTCTCTATTCTTCTAACTTCTCCAGTCCTGTATCTGTAGCTCAGCCAGCGGCTTCTTGCGTCCACCGTCCGCAGAACTCAAACCCCCCCCTCGATTGTCCACAATGTGCAGTTCTTATACACCGCCCCACCTCCCTTCAAATGCCCATCTGCTCGTGGAATGTGCCCGCCTTACCGCTGCGTCCACTCTGGGACGAGATCGGAGCTCGTGCTGTGAGCTTCGATCTCGTCCCAGAGAGACCAAACAGTGAAGTCCAGCTGTTTAGCAGGGGGGACAGCGTCCCACCGGTAAAATAAGTGGGGGGATGCCGTCCACCCGCGTGGTACCCCGACTCGGGCCCTGAATACCCTTACCCTGGCTGGGCTCCTGTCGCTGCCGTTCAGAGGACCTGCTCGGCACTTGCTCACGTCCTGATGCAGGTATTCACGGGACCTCCCCCAGCACCTCCTAGCGCGGGTGCTCGGAGCCAGAGCGCATCACTGCACAGCAGAGAGGAGTGAGTCCCGTTTCCAGGCAGGCTGGAGTGGACACGGTCGGAGCGGAATTCACACAGAGCAACATGTCCTGTGTCAGGCAGCAGCCTCCCACCGCCGCTTCTGACTGACATAAGGTCACATCCCCCCACCACGGCGCCACAGAGCCTGCAACGCAACGACTCTGCTGAGGGCAGGACCTCCGAGTCTCCAGGCAGCAGAGGACATATTGTAAGATTGTTCCATGAATTTCACACCATATATTTTTCGAGGGTGAAAAAAGATAAGCACTATTTAATGTGTTTACCTAGGCGATTAGTTACGCCAGTTTTATTCATCAATTTTCAAAAAGAGAACATGTCACTATGGTCAAGAGAAATAACAAAGCCTTAAACGTAATGGCCATTTAGTGTCCAATATTTACAATGAAAGGTTCAATATTTACAATGCAAAAAATGTGGTTTAAGCAAAAAATTAACAAAACATACATAAATTGTGAAAATGTGCAAAAGTAGTACACAACCGTCCTTATGTGATATCATTTCACAAATAAAACGAGGGGAAGAATTATCTACATGTTTTTTTCTCAACATAACATATTTTTTATGAACCAATAATTTTTTGGGAATGTAATATTTGGCAAAAAAGGAGATTTTTTAGTGGTTCTCCAACAACCAACACGACAACCTCTCGGTAGAAATGTTGATAAGCGTTTAAATCATGAACAAATTTAAATGTTTAAAGGACTTGATCCTATCCGCCTACGCGTTTCGAGTTTGTTCTCAAACTCTCTTCAGGGCCAAATGAATTCCATTCCCCATGTGTTAAACCTAATAGTGAAAACATAACAAATAATGGATACTTAGTGCTGTCTGCTTCCATCAACCCGCTAAAATCTCCTCCTATGTACACTTTGTAAAAATAACACATACCTCTAGGGACTCGAGGTAGGTTAGTTCATCCAGATAACTTGCGGAATTTTGAAGGATTTCAAAGGATTTGTGCGTATTTCTAAAAAAACAGGAGTTTTATATGTAAAACCTGTTTTTAACCATAAGGTGCCATTTTCTATGAGACAGATTGATGTTGTACTCATACCTGACTGTTGTTTGAATGGCCGTCTGCTCATACTGCTATTCTAGAATTTCCATCTTTTGTAAGATACAGCGCTGTAATTGAAAAGGGGCTCGTGTTATTTTATCCAGGATGCTTCAGTGAATTTTGTGTGACTACTACCCTGAAGGAATTAGCACTTACTTCAATTGTATTGCCTCGTGCAGTCTATTAGTTATCCATATTCTTTCAGTAAGCTTAACACTCTCACGGTGTCATAGCCATTAGTCTTCCTCTGGCAACGCGGCTCTGTTGAAAAACGAGCGGCAGTCATGAAAGAATTCCAAGGCGCGCTTGAAGCCACTAATGCGTGTACTTGCATGGGGGCGGGCGGCTCAGTTTGTATTTAGACAGATTGAAGCCGCGGTCGGGATTATTTCTACAAATTGAGCCCGCGCTTTGAAGTAAGCGGGGGCCGCTAATGTGCGCTTTAACATTTTAGGAAGGCGGCGCATACTGAGATTTACACGCCGGGGAGCCCGCGCTTGTGATTTTAAAAGTCAAAGATGCTCGCATTTATATTTTATGATCTGCATCGCAGTGTGAGGCTGCTGGGCTTTATTCATTAGCGCGCTGTGAGGAGGCATCTTAGATGCTCAACATACCTTTCAGTCCACGGACATCAATCACTTCCTCATTCCTTCACATGAAGTGAGTGAGGATCTGGCATTCTTACTAAACAGGCTACGCCTTCATTGAGGGCCAATCACAATCAAGTGAGTTTTGTGTGGTCCAACTGATGCATTATGGGGCATGTGGTCTAGTAGTTTAAAGTCTAGAAAGTTCACTCATTGTGTTCAAACCTGAGTTGATAGTATCGAACCGAAGTATTAGGTACGCCTCTTTTCGCAGCAGAGCCTCCTCTACATTTGGTGACCTATGCTGTGGGTCAATCGCAGCTAGAACGGTCCACTTGAAATCTGTCTCCTTATGGTTTGCAATGGTGAAATGTTCAACCATTGGGGCATTCTGCACTTTTCTCTTTAATCTAGAGCGATGTTGTGTAATCCTGACATTTACTTGTTGGCATGTCTTCCCTATGTACAATTTGTTACAACCGCACACAATCCCATAGATTACATTTTTACTCTTACAGTTTGTATGCAAACTGTGTCTCCATTTCCAGCCATTATGGCTAAATACATCTCCCTCTACAACACTTTGACAGGCCACACAATTGCCACATTTGTGGTGGCCAGTGATTGGTTTGAGGTTCCATTTCGATATTAAGTCACTTTTTGGCTTTTGAATGAAGCTGTCTGCTCTGATGATTTGTTGGCCCACGCTCAGATTTTTCTTCATCGCGAAAATGGGCTTTTGCAACGGTGATTCCAGCCCCTCCAGCAAATGCCAATTACGCAGAATAATCTGGCGGAACTTGTTTGTGTGGGCTCCATAAGTCGTGACACATACGAGTTTGTCCAACTCCTTTTTCTTTTTGATTTTAAGCAATTCTTCTCTCGGGGTAAAACGTGCTCTTTTTTTAGAATGTTTAAGGAGCTTTTTAGGATAACCCCTTTTGGCTAGTTCTTCACAGAAAGTATCAGCATGAGTGTTGAACTCATTAAGGTCTGAACAATTCCGTCTGATCCTGAGTAGCTGGCCATACGGAAGATTCTGTTTCAAACCCTGAGGGTGAGCACTCTTATAGTGCAGGATTGTGTTCTTGTCTGTTTCTTTCTTAAACAGAGTCGTTGTGAACTTCCCTCCTTCTGTGCCCACAGCTACATCGAGAAATGTCATCCTCTGGTTACTGTGGTCAATGGAAAATTTGATGTCGGGGTGTCTCAGATTCAACCATTCATGGAAGGCCATGAGTTCTGACTGGCTCCCCTGCCACAGGAGCCAGACATCATCAATGTATCTTAGCCACTGTTTGATGTTAGGGCTATAAGGGTTATTGTTGTGAATGAATTTTTCCTCGTATTGCGACATGTATAGCACCGCCATCTCTGGAGCATAGGGACAACCCATGGCTGTGCCCTTGGTCTGAATAAAAAACTCGTTCTCGAATTTAAAGTAGTTACTTTTGAGCGTAATTTTGGCCAGGGCCAAAATGAAGGAAGTGGGAACTCGGTGTGGTCTCTCGCGTTGTTCGAGATAGATTTCCATCACCTCCAGAGCCTCATCCTGGGGAATCTGAGTGTACAACGAGGTGACATCCAGTGTCACCATCAGTTGTGTTTCGGGGTCAAATGTCATTTCTTGAAGTTTGTTGAGGAAATCAATAGTGTCCCGCAGGTATGATTTCACTCCAATTAAAAAAGGTTTTAAGAAGAAATCTATATACTTTGAAGCGGGCTCAAGGGCTGAATCACACCCGGAGACGATTGGTCTCCCTGGGGGTGTTGTGTGGTTTTTGTGGATTTTAGGTAAAAAGTAGAGAACAGGTGTTCTCGGTGATTTTTTGTTTAAGAATTCAAATTCTTTAGGACCTAAAAAACCATTCTCCAATGCCTCCTTGGTTATACATGAGATCTTATTCAGAATTTCTACCACGGGATCATCTTTGACCGCTCGGTACCATTCCAAATTGTTCACATGAGTTTTTCCTTCCATTAGATACATTGTGCGTGGCCAGACGACCACTGCACCGCCCTTGTCAGCCGGCTTGATGATAATCGAAGTATCTGATTTTAGGTCTTTAATGGCTTGTGTTTGACCCTTACTTATGTTGTTGTTGACAAACAATTTGCTCTTTTCCAATTTGGTTAGAGCTGAGAGAACTGCTTGCTCAAAGGCATACACTTGTTTGGGGATATTCATAGTGGGCAAGAACTTGGATTTAACTCTGAGGCCAGTAGTTTCACAATTTGTGGTTGTTTCCATACCGGCAAAATAAGTCTTCAATCTTATTTTTCTGCAGAACTCAAGTGCCTCTAATTTGAGTTTTGTGAAATCCGTACGTTTATTCGGGACGAATTTAAGACCCAAAGTGAGGATCATATTTTCATCATCTGTGAGGACTTTATCAGAAAGATTCACTATCGTGGAAACATCTAGTTGTTGTAATGTTTGTTCCTTGTCCGCATTTCCCATTGGGGTTTGAATCGGACGTTTTGTTGCCCGCCCCTTCCTAAAAAAGGTTGATTCTGACCCTTTTTGTTTTGTTGGCCTTGGTTGGAATCAGTGGACGACCCAGATGATGAGGCGGAGGAGAAGGTAGTAAACCTTGTCCTCGACCTTCCCTGGTATGAGTTCAATGCTCTTTTTGATTCTGCGGTGGTATAGTAGTCTTCCTTTAAAAAGGGATATACTGACTCGATTTTAAATGATTTGGAGTCCTTCTCAAACTGAGCAGTTTTGGTATTAATAGTGATATCTTTGAATGTCTGGATTTCTTTTTCTATCTTTTCAAGTAGATTCTTGGCCTCTAGTTCAGTCTTGTTGTCCGCAATTGCTTTTATCAGTTCAGCAATTTCCTTTTCTTCCTCACTACATAAGCGTTGAGCAGTCTCTATGGTATGGACCATGAGGTCCCGGCTACACTTAGTATTTATGTAGCTAAAGCCTTTTTTGTATTCCGGATCTTCAACAAAGATAACCGGAACATTTTTGACTTGTAGCCCCCAGGGTATTGTGCCAGCCCGCAAGTGTTGTAGTAGGAAATGACCATGCAGTTCTGTCCTTATATGCTTTTTATGGAGACGAGTTAGCTTATCTGCTTCATTTTGATGTTTTGCTGTGGTACTCAGAGAAAGACCAGAGAAGGGATTAGAAGCAAGCAAATTTTGTATATGGCTTTCCGTGAAAGACAATGTTTCTTTCTCTGACATATTTTAACAAGGAAACTTCCTTGTAGTGAATTTAATCAAATTAGTAAAAGTGAGACAGAATGTCTCCGTCCTAACTCAATCGGGTAACAACCCGCGCTATAATTTTTCAAAAAAGGGGAGAGTATGGCCCATGCGGACAGAAGTGGGGTAAGGGCCCAATAACTTTACGCGAAAAGCAAGAACCCACACTTCCATGAATTTCACACCATATATTTTTCGAGGGTGAAAAAAGATAAGCACTATTTAATGTGTTTACCTAGGCGATTAGTTGCGCCAGTTTTATTCATCAATTTTCAAAAAGAGAACATGTCACTATGGTCAAGAGAAATAACAAAGCCTTAAACGTAATGGCCATTTAGTGTCCAATATTTACAATGAAAGGTTCAATATTTACAATGCAAAAAATGTGGTTTAAGCAAAAAATTAACAAAACATACATAAATTGTGAAAATGTGCAAAAGTAGTACACAACCGTCCTTATGTGATATCATTTCACAAATAAAACGAGGGGAAGAATTATCTACATGTTTTTTTCTCAACATAACATATTTTTTATGAACCAATAATTTTTTTGGAATGTAATATTTGGCAAAAAAGGAGATTTTTTAGTGGTTCTCCAACAACCAACACGACAACCTCTCGGTAGAAATGTTGATAAGCGTTTAAATCATGAACAAATTTAAATGTTTAAAGGACTTGATCCTATCCGCCTACGCGTTTCGAGTTTGTGAGGATTCTTCTCAAACTCTCTTCAGGGCCAAATGAATTCCATTCCCCATGTGTTAAACCTAATAGTGAAAACATAACAAATAATGGATACTTAGTGCTGTCTGCTTCCATCAACCCGCTAAAATCTCCTCCTATGTACACTTTGTAAAAATAACACATACCTCTAGGGACTCGAGGTAGGTTAGTTCATCCAGATAACTTGCGGAATTTTGAAGGATTTCAAAGGATTTGTGCGTATTTCTAAAAAAACAGGAGTTTTATATGTAAAACCTGTTTTTAACCATATGGTGCCATTTTCTATGAGACAGATTGATGTTGTACTCATACCTGACTGTTGTTTGAATGGCCGTCTGCTCATACTGCATCTTTGACTTTTAAAATCACAAGCGCGGGCTCCCCGGCGTGTAAATCTCAGTATGCGCCGCCTTCCTAAAATGTTAAAGCGCACATTAGCGGCCCCCGCTTACTTCAAAGCGCGGGCTCAATTTGTAGAAATAATCCCGACCGCGGCTTCAATCTGTCTAAATACAAACTGAGCCGCCCGCCCCCATGCAAGTACACGCATTAGTGGCTTCAAGCGCGCCTTGGAATTCTTTCATGACTGCCGCTCGTTTTTCAACAGAGCCGCGTTGCCAGAGGAAGACTAATGGCTATGACACCGTGAGAGTGTTAAGCTTACTGAAAGAATATGGATAACTAATAGACTGCACGAGGCAATACAATTGAAGTAAGTGCTAATTCCTTCAGGGTAGTAGTCACACAAAATTCACTGAAGCATCCTGGATAAAATAACACGAGGCCCTTTTCAATTACAGCGCTGTATCTTACAAAAGATGGAAATTCTAGAATAGCAGTATGAGCAGACGGCCATTCAAACAACAGTCAGGTATGAGTACAACATCAATCTGTCTCATAGAAAATGGCACCTTATGGTTAAAAACAGGTTTTACATATAAAACTCCTGTTTTTTTAGAAATACGCACAAATCCTTTGAAATCCTTCAAAATTCCGCAAGTTATCTGGATGAACTAACCTACCTCGAGTCCCTAGAGGTATGTGTTATTTTTACAAAGTGTACATAGGAGGAGATTTTAGCGGGTTGATGGAAGCAGACAGCACTAAGTATCCATTATTTGTTATGTTTTCACTATTAGGTTTAACACATGGGGAATGGAATTCATTTGGCCCTGAAGAGAGTTTGAGAAGAATCCTCACAAACTCGAAACGCGTAGGCGGATAGGATCAAGTCCTTTAAACATTTAAATTTGTTCATGATTTAAACGCTTATCAACATTTCTACCGAGAGGTTGTCGTGTTGGTTGTTGGAGAACCACTAAAAAATCTCCTTTTTTGCCAAATATTACATTCCAAAAAAATTATTGGTTCATAAAAAATATGTTATGTTGAGAAAAAAACATGTAGATAATTCTTCCCCTCGTTTTATTTGTGAAATGATATCACATAAGGACGGTTGTGTACTACTTTTGCACATTTTCACAATTTATGTATGTTTTGTTAATTTTTTGCTTAAACCACATTTTTTGCATTGTAAATATTGAACCTTTCATTGTAAATATTGGACACTAAATGGCCATTACGTTTAAGGCTTTGTTATTTCTCTTGACCATAGTGACATGTTCTCTTTTTGAAAATTGATGAATAAAACTGGCGCAACTAATCGCCTAGGTAAACACATTAAATAGTGCTTATCTTTTTTCACCCTCGAAAAATATATGGTGTGAAATTCATGGAAGTGTGGGTTCTTGCTTTTCGCGTAAAGTTATTGGGCCCTTACCCCACTTCTGTCCGCATGGGCCATACTCTCCCCTTTTTTGAAAAATTATAGCGCGGGTTGTTACCCGATTGAGTTAGGACGGAGACATTCTGTCTCACTTTTACTAATTTGATTAAATTCACTACAAGGAAGTTTCCTTGTTAAAATATGTCAGAGAAAGAAACATTGTCTTTCACGGAAAGCCATATACAAAATTTGCTTGCTTCTAATCCCTTCTCTGGTCTTTCTCTGAGTACCACAGCAAAACATCAAAATGAAGCAGATAAGCTAACTCGTCTCCATAAAAAGCATATAAGGACAGAACTGCATGGTCATTTCCTACTACAACACTTGCGGGCTGGCACAATACCCTGGGGGCTACAAGTCAAAAATGTTCCGGTTATCTTTGTTGAAGATCCGGAATACAAAAAAGGCTTTAGCTACATAAATACTAAGTGTAGCCGGGACCTCATGGTCCATACCATAGAGACTGCTCAACGCTTATGTAGTGAGGAAGAAAAGGAAATTGCTGAACTGATAAAAGCAATTGCGGACAACAAGACTGAACTAGAGGCCAAGAATCTACTTGAAAAGATAGAAAAAGAAATCCAGACATTCAAAGATATCACTATTAATACCAAAACTGCTCAGTTTGAGAAGGACTCCAAATCATTTAAAATCGAGTCAGTATATCCCTTTTTAAAGGAAGACTACTATACCACCGCAGAATCAAAAAGAGCATTGAACTCATACCAGGGAAGGTCGAGGACAAGGTTTACTACCTTCTCCTCCGCCTCATCATCTGGGTCGTCCACTGATTCCAACCAAGGCCAACAAAACAAAAAGGGTCAGAATCAACCTTTTTTAGGAAGGGGCGGGCAACAAAACGTCCGATTCAAACCCCAATGGGAAATGCGGACAAGGAACAAACATTACAACAACTAGATGTTTCCACGATAGTGAATCTTTCTGATAAAGTCCTCACAGATGATGAAAATATGATCCTCACTTTGGGTCTTAAATTCGTCCCGAATAAACGTACGGATTTCACAAAACTCAAATTAGAGGCACTTGAGTTCTGCAGAAAAATAAGATTGAAGACTTATTTTGCCGGTATGGAAACAACCACAAATTGTGAAACTACTGGCCTCAGAGTTAAATCCAAGTTCTTGCCCACTATGAATATCCCCAAACAAGTGTATGCCTTTGAGCAAGCAGTTCTCTCAGCTCTAACCAAATTGGAAAAGAGCAAATTGTTTGTCAACAACAACATAAGTAAGGGTCAAACACAAGCCATTAAAGACCTAAAATCAGATACTTCGATTATCATCAAGCCGGCTGACAAGGGCGGTGCAGTGGTCGTCTGGCCACGCACAATGTATCTAATGGAAGGAAAAACTCATGTGAACAATTTGGAATGGTACCGAGCGGTCAAAGATGATCCCGTGGTAGAAATTCTGAATAAGATCTCATGTATAACCAAGGAGGCATTGGAGAATGGTTTTTTAGGTCCTAAAGAATTTGAATTCTTAAACAAAAAATCACCGAGAACACCTGTTCTCTACTTTTTACCTAAAATCCACAAAAACCACACAACACCCCCAGGGAGACCAATCGTCTCCGGGTGTGATTCAGCCCTTGAGCCCGCTTCAAAGTATATAGATTTCTTCTTAAAACCTTTTTTAATTGGAGTGAAATCATACCTGCGGGACACTATTGATTTCCTCAACAAACTTCAAGAAATGACATTTGACCCCGAAACACAACTGATGGTGACACTGGATGTCACCTCGTTGTACACTCAGATTCCCCAGGATGAGGCTCTGGAGGTGATGGAAATCTATCTCGAACAACGCGAGAGACCACACCGAGTTCCCACTTCCTTCATTTTGGCCCTGGCCAAAATTACGCTCAAAAGTAACTACTTTAAATTCGAGAACGAGTTTTTTATTCAGACCAAGGGCACAGCCATGGGTTGTCCCTATGCTCCAGAGATGGCGGTGCTATACATGTCGCAATACGAGGAAAAATTCATTCACAACAATAACCCTTATAGCCCTAACATCAAACAGTGGCTAAGATACATTGATGATGTCTGGCTCCTGTGGCAGGGGAGCCAGTCAGAACTCATGGCCTTCCATGAATGGTTGAATCTGAGACACCCCGACATCAAATTTTCCATTGACCACAGTAACCAGAGGATGACATTTCTCGATGTAGCTGTGGGCACAGAAGGAGGGAAGTTCACAACGACTCTGTTTAAGAAAGAAACAGACAAGAACACAATCCTGCACTATAAGAGTGCTCACCCTCAGGGTTTGAAACAGAATCTTCCGTATGGCCAGCTACTCAGGATCAGACGGAATTGTTCAGACCTTAATGAGTTCAACACTCATGCTGATACTTTCTGTGAAGAACTAGCCAAAAGGGGTTATCCTAAAAAGCTCCTTAAACATTCTAAAAAAAGAGCACGTTTTACCCCGAGAGAAGAATTGCTTAAAATCAAAAAGAAAAAGGAGTTGGACAAACTCGTATGTGTCACGACTTATGGAGCCCACACAAACAAGTTCCGCCAGATTATTCTGCGTAATTGGCATTTGCTGGAGGGGCTGGAATCACCGTTGCAAAAGCCCATTTTCGCGATGAAGAAAAATCTGAGCGTGGGCCAACAAATCATCAGAGCAGACAGCTTCATTCAAAAGCCAAAAAGTGACTTAATATCGAAATGGAATCTCAAACCAATCACTGGCCACCACAAATGTGGCAATTGTGTGGCCTGTCAAAGTGTTGTAGAGGGAGATGTATTTAGCCATAATGGCTGGAAATGGAGACACAGTTTGCATACAAACTGTAAGAGTAAAAATGTAATCTATGGGATTGTGTGCGGTTGTAACAAATTGTACATAGGGAAGACATGCCAACAAGTAAATGTCAGGATTACACAACATCGCTCTAGATTAAAGAGAAAAGTGCAGAATGCCCCAATGGTTGAACATTTCACCATTGCAAACCATAAGGAGACAGATTTCAAGTGGACCGTTCTAGCTGCGATTGACCCACAGCATAGGTCACCAAATGTAGAGGAGGCTCTGCTGCGAAAAGAGGCGTACCTAATACTTCGGTTCGATACTATCAACTCAGGTTTGAACACAATGAGTGAACTTTCTAGACTTTAAACTACTAGACCACATGCCCCATAATGCATCAGTTGGACCACACAAAACTCACTTGATTGTGATTGGCCCTCAATGAAGGCGTAGCCTGTTTAGTAAGAATGCCAGATCCTCACTCACTTCATGTGAAGGAATGAGGAAGTGATTGATGTCCGTGGACTGAAAGGTATGTTGAGCATCTAAGATGCCTCCTCACAGCGCGCTAATGAATAAAGCCCAGCAGCCTCACACTGCGATGCAGATCATAAAATATAAATGCGAGCATCTTTGACTTTTAAAATCACAAGCGCGGGCTCCCCGGCGTGTAAATCTCAGTATGCGCCGCCTTCCTAAAATGTTAAAGCGCACATTAGCGGCCCCCGCTTACTTCAAAGCGCGGGCTCAATTTGTAGAAATAATCCCGACCGCGGCTTCAATCTGTCTAAATACAAACTGAGCCGCCCGCCCCCATGCAAGTACACGCATTAGTGGCTTCAAGCGCGCCTTGGAATTCTTTCATGACTGCCGCTCGTTTTTCAACAGAGCCGCGTTGCCAGAGGAAGACTAATGGCTATGACACCGTGAGAGTGTTAAGCTTACTGAAAGAATATGGATAACTAATAGACTGCACGAGGCAATACAATTGAAGTAAGTGCTATTTCCTTCAGGGTAGTAGTCACACAAAATTCACTGAAGCATCCTGGATAAAATAACACGAGCCCCTTTTCAATTACAGCGCTGTATCTTACAAAAGATGGAAATTCTAGAATAGCAGTATGAGCAGACGGCCATTCAAACAACAGTCAGGTATGAGTACAACATCAATCTGTCTCATAGAAAATGGCACCTTATGGTTAAAAACAGGTTTTACATATAAAACTCCTGTTTTTTTAGAAATACGCACAAATCCTTTGAAATCCTTCAAAATTCCGCAAGTTATCTGGATGAACTAACCTACCTCGAGTCCCTAGAGGTATGTGTTATTTTTACAAAGTGTTCATAGGAGGAGATTTTAGCGGGTTGATGGAAGCAGACAGCACTAAGTATCCATTATTTGTTATGTTTTCACTATTAGGTTTAACACATGGGGAATGGAATTCATTTGGCCCTGAAGAGAGTTTGAGAAGAATCCTCACAAACTCGAAACGCGTAGGCGGATAGGATCAAGTCCTTTAAACATTTAAATTTGTTCATGATTTAAACGCTTATCAACATTTCTACCGAGAGGTTGTCGTGTTGGTTGTTGGAGAACCACTAAAAAATCTCCTTTTTTGCCAAATATTACATTCCCAAAAAATTATTGGTTCATAAAAAATATGTTATGTTGAGAAAAAAACATGTAGATAATTCTTCCCCTCGTTTTATTTGTGAAATGATATCACATAAGGACGGTTGTGTACTACTTTTGCACATTTTCACAATTTATGTATGTTTTGTTAATTTTTTGCTTAAACCACATTTTTTGCATTGTAAATATTGAACCTTTCATTGTAAATATTGGACACTAAATGGCCATTACGTTTAAGGCTTTGTTATTTCTCTTGACCATAGTGACATGTTCTCTTTTTGAAAATTGATGAATAAAACTGGCGCAACTAATCGCCTAGGTAAACACATTAAATAGTGCTTATCTTTTTTCACCCTCGAAAAATATATGGTGTGAAATTCATGGAAGTGTGGGTTCTTGCTTTTCGCGTAAAGTTATTGGGCCCTTACCCCACTTCTGTCCGCATGGGCCATACTCTCCCCTTTTTTGAAATATTGTAAGATTGTAGCACGGCACGGACAGATTTTTAACTGTTACTGAGCCAACACTGGCAAGTGAAGTCTGCCGGCCCGGTCCCACGCACAGTTGTCAGATGTGCCAAAAATGCGTTAGTGTCAGGCCCTATGGTGATACTTGGCAGGCCTGCATGGTTTCACCCCATGTGATGGTGTCACCGGTGCGGTCCGCACCCCCCTAGTGACGCCCCTGTCTTCACGCTCCTCAAGCCTGATAAGCCTGCCGACCAATGTGATTCCTATAGGCCTCAATCGCTCATTAATATCGATATCAAAATACTCGCAAAAGTACTAGCGAACAGATTGCAGCTTCTAATGCCGGTAATGATCAGGCCCGATCAGTCCGGTTTTATCCCGGTATCTCTACAGCACACAATCTCCGGACCATGTTTGCGGTAATGCATTATCTACACCCCCACACAACAGCACTGGCAGCCTTGCTTGATACAACTAAAGAATTTGATACATTAAAATGGGGGTTTCTGTTCCCACTCCTGGCCTCGGCTCCATCTTCCTTGCACAAATACGTCTGCTATACACACTACCCACAGTCCGGATACGGCTCAATTGGCAGATTTCAGAGCCATTTCCCGTTAGCAGGGGTTAGAGGCAGGGGTGCCCCCTCTCACCCCGGATCTTTGCCATCGGATGGAGCCCCTAGCCACACAAATTCGCCAACACCTTGCAAACCGAGCCTCACTGCGTCCCTATACGTGAATGATGTTACCCTTTATGTAATCCAGCCGGACAGCAACCTTTCGCCATTAATCGGTGAACACGTACTCTTTGGAGGCTTGCCTAGAGTCCAGATCAATTGGGCCATATCAATACTCTTTCCACTAACGGAAGCCACAGTCCCATTTCCCGTAGAGTACCCCTTTCAGTAGGCAACTGGGTCAGTTAAATATCTAGGAATCCACATTAGCAGAAAAAATGACCGATCTGTGGCAAGCCAATTTTGGTAAAACAATGGCATGGTTTCTCGATCTATTTATAAATATTCCCACCACGATCACACAAGCCTTTTTTAAAAGACTTAGCTCAGACCTCGTCGCGCTGGTATGGGCAGGACAACAGCCCCGAGTTAAATAAGAATTACTGATGTTGCCAGAAGCTCAGGGAGGGCTAGGCGCACCAGATTTACAGCTGTACGCACTGTGCGCTCAGGCACACTTTCTACATTACTTTACACATCCCACGCCATTTCAACCACAAGTTGCAGTAGAGATAGACGCAGTTTAACCTTGGCCTCTTTCAACAGCCCTGTTTAGCCCATATAAATGACCCGTGTCTGAAATAGCTACTCCACAATGTATGAAATGGGTGTGGATTGGGCTAGCGGGGCGCACAAGTGTTCCTCTCCTTAACGCCCCTTCAATCCTGATAAAAAAAAATCAACTAATACGCTCCCTACAAGATAGTGGAGCATGTAGCCACGCGGACAGACTCAATATGCACACCTTCGCAGATCTTTTTGCAGGATATCATTTCCGTGGGCCTCCGACCCCACACCAAACATCTAATGCGCCACTGGATACATTCTTATATAATCAACTGCGAGCGACATGTTGAAAACTCTTCCCAACATTTCCAGCGCCTCCAACGACCCTTCCCGCATTAGAGTTCACTTACACCACCGCCTCACGCAGGGCACAAGTCCTAAAAAAAGAAGTGGGGGGACTCTCCAAGTTAGGCGTGGTCACAGGAAGTGACATCACGACAGGAAGTGACATCACAACAGGAAGTGACATCACAACAGGACGTGACATCACGACAGGAAGTGACATCACGACAGGAAGTGACATCATGACAGGTGTGAGCAGGACAAATGCAAGGCAGGGAGATCTGTTGAATAGGATGGCTCCCATCTCTCCCTCCGCCTGCACCATCTCTCCCTCCGCCTGCACCATCTCTCCCTCCGCCTGCACCATCTCTCCCTCTGCCTGCACCATCTCTCCCTCTGCCTGCACAATCTCTCCCTCTGCCTGCACCATCTCCCCCTCCCACTCCGCCTGCACCAGCTCTCCCTCTGCATGCACCAGCTCTCCCTCTGCCTGCACCAGCTCTCCCTCTGCCTGCACCAGCTCTCCCTCTGCCTGCACCATTTCCACTCTACCTGCACCATTTCCACTCTGCCTGCACCATCTCTCCCTCTGTCTGCACCATCTCTCCCTCTGCCTGCACCATCTCCCCTCTGCCTGCAACATCTGCCCTCTGCCTGCTCCGTCTCCCCTCCGCCTGCACCATCTCATCCCCTGCCTGCACCATCTCTCCCTCTGTCTGCACCATCTCTCCCTCTGTCCACACCATCTCCCCTCTGCCTGCACCATCTCCCCTCTGCCTGCACCATCTCCCCTCTGCCTGCAACATCTGCCCTCTGCCTGTTCCGTCTCCCCTCTGCCTGTTCCGTCTCACCCCCTGCCTGCACCATCTCATCCCATGCCTGCACCATCTCTCCCTCTGCCTGCACCATCTCTCCCTCTGCCTGCACCATTTGCACTCTGCCTGCACCATTTCCACTCTGCCTGCACCATCTCTCCCTCTGTCTGCACCATCTCTCCCTCTGCCTGCACCATCTCCCCTCTGCCTGCACCATCTCCCCTCTGCCTGCACCATCTCCCCTCTGCCTGCACCATCTCCCCTCTGCCTGCAACATCTGCCCTCTGCCTACTCCGTCTCCCCTCTGCCTGCACCATCTCACCCCCTGCCTGCACCATCTCACCCCCTGCCTGCACCATCTCATCCCCTGCCTGCACCATCTCATCCCCTGCCTGCACCATCTCATCCCCTTGCACCATCTCTCCCTCTGGCTGCACCGTCTCCCTCTCAGCCTGCATCATCTCCTTCTCTGCTTGCACCATCCACCCCCTCCGCCTGCACCTCCCTCCCCTGCCTGCTGCTCTTTTAACCCTTTCCTCGTCGCCTTCTCCCCCCCCATGGTTTCTCCCACAGTTTTTGGCTCTTCTCAAAGTGACTGAAATAAACTCATGAAATGCGCTTTGAATTTGTGCACGCAAATTTGCGCCTACCCCGCTCCTAAGCCGCTTCGATGTGCTGAGTATCGGAGCCTTTTTTTAATACTTTTGTATGATTCAACTGAACATCCATTGTCTAGGGCAGGCGTGGCAAACAGGGTGAGGCCTTTTTGGGTTTCGCCTGCCGAAAGGCTGCGCTCTGCGCAGCTTTTCAGCGCAGGTGAAATCCTTTGTTGACAATAAGGACTTCGGGAACGTCCCCCGGCTCTCATTGGCTAGCTCCATAAATGGAGGCTAGCCATTGAGTGCCGGATCTGTCCGTCAAGGCCGGACCAGATTCGGGGGCGTTCCCGAGATTTTTTCCCTGGGCGGAGTTACGTTGTTTCCCGTTCCCTCCCCTTTCCCGCCGTCCGTGTCCTCTCCCGCCCCCCTCCCGCCGTCCGTGTTCTCTCCCGCCCCCCTCCCGCCGTCCGTGTCCTCTCCCGCCCCCCTCCCGCCGTCCGTGTTATCTCCCGCCCCCCTCCCGTCGTCCGTGTTCTCTCCCGCCCCCGAATCTGGTCCGGCATTGAGCCGGCACCCGCCTTCCTGCTCCGGCCGTCTTCTGCGTCTCTCCTCCCCCTTTCCCGCCCCCTCCCGCTTGACATTTTTACCTTCCGATCAGCCGCATGGAGAGCGAGCAGGCAGCGGACTTCGCTGGAGGAGGAGGAATAGCTGCCCACATCCCGGAGGAGAGGATGAGCACCCAGCCATGGAAGCCGCAACCCGTTTGTGACGACAGTCAGGGCGGCCCCATCAGCGCACCTTCACAGGGGGAGGCCCCCGAGGCACAATGTCCCGGACCCCCGGACTGGGCACCTCCCGGAAGCCCCGAGGCCAGCGGCGGCTCCCTGCTCCCTAGGCAGCGGGAGCACAAAGAAGCCCCGGACAATTCCGAGCACAGCCCCCCCCGTCCGGGGCCTCTTCGCTGAACATCAGCGCCGCCTCTCCCAATCCCCTTCCCCTCAGGGCTGTCCCACTGCCCGTCTACGAGGACTCTCACACCCCATCTCCACCTGCGGCCTCTCCTCATCATAGCCACTTAGAGCCCAAGACCACCGTTGAAACCTCTGTCTGCAGAGACTGCCTTTCAAGACCCCTCGTTCTCCGAGGCTTGTCCTCGCATACCCCTACCCCCGACGGCTGTTTCGTCAGGTTCCGAGCTTGCCTTGCCCAACCCCTTGTCGCCACCCTTCACATTGCCCTCCCTCTCCACCTCGCCAAACCCCTTGGAACCCGGATCTGCCCCGCCCAGCCACTTAATCTCTGCAGATGTTTCATTGAAGCCCCTGCCTGTGGCTTCCCTACCCACCCTCTTGCCACCCGGGGCCTCTTCATCCACCTGTCATCGTGAGTCCCCAACCCCCCCCTCCACACCCGGAGGAAGCTCCCCACATAAAGTTCCTTCTTCCAGCTCTCTCCCTGCAGCCACCTCTCCCAGCCTGGACTCCCAAGAGTCATCTTCCCACCTGCCCTCCCACCCCAGTTCGGACCTCAGTGTCAGCGAGGGTCTGGAGGAGCCGGCGGGGCGGGAGCGCGGCACTGGGCAGTCTGTCTATCACATCAAGTGGTTACTGTGGAAGGAGCAGAAGACTCCAATTGTTACCCAGAATGAAAACGGACCCTGTCCTCTGCTGGCTATCATCAATGTGCTGCTTTTGACCTGGAAGGTAAGGGGCACAGCTTAGTGTTGTCTAGATTTCAAGATTTACAAGCCGTTTAGGCACAGCCGCACAGGCCTGGAATCAGTCAAGGCCCCTCTGAATTGTAGGGAGTCTCCCCAACTGGGAGACAGTCTTTGCTTATTATAACCATTACTAATGGTCCATGTGAGACAATCACGCCGCTCCTCCTTGAAAAACACTTGAAAACCCAGAGTCTTGATGAATTCACAAAAGCACTCCTAACTATGTGGACTAGGAACAAACACTGCAAATGGTATATTTAGCTTGGCTTGAAAAATGTTTTTGGGATGCAGGGTGAAGATCTACTTTTGCCTTAGATGGGTGAGAATTATGTATTTTGTAGATTCTAAATTCATGCAGGATTGCACCCTCGGATTGCACCATCAGATTGCATGCTGTCTCAAAAATGAACAATTCCTATATCTTTGCAAGAAAAAATGGTGTAGACTCAAAACATTCTCCAAATCACATGCATTTTTGCCTTCATTGCTATTATTATTAAATATTTGTATTCTATTATTGTATTTTTGCAAGTGTCCTGCCCATACCGCAATCCAAAGATCACTGCTTTGAAAGTCATACCCTTGACAATTAACAGTATCTAATCCCATCTAGCTAATTTGTTAATCCTACCAGCCATATGCATGAACTCCCATAACCCCATCCCCTCCAATAATGATCACGCCGAACTCCCATCAATGTACAACAAAGAACCTGAAGTAAATACATGTATGGTTTCCTTGAGAGCATGTAACTAATCTCCATAACCACTGAATTAAACATTATCCTTAGGTTCCGGAGCAGCTTCCTGCCGGCCCAAAATTCTTAAATGCCTCGTAAGGGGTGTAGACCTACATAGATACAATTGCAATATTGTAGTACCAGTTATAGAGCAAGACAGGCACAATTAGGCATCTGTGCGCCAGACACATGGGTGTCGTAAAATTTCATAATAGTTATTATGGGGTGTGATCTAAAGAGCATAATTATTATAAGAGCTGTACCCTATGCAATAAAAAAGGGCAGCGGGTTTACCAACTGTTATTAGGAAAATATGTTTCAGCTCTTAGGCTTCTTTTTTTTACAACCTTATTAATTCTAAAAGTTCTAGCTTTGGTTTGCTACAATCAAACCAACTGGACTAATAAAGATGAAGGCAACGAGTTGTAGAAACACGCACAACATTATATGTCCTGACTACATCGAGCAAGTTGTAACCCTATAAGTGAGGGACCTAGCAAAGGTGAGTAACTGTCATTGAAAGATTGTATGCTCTCAGATTTGAAAATACAGTGTATTCTTGACATCTAACACAACCACTACTATAAAAACACTAGCGCAATTCAAAAATTCCCTCGGGGAGATTGCTCTTGAACAACATCAACAAGGGACCTTCTGAAGGAATTATTTTGTGTTATGAAATCTAAAAATTCATGAGTGGTCGCATAATTTCCAATCCACAATCAATTTCATTATATAGGCATATTTTTTGGGGGAAAAGAAATATATCGAATGAATGCTCAATTGATGAAGAGGCTTAACGGCGTGTACAATGAGCAATTTAATCCAAGTTTTTTTCAGTACTCAATTACATAGGAGTTAATTTTGTTTTCTTCAGTACTAAATTGAATAATTATGAAATAATTTTAGAGGGATATGACCAGCCACATTAGACAATGCACACCAATAAGGGCACAGCAATAATTGAATTCCATAATAGTATATAGAAGAGGCTTGAATGATGTAACAATCACGTAGCCCAGCTATAAAATCTCAGAGTTATAAAAGCAAGGCTGTATTCTGTAGATGGCATGTTATCTATTATTTTTTTTTATTTAGTACAGTTGTATATACCTATAATTCTTCCTCAAAAGATCCACCTTGATTGTTTACGGACAGTGTCCTGAGGATCGTCTTACTGATTGCTTCTGTTTGGGACCGAACCGTTGACAACTCTTCTACATCAGCCTATGAAACTTGCAGTTCCTTCAGTTTGCCTCATACTTGATAACTCGGAGACTTTATACTGGGACTAAGTGGTTGTGACGCTATTCAAGGCCTTTTCTAAGCGCTATTAGTATTGAAAAAATAAATTAGAATTCCTATGTAATTTATTATTGAAAAAACGTATGTTTGATACTTAAATTCCTCCATAATATTAACAGTATAGGCCCTATTGCCTCCCTTTTCCAATTCATTGAGGACATCCCAAAATGCTTTCACGTCATTGAACATATTAGCATTTAATAACCGATGCCATAGCACTGCTTGATAATGTGATTTCTCCAACCAAACTTTTTGTCTATAAGGTCTTCTCATTGACATCAGTTTAACCTTGGGACCGGGATAAGATGGAGTGGAGAGTGGAGAGTGCATAGGGAGTTGAGAGTGCATAGGGAGTTGAGAGTGCATAGGGAGTGGAGAGTGCATAGGGAGTGCATAGGGAGTGGATAGTGCATAGGGAGTGGAGAGTGCATAGGGAGTGGAGAGTGCATAGGGAGTGGAGAGTGCATAGGGAGTGGAGAGTGCATAGGGAGTGGAGAGTGCATAGGGAGTGCAGAGTGGAGAGTGCATAGGGAGTGCAGAGTGGATAGGGAGTGGAGAGTGCATAGGGAGTGGAGAGTGCATAGGGAGTGCAGCTCGAGGGAGTGGAGTGCGCATAGGGAGTGGAGAGTGGAGAGTGCATAGGGAGTGGAGAGTGCATAGGGAGTGGAGAGTGCATAGGGAGTGGAGAGTGCATAGGGAGTGGAGAGTGCATAGGGAGTGCAGATAGGGAGTTGAGAGTGCATAGGGAGTTGAGAGTGCATAGGGAGTGGAGAGTGCATAGGGAGTGCATAGGGAGTGGAGAGTGCATAGGGAGTGGAGAGTGCATAGGGAGTGGAGAGTGCATATGGAGTGGAGAGTGCATAGGGAGTGGAGAGTGCATAGGGAGTGGAGAGTGCATAGGGAGTGGAGAGTGCATAGGGAGTGCAGAGTGGAGAGTGCATAGGGAGTGCAGAGTGGATAGGGAGTGGAGAGTGCATAGGGAGTGGAGAGTGCATAGGGAGTGCAGCTCGAGGGAGTGGAGTGCGCATAGGGAGTGGAGAGTGGAGAGTGCATAGGGAGTGGAGAGTGCATAGGGAGTGGAGAGTGCATAGGGAGTGGAGAGTGCATAGGGAGTGGAGAGTGCATAGGGAGTGCAGAGTGGAGAGTGCATAGGGAGTGCAGAGTGGAGAGTGCATAGGGAGTGCAGAGTGGAGAGTGCATAGGGAGTGCAGAGTGGAGAGTGCATAGGGAGTGGAGAGTGCATAGGGAGTGGAGAGTGGATAGGGAGTGGAGAGTGGAGAGTGGATAGGGAGTGGAGAGTGGAGAGTGCGTAGGGAGTGGAGAGTGGAGAGTGCGTAGGGAGTGGAGAGTGCGTAGGGAGTGGAGAGTGCGTAGGGAGTGGAGAGTGGAGAGTGCGTAGGGAGTGGAGAGTGCATAGGGAGTGGATAGTGCATAGGGAGTGGATAGTGCATATGGAGTGGATAGTGCATACGGAGTGGAGAGTGGAGAGTGCATAGGGAGTGGAGAGTGCGTAGGGAGTGGAGAGTGGAGAGTGCGTAGGGAGTGGAGAGTGGAGAGTGCGTAGGGAGTGGAGAGTGGAGAGTGCGTAGGGAGTGGAGAGTGGAGAGTGCGTAGGGAGTGGAGAGTGCATAGGGAGTGGAGAGTGCATAGGGAGTGGATAGTGCATACGGAGTGGAGAGTGGAGAGTGCATAGGGAGTGGAGAGTGCATACAGAGTGGAGAGTGCATAGGGAGTGGAGAGTGCATAGGGAATGGAGAGTGCATCCCCTCTACTTCTCTTCTATGGACACTTGTACTTCTTCTACTTCTCCACCAGCACAGTGTGTGTTTCCACTCGCCCGTGGCACTGGAGACTGAAGCACATCCTTCTTAGGGTGAAAACCGTCTTGCTGGTCATTATGGACACTCTTTCCAGTTCTGTACTTTTATGTGATCACACTATGCATTATGGGGGGTGTAGTGTTGCTTTGATTCCATTAGAACACAGCTGAAAACAATGACTTGTAGATAAAAACTCTAGTCCCACTAAATCTTGGAAGTGCTTATTCACACACACATGCATGCACGCACATATGCAAACACACTCTCTCTCCCTCAACAGGTGCACTACCTCCTCACAAGCACGGACACATGTTTGTAAAACAGGTTCTTTAACCCACCATGCCATCCCATAATGCAGTTCGGTTGGCTAGCACACCGTGGCTGACTGAAGATGCGCACTAGGATGGCGCCGGCACTTGACAGCCAGGCACAGAGAGGCGCGTGATTGACAATGGGCGACAAGACGAGCGTGACTGAGAGCAGACGCCAACTGAAATGTCCAACCCTTAAAAAGGAAAGATTTAATGACGGTATTTTTTGTGGAACTGGTGGCGAGCTTCCTGTTTCAAGATGAGTGAGTGAACCATGTCCAAAAAGACTGACACTCCAGTAGGGTAGTGTAGTGCTTTCAGCAAGCGTTGCCTTAATGTGCCACCCCAGCACGATTTAACCCCCTCAGCTGTCAATTGGGCATCTGTCACGTGACACCTGCAGACCAGACTCTGAATTTCTTCAGTGAAATCCAGTAGGGTACAATAGGTCTTACATTTGCAAGAGATTAAGCTGTTGGCAATGTAAATGACAATGCCATTTATTTATCTGTTTTCAAAACCAACACATAAATAAAAATATTGTCATTTACAATGCCAATAGCTCTAACTTTGGCAAAGGCGAAACCGTTGCATTGTAAATGCTTGTTTCGTTCCTCCTGCCATCCTGCACACTCTGTGACCTACCTGCGTTTGGCCCATCATAGCGCTGTCCAAAGAAATCAAATGGTCTTTTCAGTGCTTCTCATATTAACATCTGCAGTAATGCAGGACAAGCCTCGCAACATATATACACGGATGATTCAAAAGGTTCCAAAAATTAACTGCAAATGTGACTTTTTACGAAACTCTGAAAGTTCTTACCATTAGAGATTGGGCCAATCTTGACTTTGTGTTCACTGAATGTGGTGTTCCCCAAACGCCCACATGCACTCGGAACATGAACACGACCAAGATCGCATCTCCGAGCAAAAAGAATAGCGAGCAGAAGGTCAAGGGCGGAGCTCATTTTATACTCAAGCCCCTCCTGACAAAGCCGCTGCGCTCGCAGAACTGGGAAAAGGAAGATTCTGGCATCCATCCATTTCCCTGCACTATAAACAGCATGGGACAATACGGACGGTGTTACATGAACAGTAAATAAATAGCGAGGAGTTCATTTTGGTGTCAGCCCTCTGCTGGTGACACCCGGTGCGGCCCGCACCTCCCGCACCCCCCTTGTGACGCCACTGATCACAACCATCCCCAGAAGAGCTCTCTTGTCCAATGATCTAACCATTCATCCTTCCATCAAACCCCTGATATCCACCATTCCAAATGTACATTGTCATCTATTAATTCTTTTATCCATCATGCAGTCTTTCACCATTCATTCTGTCCTTCCAACTGTGTGCCCATCCATATCCAAACCTTTTCAACTATTTGAAAACCTATCCATCGTCTATCTTTCCATCCATCCTTTCAGTCATCCATCCCTTCATCCATCCATTCACTCACTCATCCATCCAACCGTGTACCATTTCACCCAAGCATCCTTTCACTCATCCATCCACTCTTCCACCCACCCATCCATTCACTCATCCATCCAACCATTTACCCTTTCACCCATCCAGCCTGTAAGACAATAAGAAATGTACATTTGTCAGGTGTCATACCTGATATGTATTGTTAGACAAATTAATTATCATAATGTTATCGATCTAGTGAAGATGGAAGGCTGATACAGCAGCATGAGATTAGGGTACCCAACACTTTTACACTTGTTCACTGAAAAACGATTGCATCATATTATGGTGAATATTGTGTTGAATATACCGAAGTGCACAAACATGTTTAAAAAAGCAGTCACAAAAGAAACATTTCCGGGGTGTCTGTGGATTCTTGTACAGTGGAGTGGTGCATGCTTCCTCACCTTTCCAGTAATTAAGCGGGTGGTTCTTGCCTTTTATGCACAGCCAGTTGCGGGGTGTTCGCCTCTGATTTGAGCAAGCAGGCTGGAGAGAAGGGACTAACATACCTCTTGGGAACTCGACTCACCGATTAACAGCCCTGCAAGAGCCTTCACTGCTCAGATTTTTTTTTTATTTTAGACAAAAATGTGTGAAAAAACAGTCTTAAAATAATCGAACTTTTATTTGAAACACATTACACCCTCCGTTCATTTTCAAATGTTGCACATCGTGTTAGCTTTCAACATATGCCAAAAGAAGAGAGAGAGAGACTCCTGACCCTGTGGCAAGCAGCATACTTCTGGTGAGATTTTTGGGAATGCGCCTGCCCGAGGCCACGCAGTGGCCATTGAGAGGGCGGGCCACTAGTCACGGAGGGCTGTCCCGCCCCCAGCAGGATGTTAGCCTCTCCTCCCCTCTGGTTGGAGGAGGTGGCTGGTCGTTATTCTCGTCCAGGGGCGGCGGGGAGGGGCCTCCGTGGGTACTTAGGCTGCTGCACCACGTTGGAGGGCCTCTTTGCCGCCCCGGACGCCGACGGCGCTCGTCGGGACACTCTTTTCGCGTCGGGACATCCTTTTGGAACACTGAGGTGAGCGAGGCCTTGGCCTATTCCCCCCCCCTTGTCCGCCGCCGGCTCCCTCTGCGGGAGTCGTGAGCCTGGCGAGGCGGCCCATTAGCGTGGGCTGCTGTGGGGGGGGACGTCCGGTTCCCCGTGAGGTCTTTGTTCCCGTGCCCCATTTGGTGGCATGGGGATTTTGCGGCCGGCGTGATTCTGTGTCCCCAGTCCATGCTACTCGGAGCTGTCTGATCCCCGATCTATCCCCTCGCACATGGCGGCGCAGGGGCTACGCTTGCCTCTTGAGCCTTCCGGTGGGGCTGGGGAACGTCCCGGTGGCGTGGCCCAGGTGCACGTTACGTTAAGGCAGCCGAGGATTCGGATACCTTCGCTTCCCCAGGCCTGCCCGCAGCCCCTCCCCCCCCCTCTTTCTTTCGGTCGAAAAACGATCATGTTAGCATCATGCGGTCACTGGCACTGCCCGTGGGTTGTGTTCCCCGTTCGAATGTGGGGGAAAAATGTTTTTCACCAAGGCGCACATTATACTGTCTTGGCCAGGGCCCTGTGGGGACGATTTGTGGCATTCTTTCACCCGGGGCTGGGCAGGGTCGATGTGATTACGTCTAATGCCTCTGCTCCCCCAGCCTTTCATTGTGTGTCCGTATGCGGGTCCCCCCCCCCCACTACGGCTTTCGCATCGTGCATCATGCTGCTTCCCCGAGTCCCGGTGGATTTAGAGGTACAGGTTCTGGGGCTGCCCGCTCTAGTAGTGGGTGTTTAACGGAAACCGCCTTGGAACCGGGGGTCCGAACCTCCCTGGGGCGCGGGTACCCTGTTGCCCTCCTACTCGCCCCTGCGGTTAACAGCAAAGGGAGGAAGTGCAGGTCGGTCAGTCCACCTTTATTTCCCTTCAAAAATGTTGCCTTGCGGTGGATCGCTGCCTGCCGCGCTGCACTCCCGGGGTGAGCCAGTGAAACCCCCCCCCCTCGTGCCTGCCCCCCCTTCTCTTCCGGGGGTTTGCCGCTGAGGCTGGTGTCTGGCAGGTCTCACTGGGCTGAGCCTACCGGCGGGCAGGTGGCTCCGCCGCTGCCCCTCTGTCGTGCTGTGGCGCCAGCCCGCGGTCGTGGCCGGTAAGTGCCACGTTCGGCATTTTTACCAATCACATTTGCACTAGAGTTTACCATTGCATTCAGGGTCCTGTTTGAGAAGCGGCATCCCAAGGCATGGAAATGAAAGAAACACCCATAAGTTTGAAAGGGCAGTCTTTGGTGTTCAGATGTAATAGAAAGTATTTGAGCAAGCCTATAGAATGAAAGCAAACATCGAGAAGCTGAGATCCTCACTGCCGAAAACAACCGAAACTGCACCCCGACGTTGTTAATGATCAAATATGTATTTTGCTGTTGAGAGTAAGTGTACAAACAAGCAGATTTTGTGCAATAGTTCAGGGCTAAGTGCTGCTCCATAGGCAGGTATGTCGGGCAGAATTTAATGTCTGCGGGATTCATTGCCATGGTTTCCTTGCTTAAATAATACTTGAGCCATTTGACGTGAGATTACTTGATGGAGTACATGATGCCTTTGCAGGCGCGCACACACACACAGCACACTTTACTTCAGTAGAATGTGGCTGGTGTGTGTTTCATGGAATGCACCGCCCCGTGTCAAAGAGGAACTTAATCATGTAGGCCCCGCCGCTATTCTGTGCCAAAATGGAACTTAATCTTGGAGAACAACGAAGCTGACAAAAGTTAGGCACTAGATGGCACGTGCAGGAAATAACGCATGCATACTAGCGTAGCACGATGTATTTAGGCCTATTTGTTCACGCTAAAGTAGGGACAGGCAATGTTAAGTCACCCTAACACGATGAAAGCATTTGCTAATGGCATGTTTTATGTTCTGTAGCATGTTGGTCAGTAGACTACTTCCACTCCACAAATCGGTGCTGACCTCGTGGTCACCGTTTTGAATCTCGGCAAGTCCAATCCACCTTCATCCTCCCGAGGTCGGTAACTGACCAATTCCGTGGCTAACAATACACATTAAGCTATTCAGCTTCAAGACGCCTCAAGCAGTGGACGGGCGCTCTTACCTGGCACACGTAGACTAGCGGAGGCCGTGTGTGCCGGAGGTAGGGGAGCAGGACTGGGGTGGGGGAGGGCAAGGTGAGGACCGATGCTATGCCCCAGCGTGAGGTTGCTTCACCTAGTGTGCGCCTTTGTGTTGTTGTGCTAGGATGGAATAGGAACATGTACATTTTATGCTCGTGTCTCCTTATCGAACACGGAGGCCGGACTCAGCACGTGAGCCTCTTACTACAACTCTATTTGTATACGGTGCATGTGATTAGGAGTGCATTGATGCAGTCGCGCAGGGGCCACATACAGAGGTGTTTTATTGTGTTCTACAAGTGTGGTGACATTTGCAGCAGGAGGAATATGCCTTCCTGTGCGCAATGGTGGTCATGGGGCCTACATTTACAAAGGGTGTTTATTATCATTGGGCCTTGGTATCTCGACACGCAAGTGAGTGCCTTGTTCATGTTAAAGTATGTCATATTACAGTGCAACGGATAAGCCATATGTGCGCAAACTTGTTATTGTGACTGATTTCCTTTTAATCTGGTATTAGATATTGGTGCGTGAGGGTACAGCCCATCACGCGCATAAATGTGTGATTTCGAGCGTAAGTATAATGAGAGTATGGTATTATTGGGTCTGAGTACCTTGAGGCCCACTCGTGTTACTTCCAATTTAACACGTGGCGTGGCATTTCCAGCGCGATGGGTAAGCTTTCCTGTGCACAGTTAAGGTAACCTATCTTATGCCTAAGTTTGGTAATACTGGCTGGCTGAAATATCTTTCCTGGTTATTGTTCCCTTGTACGTGTGTTACGAAATTGTCAAGCTATTTATAAGGAAGGCACATTACGATTTCGAATGAGTGTCAGCCGTGACGGTGCTAACCCTCAATACCTGTTACTGCGTTACAATACCATCCCACATCGGTGGCACCTTCCTCTCTAATCCATAGGAACTGGTGCGAGCGCACAAGCCTAATGTCACCAGGTTCGTTTATTTGCAGGATGTGCCGTTATGAAACTTTTCAAATTCATTGTCTCTGTACGCCAATTTGCTCCTGTTTGAGTGCCCGACATAGTGGGAATTTGACGTTAATGTGCAACTTCCTGCCACAAGGGTATCTTGCTATAAGTTGTCCAACCATCCCACTACAATGTGAGGCATTTAGGGGACAGATGACATGCCCTCGATCATTTATCCAAGATAAATATGGGATATTCGGCCAGCGTCATCAGGAGTTTAATAGGTCAGTTACACTGACGATGGAGGGTGCGATGGGTTCATTACAGACTTTGGAAGCGATCCTTTTCGATCCCTGCTTCTATGTCTCTACAGCCATCATGCCCCTCTGTTTAGTAGTGTCATACCCTCCAGCTTCACAGAGTATTAGTTGATCCTCTGATTACTTGCCCGCGAGTTAAGGGTGCATTAGCACGGCCCACTTGCGTACTACTGCTATGGTTTTCCAATTTTGTACCACATACAGGTCTGTCGTAAGCATTGTATTCTTTCTGCAAGTTTTCGCATCTGCAGCATAGTGTCAATTTAGATGGGGGTAATTTAATCCTGGCTGGTATCCTCAGCTTTACTACACACCAGTAACTCCCCGTCCAAAGTGTTTGGGGTCACTGATAGGCATGATGGGCCCTGCGCTATTTGAAGTATAGATGCTTGGTGACCATCAGTATACAGGATTGTCTTCAGCCCAACAATAGAATTATTTCTTAGTTCTCTGCCAGCTGTTGAATCACTTCTTGAGTAATTTTATATGGGAGTCCTCTAGGGACTGCCTTCTTCTAGTACGTCGTTGGCAGTACAGCCTCAGGCTGAGGCTTCAACAGTTCCCTCCTCCTTCCAACGAAATGAGGGGAACATTGCAGGCTGGTGACCCTACATCCCACGGAGCAGCAGGTGCTCTTAACTGATGGCACAGTACTTGCTGCCTGTCAGATCCCGGAGCCGTGGATAAGCAGACAGACAACAGCAGTAGTGTGGAAGAGCATAAATTAGTGGCATGGGACCTTGTCTTCCCAGGGTTTAATTAACATCGCAGGTCCCGGGCTTGTCCATACAACGAGTTCTTGCACCTATTGCTAGGCCCCAGGAGATCGACATACGTACGGGGGTTAACTTTGGATACTATTAGCAAAAGGCAAGACCTAGAATTTGCCTAATTATCCTATTCTAGCACAGCCTAAGACTGTTACACACAGTCTATCCTTTCCATGACAGCACAGTCAAGCTAATACCCTATAGAAATGAGTTTATACAGAATAGTTACCTTTGCTAGCAGGGCCAGGCTGCACCTGCACCTGCTTCCGCACTGGTGCTGGGGCATGGCCCACCCCCCCACCCCCCCAAAATTTTGCTAGACTAAGAGTAGTCTTTGCATACAAGTTGCTAACTTTCTTAAGCACTTGCCCTGGTGGGCCCCACTAGTGCATCCACGGCGTTCGGCCACTTGTCTCCCTCACTTCTCCAGCCATTAAGCAGCGCTCTGGCCTTTTCCAGTGTCGGCACCTATGAGCTTTTTCATCGGTAAGGCACCGAACATTTGCTATTGTTGTGCCCAGGGTGATCAGCCTTTTGATGTTTAAATTTTGCTGGTGGTTGTGTATGTGGGCCACTTCTGATGTTTAATTTTATTGGTGGCGGGGTTAGTGGGCCGCTTCTGAGTGGCCCTGGGGCCTTTTGGTGGTCTCAACCCTCCCTGCTGGTAGACAGGCCCACCCAGGAGTGTATGGTTACGCAGGCGCTTGTGCATCTGGTGCGTCAGGTAACCAATCTTTTCTTGAGTAGCACATAGTGGTGCAAGAGGTTAGATAAGTGCATGTGATTACTAGTTATTCCTGGTAGAAGATCACCTGACAGTTGTCCTGTTGCTGGGAAGATACCTCCACACTCGGGGCAAGTAGAATTACTAGAAGTGTAGGTCCGCCTCCAATGTGGGGAAAGGTCAGGTAGTGTCAGTGGAAGTGTCCCTTGTTGGGAAATCTTGTTTGTCAGTTTTAAGACACACGCCTTCTCCTCTCTCATGCATTAGGCGGCGTAGCCACTCTAAGCTCTCGTCCACTGTGACATAGAGTATGTGACGTATGCTTATATATGACGCATGCTTATGGTAGAGAGAGTGTATTCTCGGTACCTGGCTGACTCTTTCCTTGGGTTAACAATGTGAGGCCTCCCCCCCCCCCCCTTAGTATAGGAGACCTCTTCCATTTTACCCTATGCCTTCTTTTGGTGGGGGCGCCTTAGTGCTCGGGCCAAACACCTAATCTGACCTCTGTCGTGTGGGGGCGGTGGCGGCGGCCTGCGCCCCCCGTGGGTTAGTAGACAGGGGGGCCTGTCACCGTGGCACCCTTCCCGGCCTTTGTGATCTCCCCCCCCCTGACAGCATTGCTGCGGGCGGTGCGGGCTCGTACAGTGATTGGGCACTTGCATCCTTGGCATCCTGTTGGGCAGCTAGGACACAAAGTTTATTTTAGTATAGCGTCATCCCACAACGCCGGGAATCACGCACAGTGTTGTCTAAACACCTTGGCTGCCTGAGGGCTATAAATTCCTTTAGGCCACTCCCAAAGTGAGAAGCTGGCCTGACTTTCCATGTCACCAACCTGGTGCCCCCCCCCCCCTCCTGGGTTCAGTTTATCATATCCCTCATGAGGGTCGTATGTCATTCTTATTGACAGGCTATCCTCGAGGTAGCAGGTACTTGCAGCCGTCTGGCTAAACCAGGGGGCTTGTGATCCCGGCTGTTACCTTGGTAATACTATAGATCACATGTCAGTCTACCTCGCAGGTTGTATCCCAATAGATGCTACGCCCACTGCAGGAGACTTTGTATCCTTCGTGAGTTTAGTGCACAGCGTATACTTGGCAGTTTCAGTTGAAGTTTGAGAACTGCGCTGTGGCAGTAGTCGTACATCATTCGGTTTAGTTTACTGATGTTTGTACGAATGTTATTAGCAGGGGTGGTCCCCTTATCGCTTGGGCTCTTTCAGGGGTATTCCTTCTGACCCGGGTCAGCCTACACTATTGCTGTAGGGGAATTGGTTCCCTGGGGTCTTGGCTGACTATTCTCAGAGGGCTTGTGGTGTCAGCGGCCGTGTCATGTTGCAGGTCTGGAGCTTTCGGGGGCACTTTGTTTCTGTCCCAGCAATCCTTTGCGGGGGTCTTAGTCATCCTTCAGACAAGCTAGCTACAGGTAGCGTGGCCTAAGCCGCTTCCAGACTAATCCGAGAGGGCAGGTGATGCCTGCTGTTAATACCGGTGTATATATGTTTTATCCCGGCAATGCCCCTGTGCTCTTTCGAGTATAGCTGCACAAGCGTTATTCTAAGCACTCTTTCTCCATGTCTGCGGAGAACGGCGTACAGCAGGAGTTACTTACTGGGTATAGCATGCTGACGCCGTGGTGAAAGGATGTGGTTGAGTTGCTGGGCATGTGCTGGAACACCTATTGTCGATTCATAGCACATTCAGCAGTATTGGCCCCTCCTCAGCCTTTGTCTTTCCCCTGGCAGAATGACTTCAGGTAACCAGGTTAGTGGTATGACTTCTGGTAACCGGGATAGGTTACTCCCTGGTTGCATAGCTTTAAACACCCGGGGTATCGGCAGAGTAGGGGCAGAGGGGCCTGGGGTGTCTTTAGACATGTAATGTTCATGTCTGGATCAGGTCGCTTCGAGGTGGACAGGGTCCACTGCTCCCCTGTGGCTGTGGTCTTGTTCTTAGACCGTTTAAATGCTCTGCAGAGCAAGGTTCAGGTTTCCCTAAAATCTAAGTGGTGGGGGCCGTGAAAGGTATCCCCCAACGGAGGGGCCTGGGATCCAGCAAACACAAGATGTTTCAGGACGAGGTCAAAGGTTACCTCGAGGAGGATGGTGTTACCCACGCCCGCAGGCTTTGACCTGTTCTTCCTAGATTTTAAGAGGCTTTATGAGCAGAGGTTGCAGGTAATGAGGAGTAGCAGTGGTGGGGGGGCCTGTGCGGCAGCGGGTACCACCGCACAGGCTGTGGCGGAGTTACTGGGCGATCCGGAAGAAGAGAGGTGCAAATGATGTACTTCAGCGGGCACATAGGGGTGCCAGAGCCTAACCTGTATCCTCCGGGGAGGTGCAGGAATTCGTGTCGGCGCCCCAGTAGTCCTTCGGGCGGTTGTGGGCCTGTGCAACCGGGGGTTTGCCTAGTCACGCCCCACAAGGGGCGTGTCAGTATTTATAATTTTTATTATACAGCAGTTGGGTGCTTTGCCACTGTGCTGTTTGGCTCAACAGGCGGGCAGGTGGCGAGAATGCAGCCTGCCCGGGATCGCCCGTAATGTCTACCCACCGTTATTACATATGTTGTATGTAAATAAACCTGCAGCAATTTTTCTCCCAAACTTACGTTGTCTGTGTATTATTTTGCACGTTTGGGGAACTAGGGGGTGGGAGTCTTCTGTGGCCCTGATGTGACTATGCGCCTGCCCGAGGCCACGCAGTGGCAATTGAGAGGGCGGGCCACTAGTCACGGAGGGCTGTCCCGCCCCCAGCAGGATGTTAGCCTCTCCTCCCCTCTGGTTGGAGGAGGTGGCTGGTCGTTATTCTCGTCCAGGGGCGGCGGGGAGGGGCCTCCGTGGGTACTTAGGCTGCTGCACCACGTTGGAGGGCCTCTTTGCCGCCCCGGACGCCGACGGCGCTCGTCGGGACACTCTTTTCCCTCCCTTGCCTCTAACCCAGAGTGTGGGTATGGGGGGATTTGTGGAGGTTTTTAATGTGTCCATTTATCGTTGCAGGTTGGAGTTAAGCGGAGTTACTGGGCGATCCGGAAGAAGAGAGGTGCAAACGATGTACTTCAGCAGGCACATAGGGGTGCCAGAGCCTAACCTGTATCCTCCGGGGAGGTGCAGGAATTCGTGTCGGCGCCCCAGTAGTCCTTCGGGCGGTTGTGGGCCTGTGCAACCGGGGGTTTGCCTAGTCACGCCCCACAAGGGGCGTGTCAGTATTTATAATTTTTATTATACAGCAGTTGGGTGCTTTGCCACTGTGCTGTTTGGCTCAACAGGCGGGCAGGTGGCGAGAATGCAGCCTGCCCGGGATCGCCCGTAATGTCTACCCACCGTTATTACATATGTTGTATGTAAATAAACCTGCAGCAATTTTTCTCCCAAACTTACGTTGTCTGTGTATTATTTTGCACGTTTGGGGAACTAGGGGGTGGGAGTCTTCTGTGGCCCTGATGTGACTATGCCCTTGACCAGCTGTTAATGTTGCCAGCGGCGCTACCCGCAGGAAGCGGCTCACCACATGCTGTAACACCCCAAACTGGCCCATTGACATTCTGTATGTGGCAATCAGCCCCATACAAAGTGACAATGGGCGGGGTGGGGCTGCTCTTGCGCTTCTAGCAGCCTGTGATTGCAGGAATGGGGGCGGGCAGGTGGAGAGAGGGCGCTCTGTGCCAATGTTTTGAAGCATGTGCGATGCAACAGAAGGTGGCATTTCTTTCAAGCTCCCCCACATCCTGCTCGGCGCCGCGGCACCCCTGGCTTCTCATCACGGCGCACCGGGGTGCCGCGGCGCACACTTTGGGAACCACAGCATTAGGGGATGATGGGCTAATAAAGCTGGCAGTGAGGTGCAATATTGGGAGAGTCTGTTTTCGTACATATCCGGCTGAGGCGGGCAGGCAGCAGGCGAGGCCGGGGACGAAGGAAAGTCTGGATCGGGACGGCGTTTTGATTGAGCAGGGTGGACGGCGTCCACCCTGGAAAGCCTGGAAAATAAGTGGGGGGATGCCGTCCACCCGCGTGGTACCCCGACTCGTGCCCTGCCTTTACTGTATACAGTAACAGTACCCCTCGCACCAACAGCATATGTATCCTCTTTAGGCGATACCCAGGGCACGAGTCGGGGTACCACGCGGGTGGACGGCATCCCCCCACTTATTTTCCAGGCTTTCCAGGGTGGACGCCGTCCACCCTGCTCAATCAAACGCCGTCCCGATCCAGACTTTCCTTCATCCCCGGCCTCGCCTGCTGCCTGCCCGCCTCAGCCGGATATGTACGAAAACAGACTCTCCCAATATTGCACCTCACTGCCAGCTTTATTAGCCCATCATCCCCTAATGCTGTGGTTCCCAAAGTGTGTGCCGCGGCACCCCGGTGCGCCGTGATGAGAAGCCAGGGGTGCCGCGGCGCCGAGCAGGATGTGGGGGAGCTTGAAAGAAATGCCACCTTCTGTTGCATCGCACATGCTTCAAAACATTGGCACAGAGCGCCCTCTCTCCACCTGCCCGCCCCCATTCCTGCAATCACAGGCTGCTAGAAGCGCAAGAGCAGCCCCTCCCCGCCCATTGTCACTTTGTATGGGGCTGATTGCCACATACAGAATGTCAATGGGCCAGTTTGGGGTGTTACAGCATGTGGTGAGCCGCTTCCTGCGGGTAGCGCCGCTGGCAACATTAACAGCTGGTCAAGGGCATAGTCACATCAGGGCCACAGAAGACTCCCACCCCCTAGTTCCCCAAACGTGCAAAATAATACACAGACAACATAAGTTTGGGAGAAAAATTGCTGCAGGTTTATTTACATACAACATATGTAATAACGGTGGGTAGACATTACGGGCGATCCCGGGCAGGCTGCATTCTCGCCACCTGCCCGCCTGTTGAGCCAAACAGCACAGTGGCAAAGCACCCAACTGCTGTATAATAAAAATTATAAATACTGACACGCCCCTTGTGGGGCGTGACTAGGCAAACCCCCGGTTGCACAGGCCCACAACCGCCCGAAGGACTACTGGGGCGCCGACACGAATTCCTGCACCTCCCCGGAGGATACAGGTTAGGCTCTGGCACCCCTATGTGCCCGCTGAAGTACATCGTTTGCACCTCTCTTCTTCCGGATCGCCCAGTAACTCCGCTTAACTCCAACCTGCAACGATAAATGGACACATTAAAAACCTCCACAAATCCCCCCATACCCACACTCTGGGTTAGAGGCAAGGGAGGGAAAAGAGTGTCCCGACGAGCGCCGTCGGCGTCCGGGGCGGCAAAGAGGCCCTCCAACGTGGTGCAGCAGCCTAAGTACCCACGGAGGCCCCTCCCCGCCGCCCCTGGACGAGAATAACGACCAGCCACCTCCTCCAACCAGAGGGGAGGAGAGGCTAACATCCTGCTGGGGGCAGGACAGCCCTCCGTGACTAGTGGCCCGCCCTCTCAATGGCCACTGCGTGGCCTCGGGCAGGCGCATAGTCACATCAGGGCCACAGAAGACTCCCACCCCCTAGTTCCCCAAACGTGCAAAATAATACACAGACAACGTAAGTTTGGGAGAAAAATTGCTGCAGGTTTATTTACATACAACATATGTAATAACGGTGGGTAGACATTACGGGCGATCCCGGGCAGGCTGCATTCTCGCCACCTGCCCGCCTGTTGAGCCAAACAGCACAGTGGCAAAGCACCCAACTGCTGTATAATAAAAATTATAAATACTGACACGCCCCTTGTGGGGCGTGACTAGGCAAACCCCCGGTTGCACAGGCCCACAACCGCCCGAAGGACTACTGGGGCGCCGACACGAATTCCTGCACCTCCCCGGAGGATACAGGTTAGGCTCTGGCACCCCTATGTGCCCGCTGAAGTACATCATTTGCACCTCTCTTCTTCCGGATCGCCCAGTAACTCCGCCACAGCCTGTGCGGTGGTACCCGCTGCCGCACAGGCCCCCCCACCACTGCTACTCCTCATTACCTGCAACCTCTGCTCATAAAGCCTCTTAAAATCTAGGAAGAACAGGTCAAAGCCTGCGGGCGTGGGTAACACCATCCTCCTCGAGGTAACCTTTGACCTCGTCCTGAAACATCTTGTGTTTGCTGGATCCCAGGCCCCTCCGTTGGGGGAAACCTTTCACGGCCCCCACCACTTAGATTTTAGGGAAACCTGAACCTTGCTCTGCAGAGCATTTAAACGGTCTAAGAACAAGACCACAGCCACAGGGGAGCAGTGGACCCTGTCCACCTCGAAGCGACCTGATCCAGACATGAACATTACATGTCTAAAGACACCCCAGGCCCCTCTGCCCCTACTCTGCCGATACCCCGGGTGTTTAAAGCTATGCAACCAGGGAGTAACCTATCCCGGTTACCAGAAGTCATACCACTAACCTGGTTACCTGAAGTCATTCTGCCAGGTGAAAGACAAAGGCTGAGGAGGGGCCAATACTGCTGAATGTGCTATGAATCGACAATAGGTGTTCCAGCACATGCCCAGCAACTCAACCACATCCTTTCACCACGGCGTCAGCATGCTATACCCAGTAAGTAACTCCTGCTGTACGCCGTTCTCCGCAGACATGGAGAAAGAGTGCTTAGAATAACGCTTGTGCAGCTATACTCGAAAGAGCACAGGGGCATTGCCGGGATAAAACATATATACACCGGTATTAACAGCAGGCATCACCTGCCCTCTCGGATTAGTCTGGAAGCGGCTTAGGCCACGCTACCTGTAGCTAGCTTGTCTGAAGGATGACTAAGACCCCCGCAAAGGATTGCTGGGACAGAAACAAAGTGCCCCCGAAAGCTCCAGACCTGCAACATGACACGGCCGCTGACACCACAAGCCCTCTGAGAATAGTCAGCCAAGACTCCAGGGAACCAATTCCCCTACAGCAATAGTGTAGGCTGACCCGGGTCAGAAGGAATACCCCTGTAAGAGCCCAAGCGATAAGGGGACCACCCCTGCTAATAACATTCGTACAAACATCAGTAAACTAAACCGAATGATGTACGACTACTGCCACAGCGCAGTTCTCAAACTTCAACTGAAACTGCCAAGTATACGCTGTGCACTAAACTCACGAAGGATACAAAGTCTCCTGCAGTGGGCGTAGCATCTATTGGGATACAACCTGCGAGGTAGACTGACATGTGATCTATAGTATTACCAAGGTAACAGCCGGGATCACAAGCCCCCTGGTTTAGCCAGACGGCTGCAAGTACCTGCTACCTCGAGGATAGCCTGTCAATAAGAATGACATACGACCCTCATGAGGGATATGATAAACTGAACCCAGGAGGGGGGGGGGGGCACCAGGTTGGTGACATGGAAAGTCAGGCCAGCTTCTCACTTTGGGAGTGGCCTAAAGGAATTTATAGCCCTCAGGCAGCCAAGGTGTTTAGACAACACTGTGCGTGATTCCCGGCGTTGTGGGATGACGCTATACTAAAATAAACTTTGTGTCCTAGCTGCCCAACAGGATGCCAAGGATGCAAGTGCCCAATCACTGTACGAGCCCGCACCGCCCGCAGCAATGCTGTCAGGGGGGGGGGGAGATCACAAAGGCCGGGAAGGGTGCCACGGTGACAGGCCCCCCTGTCTACTAACCCACGGGGGGCGCAGGCCGCCGCCACCGCCCCCACACGACAGAGGTCAGATTAGGTGTTTGGCCCGAGCACTAAGGCGCCCCCACCAAAAGAAGGCATAGGGTAAAATGGAAGAGGTCTCCTATACTAAGGGGGGGGGGAGGCCTCACATTGTTAACCCAAGGAAAGAGTCAGCCAGGTACCGAGAATACACTCTCTCTACCATAAGCATGCGTCATATATAAGCATACGTCACATACTCTATGTCACAGTGGACGAGAGCTTAGAGTGGCTACGCCGCCTAATGCATGAGAGAGGAGAAGGCGTGTGTCTTAAAACTGACAAACAAGATTTCCCAACAAGGGACACTTCCACTGACACTACCTGACCTTTCCCCACATTGGAGGCGGACCTACACTTCTAGTAATTCTACTTGCCCCGAGTGTGGAGGTATCTTCCCAGCAACAGGACAACTGTCAGGGGATCTTCTACCAGGAATAACTAGTAATCACATGCACTTATCTAACCTCTTGCACCACTATGTGCTACTCAAGAAAAGATTGGTTACCTGACGCACCAGATGCACAAGCGCCTGCGTAACCATACACTCCTGGGTGGGCCTGTCTACCAGCAGGGAGGGTTGAGACCACCAAAAGGCCCCAGGGCCAGTCAGAAGCGGCCCACTAACCCCGCCACCAATAAAATTAAACATCAGAAGTGGCCCACATACACAACCACCAGCAAAATTTAAACATCAAAAGGCTGATCACCCTGGGCACAACAATAGCAAATGTTCGGTGCCTTACCGATGAAAAAGCTCATAGGTGCCGACACTGGAAAAGGCCAGAGCGCTGCTTAATGGCTGGAGAAGTGAGGGAGACAAGTGGCCGAACGCCGTGGATGCACTAGTGGGGCCCACCAGGGCAAGTGCTTAAGAAAGTTAGCAACTTGTATGCAAAGACTACTCTTAGTCTAGCAAAATTTTGGGGGGGTGGGGGGGTGGGCCATGCCCCAGCACCAGTGCGGAAGCAGGTGCAGGTGCAGCCTGGCCCTGCTAGCAAAGGTAACTATTCTGTATAAACTCATTTCTATAGGGTATTAGCTTGACTGTGCTGTCATGGAAAGGATAGACTGTGTGTAACAGTCTTAGGCTGTGCTAGAATAGGATAATTAGGCAAATTCTAGGTCTTGCCTTTTGCTAATAGTATCCAAAGTTAACCCCCGTACGTATGTCGATCTCCTGGGGCCTAGCAATAGGTGCAAGAACTCGTTGTATGGACAAGCCCGGGACCTGCGATGTTAATTAAACCCTGGGAAGACAAGGTCCCATGCCACTAATTTATGCTCTTCCACACTACTGCTGTTGTCTGTCTGCTTATCCACGGCTCCGGGATCTGACAGGCAGCAAGTACTGTGCCATCAGTTAAGAGCACCTGCTGCTCCGTGGGATGTAGGGTCACCAGCCTGCAATGTTCCCCTCATTTCGTTGGAAGGAGGAGGGAACTGTTGAAGCCTCAGCCTGAGGCTGTACTGCCAACGACGTACTAGAAGAAGGCAGTCCCTAGAGGACTCCCATATAAAATTACTCAAGAAGTGATTCAACAGCTGGCAGAGAACTAAGAAATAATTCTATTGTTGGGCTGAAGACAATCCTGTATACTGATGGTCACCAAGCATCTATACTTCAAATAGCGCAGGGCCCATCATGCCTATCAGTGACCCCAAACACTTTGGACGGGGAGTTACTGGTGTGTAGTAAAGCTGAGGATACCAGCCAGGATTAAATTACCCCCATCTAAATTGACACTATGCTGCAGATGCGAAAACTTGCAGAAAGAATATAATGCTTACGACAGACCTGTATGTGGTACAAAATTGGAAAACCATAGCAGTAGTACGCAAGTGGGCCGTGCTAATGCACCCTTAACTCGCGGGCAAGTAATCAGAGGATCAACTAATACTCTGTGAAGCTGGAGGGTATGACACTACTAAACAGAGGGGCATGATGGCTGTAGAGACATAGAAGCAGGGATCGAAAAGGATCGCTTCCAAAGTCTGTAATGAACCCATCGCACCCTCCATCGTCAGTGTAACTGACCTATTAAACTCCTGATGACGCTGGCCGAATATCCCATATTTATCTTGGATAAATGATCGAGGGCATGTCATCTGTCCCCTAAATGCCTCACATTGTAGTGGGATGGTAGGACAACTTATAGCAAGATACCCTTGTGGCAGGAAGTTGCACATTAACGTCAAATTCCCACTATGTCGGGCACTCAAACAGGAGCAAATTGGCGTACAGAGACAATGAATTTGAAAAGTTTCATAACGGCACATCCTGCAAATAAACGAACCTGGTGACATTAGGCTTGTGCGCTCGCACCAGTTCCTATGGATTAGAGAGGAAGGTGCCACCGATGTGGGATGGTATTGTAACGCAGTAACAGGTATTGAGGGTTAGCACCGTCACGGCTGACACTCATTCGAAATCGTAATGTGCCTTCCTTATAAATAGCTTGACAATTTCGTAACACACGTACAAGGGAACAATAACCAGGAAAGATATTTCAGCCAGCCAGTATTACCAAACTTAGGCATAAGATAGGTTACCTTAACTGTGCACAGGAAAGCTTACCCATCGCGCTGGAAATGCCACGCCACGTGTTAAATTGGAAGTAACACGAGTGGGCCTCAAGGTACTCAGACCCAATAATACCATACTCTCATTATACTTACGCTCGAAATCACACATTTATGCGCGTGATGGGCTGTACCCTCACGCACCAATATCTAATACCAGATTAAAAGGAAATCAGTCACAATAACAAGTTTGCGCACATATGGCTTATCCGTTGCACTGTAATATGACATACTTTAACATGAACAAGGCACTCACTTGCGTGTCGAGATACCAAGGCCCAATGATAATAAACACCCTTTGTAAATGTAGGCCCCATGACCACCATTGCGCACAGGAAGGCATATTCCTCCTGCTGCAAATGTCACCACACTTGTAGAACACAATAAAACACCTCTGTATGTGGCCCCTGCGCGACTGCATCAATGCACTCCTAATCACATGCACCGTATACAAATAGAGTTGTAGTAAGAGGCTCACGTGCTGAGTCCGGCCTCCGTGTTCGATAAGGAGACACGAGCATAAAATGTACATGTTCCTATTCCATCCTAGCACAACAACACAAAGGCGCACACTAGGTGAAGCAACCTCACGCTGGGGCATAGCATCGGTCCTCACCTTGCCCTCCCCCACCCCAGTCCTGCACCCCTACCTCCGGCACACACGGCCTCCGCTAGTCTATGTGTGCCAGGTAAGAGCGCCCGTCCACTGCTTGAGGCGTCTTGAAGCTGAATAGCTTAATGTGTATTGTTAGCCACGGAATTGGTCAGTTACCGACCTCGGGAGGATGAAGGTGGATTGGACTTGCCGAGATTCAAAACGGTGACCCCGAGGTCAGCACCGATTCGTGGAGTGGAAGTAGTCTACTGACCAACATGCTACAGAACATAAAACATGCCATTAGCAAATGCTTTCATCGTGTTAGGGTGACTTAACATTGCCTGTCCCTACTTTAGCGTGAACAAATAGGCCTAAATACATCGTGCTACGCTAGTATGCATGCGTTATTTCCTGCACGTGCCATCTAGTGCTTAACTTTTGTCAGCTTCGTTGTTCTCCAAGATTAAGTTCCATTTTGGCACAGAATAGCGGCGGGGCCTACATGATTAAGTTCCTCTTTGACACGGGGAGGTGCATTCCATGAAACACTCACACCAGCCACATTCTACTGAAGTAAAGTGTGCTGTGTGTGTGTGCGCGCCTGCAAAGGCATCATGTACTCCATCAAGTAATCTCACGTCAAATGGCTCAAGTATTATTTAAGCAAGGAAACCATGGCAATGAATCCCGCAGACATTAAATTCTGCCCGACATACCTGCCTATGGAGCAGCACTTAGCCCTGAACTATTGCACAAAATCTGCTTGTTTGTACACTTACTCTCAACAGCAAAATACATATTTGATCATTAACAACGTCGGGGTGCAGTTTCGGTTGTTTTCGGCAGTGAGGATCTCAGCTTCTCGATGTTTGCTTTCATTCTATAGGCTTGCTCAAATACTTTCTATTACATCTGAACACCAAAGACTGCCCTTTCAAACTTATGGGTGTTTCTTTCATTTCCATGCCTTGGGATGCCGCTTCTCAAACAGGACCCTGAATGCAATGGTAAACTCTAGTGCAAATGTGATTGGTAAAAATGCCGAACGTGGCACTTACCGGCCACGACCGCGGGCTGGCGCCACAGCACGACAGAGGGGCAGCGGCGGAGCCACCTGCCCGCCGGTAGGCTCAGCCCAGTGAGACCTGCCAGACACCAGCCTCAGCGGCAAACCCCCGGAAGAGAAGGGGGGGCAGGCACGAGGGGGGGGGGTTTCACTGGCTCACCCCGGGAGTGCAGCGCGGCAGGCAGCGATCCACCGCAAGGCAACATTTTTGAAGGGAAATAAAGGTGGACTGACCGACCTGCACTTCCTCCCTTTGCTGTTAACCGCAGGGGCGAGTAGGAGGGCAACAGGGTACCCGCGCCCCAGGGAGGTTCGGACCCACGGTTCCAAGGCGGTTTCCGTTAAACACCCACTACTAGAGCGGGCAGCCCCAGAACCTGTACCTCTAAATCCACCGGGACTCGGGGAAGCAGCATGATGCACGATGCGAAAGCCGTAGTGGGGGGGGGGGGACCCGCATACGGACACACAATGAAAGGCTGGGGGAGCAGAGGCATTAGACGTAATCACATCGACCCTGCCCAGCCCCGGGTGAAAGAATGCCACAAATCGTCCCCACAGGGCCCTGGCCAAGACAGTATAATGTGCGCCTTGGTGAAAAACATTTTTTCCCCACATTCGAACGGGGAACACAACCCACGGGCAGTGCCAGTGACCGCATGATGCTAACATGATCGTTTTTCGACCGAAAGAAAGAGGGGGGGGGAGGGGCTGCGGGCAGGCCTGGGGAAGCGAAGGTATCCGAATCCTCGGCTGCCTTAACGTAACGTGCACCTGGGCCACGCCACCGGGACGTTCCCCAGCCCCACCGGAAGGCTCAAGAGGCAAGCGTAGCCCCTGCGCCGCCATGTGCTAGGGGATAGATCGGGGATCAGACAGCTCCGAGTAGCATGGACTGGGGACACAGAATCACGCCGGCCGCAAAATCCCCATGCCACCAAATGGGGCACGGGAACAAAGACCTCACGGGGAACCGGACGTCCCCCCCCACAGCAGCCCACGCTAATGGGCCGCCTCGCCAGGCTCACGACTCCCGCAGAGGGAGCCGGCGGCGGACAAGGGGGGGGGAATAGGCCAAGGCCTCGCTCACCTCAGTGTTCCAAAAGGATGTCCCGACGCGAAAAGAGTGTCCCGACGAGCGCCGTCGGCGTCCGGGGCGGCAAAGAGGCCCTCCAACGTGGTGCAGCAGCCTAAGTACCCACGGAGGCCCCTCCCCGCCGCCCCTGGACGAGAATAACGACCAGCCACCTCCTCCAACCAGAGGGGAGGAGAGGCTAACATCCTGCTGGGGGCGGGACAGCCCTCCGTGACTAGTGGCCCGCCCTCTCAATGGCCACTGCGTGGCCTCGGGCAGGCGCATTCCCAAAAATCTCACCAGAAGTATGCTGCTTGCCACAGGGTCAGGAGTCTCTCTCTCTCTTCTTTTGGCATATGTTGAAAGCTAACACGATGTGCAACATTTGAAAATGAACGGAGGGTGTAATGTGTTTCAAATAAAAGTTCGATTATTTTAAGACTGTTTTTTCACACATTTTTGTCTAAAATAAAAAAAAAATCTGAGCAGTGAAGGCTCTTGCAGGGCTGTTAATCGGTGAGTCGAGTTCCCAAGAGGTATGTTAGTCCCTTCTCTCCAGCCTGCTTGCTCAAATCAGAGGCGAACACCCCGCAACTGGCTGTGCATAAAAGGCAAGAACCACCCGCTTAATTACTGGAAAGGTGAGGAAGCATGCACCACTCCACTGTACAAGAATCCACAGACACCCCGGAAATGTTTCTTTTGTGACTGCTTTTTTAAACATGTTTGTGCACTTCGGTATATTCAACACAATATTCACCATAATATGATGCAATCGTTTTTCAGTGAACAAGTGTAAAAGTGTTGGGTACCCTAATCTCATGCTGCTGTATCAGCCTTCCATCTTCACTAGATCGATAACATTATGATAATTAATTTGTCTAACAATACATATCAGGTATGACACCTGACAAATGTACATTTCTTATTGTCTTACAGGCTGGATGGGTGAAAGGGTAAATGGTTGGATGGATGAGTGAATGGATGGGTGGGTGGAAGAGTGGATGGATGAGTGAAAGGATGCTTGGGTGAAATGGTACACGGTTGGATGGATGAGTGAATGGATGGATGAAGGGATGGATGACTGAAAGGATGGATGGAAAGATAGACGATGGATAGGTTTTCAAATAGTTGAAAAGGTTTGGATATGGATGGGCACACAGTTGGAAGGACAGAATGAATGGTGAAAGACTGCATGATGGATAAAAGAATTAATAGATGACAATGTACATTTGGAATGGTGGATATCAGGGGTTTGATGGAAGGATGAATGGTTAGATCATTGGACAAGAGAGCTCTTCTGGGGATGGTTGTGATCAGTGGCGTCACAAGGGGGGTGCGGGAGGTGCGGGCCGCACCGGGTGTCACCAGCAGAGGGCTGACACCAAAATGAACTCCTCGCTATTTATTTACTGTTCATGTAACACCGTCCGTATTGTCCCATGCTGTTTATAGTGCAGGGAAATGGATGGATGCCAGAATCTTCCTTTTCCCAGTTCTGCGAGCGCAGCGGCTTTGTCAGGAGGGGCTTGAGTATAAAATGAGCTCCGCCCTTGACCTTCTGCTCGCTATTCTTTTTGCTCGGAGATGCGATCTTGGTCGTGTTCATGTTCCGAGTGCATGTGGGCGTTTGGGGAACACCACATTCAGTGAACACAAAGTCAAGATTGGCCCAATCTCTAATGGTAAGAACTTTCAGAGTTTCGTAAAAAGTCACATTTGCAGTTAATTTTTGGAACCTTTTGAATCATCCGTGTATATATGTTGCGAGGCTTGTCCTGCATTACTGCAGATGTTAATAGGAGAAGCACTGAAAAGACCATTTGATTTCTTTGGACAGCGCTATGATGGGCCAAACGCAGGTAGGTCACAGAGTGTGCAGGATGGCAGGAGGAACGAAACAAGCATTTACAATGCAACGGTTTCGCCTTTGCCAAAGTTAGAGCTATTGGCATTGTAAATGACAATATTTTTATTTATGTGTTGGTTTTGAAAACAGATAAATAAATGGCATTGTCATTTACATTGCCAACAGCTTAATCTCTTGCAAATGTAAGACCTATTGTACCCTACTGGATTTCACTGAAGAAATTCAGAGTCTGGTCTGCAGGTGTCACGTGACAGATGCCCAATTGACAGCTGAGGGGGATTAAATCGTGCTGGGGTGGCACATTAAGGCAACGCTTGCTGAAAGCACTACACTACCCTACTGGAGTGTCAGTCTTTTTGGACATGGTTCACTCACTCATCTTGAAACAGGAAGCTCGCCACCAGTTCCACAAAAAATACCGTCATTAAATCTTTCCTTTTTAAGGGTTGGACATTTCAGTTGGCGTCTGCTCTCAGTCACGCTCGTCTTGTCGCCCATTGTCAATCACGCGCCTCTCTGTGCCTGGCTGTCAAGTGCCGGCGCCATCCTAGTGCGCATCTTCAGTCAGCCACGGTGTGCTAGCCAACCGAACTGCATTATGGGATGGCATGGTGGGTTAAAGAACCTGTTTTACAAACATGTGTCCGTGCTTGTGAGGAGGTAGTGCACCTGTTGAGGGAGAGAGAGTGTGTTTGCATATGTGCGTGCATGCATGTGTGTGTGAATAAGCACTTCCAAGATTTAGTGGGACTAGAGTTTTTATCTACAAGTCATTGTTTTCAGCTGTGTTCTAATGGAATCAAAGCAACACTACACCCCCCATAATGCATAGTGTGATCACATAAAAGTACAGAACTGGAAAGAGTGTCCATAATGACCAGCAAGACGGTTTTCACCCTAAGAAGGATGTGCTTCAGTCTCCAGTGCCACGGGCGAGTGGAAACACACACTGTGCTGGTGGAGAAGTAGAAGAAGTACAAGTGTCCATAGAAGAGAAGTAGAGGGGATGCACTCTCCATTCCCTATGCACTCTCCACTCCCTATGCACTCTCCACTCTCCACTCCGTATGCACTATCCACTCCCTATGCACTCTCCACTCTCCACTCCGTATGCACTATCCACTCCCTATGCACTCTCCACTCCCTATGCACTCTCCACTCCCTACGCACTCTCCACTCTCCACTCCCTACGCACTCTCCACTCTCCACTCCCTACGCACTCTCCACTCCCTATGCACTCTCCACTCCCTATGCACTCTCCACTCTCCACTCCGTATGCACTATCCACTCCCTATGCACTCCCCACTCCGTATGCACTATCCACTCCCTATGCACTCTCCACTCCCTACGCACTCTCCACTCTCCACTCCCTACGCACTCTCCACTCCCTACGCACTCTCCACTCTCCACTCCCTACGCACTCTCCACTCCCTACGCACTCTCCACTCCCTACGCACTCTCCACTCTCCACTCCCTATCCACTCTCCACTCTCCACTCCCTATCCACTCTCCACTCCCTATGCACTCTCCACTCCCTATGCACTCTCCACTCTGCACTCCCTATGCACTCTCCACTCTGCACTCCCTATGCACTCTCCACTCTGCACTCCCTATGCACTCTCCACTCTGCACTCCCTATGCACTCTCCACTCTCCACTCCCTATGCACTCTCCACTCCCTATGCACTCTCCACTCCCTATGCACTCTCCACTCCCTATGCACTCTCCACTCCCTATGCACTCTCCACTCTCCACTCCCTATGCGCACTCCACTCCCTCGAGCTGCACTCCCTATGCACTCTCCACTCCCTATGCACTCTCCACTCCCTATCCACTCTGCACTCCCTATGCACTCTCCACTCTGCACTCCCTATGCACTCTCCACTCCCTATGCACTCTCCACTCCCTATGCACTCTCCACTCCATATGCACTCTCCACTCCATATGCACTCTCCACTCCCTATGCACTCTCCACTCCCTATGCACTCTCCACTCCCTATGCACTCCCTATGCACTCTCCACTCCCTATGCACTCTCCACTCCCTATGCACTCTCCACTCCCTATGCACTCTCCACTCCCTATGCACTCCCTATGCACTCTCCACTCCCTATGCACTCTCAACTCCCTATGCACTCTCAACTCCCTATGCACTCTCCACTCTCCACTCCATCTTATCCCGGTCCCAAGGTTAAACTGATGTCAATGAGAAGACCTTATAGACAAAAAGTTTGGTTGGAGAAATCACATTATCAAGCAGTGCTATGGCATCGGTTATTAAATGCTAATATGTTCAATGACGTGAAAGCATTTTGGGATGTCCTCAATGAATTGGAAAAGGGAGGCAATAGGGCCTATACTGTTAATATTATGGAGGAATTTAAGTATCAAACATACGTTTTTTCAATAATAAATTACATAGGAATTCTAATTTATTTTTTCAATACTAATAGCGCTTAGAAAAGGCCTTGAATAGCGTCACAACCACTTAGTCCCAGTATAAAGTCTCCGAGTTATCAAGTATGAGGCAAACTGAAGGAACTGCAAGTTTCATAGGCTGATGTAGAAGAGTTGTCAACGGTTCGGTCCCAAACAGAAGCAATCAGTAAGACGATCCTCAGGACACTGTCCGTAAACAATCAAGGTGGATCTTTTGAGGAAGAATTATAGGTATATACAACTGTACTAAATAAAAAAAAATAATAGATAACATGCCATCTACAGAATACAGCCTTGCTTTTATAACTCTGAGATTTTATAGCTGGGCTACGTGATTGTTACATCATTCAAGCCTCTTCTATATACTATTATGGAATTCAATTATTGCTGTGCCCTTATTGGTGTGCATTGTCTAATGTGGCTGGTCATATCCCTCTAAAATTATTTCATAATTATTCAATTTAGTACTGAAGAAAACAAAATTAACTCCTATGTAATTGAGTACTGAAAAAAACTTGGATTAAATTGCTCATTGTACACGCCGTTAAGCCTCTTCATCAATTGAGCATTCATTCGATATATTCTTTTCCCCAAAAAAATATGCCTATATAATGAAATTGATTGTGGATTGGAAATTATGCGACCACTCATGAATTTTTAGATTTCATAACACAAAATAATTCCTTCAGAAGGTCCCTTGTTGATGTTGTTCAAGAGCAATCTCCCTGAGGGAATTTTTGAATTGCGCTAGTGTTTTTATAGTAGTGGTTGTGTTAGATGTCAAGAATACACTGTATTTTCAAATCTGAGAGCATACAATCTTTCAATGACAGTTACTCACCTTTGCTAGGTCCCTCACTTATAGGGTTACAACTTGCTCGATGTAGTCAGGACATATAATGTTGTGCGTGTTTCTACAACTCGTTGCCTTCATCTTTATTAGTCCAGTTGGTTTGATTGTAGCAAACCAAAGCTAGAACTTTTAGAATTAATAAGGTTGTAAAAAAAAGAAGCCTAAGAGCTGAAACATATTTTCCTAATAACAGTTGGTAAACCCGCTGCCCTTTTTTATTGCATAGGGTACAGCTCTTATAATAATTATGCTCTTTAGATCACACCCCATAATAACTATTATGAAATTTTACGACACCCATGTGTCTGGCGCACAGATGCCTAATTGTGCCTGTCTTGCTCTATAACTGGTACTATAATATTGCAATTGTATCTATGTAGGTCTTACACCCCTTACGAGGCATTTAAGAATTTTGGGCCGGCAGGAAGCTGCTCCGGAACCTAAGGATAATGTTTAATTCAGTGGTTATGGAGATTAGTTACATGCTCTCAAGGAAACCATACATGTATTTACTTCAGGTTCTTTGTTGTACATTGATGGGAGTTCGGCGTGATCATTATTGGAGGGGATGGGGTTATGGGAGTTCATGCATATGGCTGGTAGGATTAACAAATTAGCTAGATGGGATTAGATACTGTTAATTGTCAAGGGTATGACTTTCAAAGCAGTGATCTTTGGATTGCGGTATGGGCAGGACACTTGCAAAAATACAATAATAGAATACAAATATTTAATAATAATAGCAATGAAGGCAAAAATGCATGTGATTTGGAGAATGTTTTGAGTCTACACCATTTTTTCTTGCAAAGATATAGGAATTGTTCATTTTTGAGACAGCATGCAATCTGATGGTGCAATCCGAGGGTGCAATCCTGCATGAATTTAGAATCTACAAAATACATAATTCTCACCCATCTAAGGCAAAAGTAGATCTTCACCCTGCATCCCAAAAACATTTTTCAAGCCAAGCTAAATATACCATTTGCAGTGTTTGTTCCTAGTCCACATAGTTAGGAGTGCTTTTGTGAATTCATCAAGACTCTGGGTTTTCAAGTGTTTTTCAAGGAGGAGCGGCGTGATTGTCTCACATGGACCATTAGTAATGGTTATAATAAGCAAAGACTGTCTCCCAGTTGGGGAGACTCCCTACAATTCAGAGGGGCCTTGACTGATTCCAGGCCTGTGCGGCTGTGCCTAAACGGCTTGTAAATCTTGAAATCTAGACAACACTAAGCTGTGCCCCTTACCTTCCAGGTCAAAAGCAGCACATTGATGATAGCCAGCAGAGGACAGGGTCCGTTTTCATTCTGGGTAACAATTGGAGTCTTCTGCTCCTTCCACAGTAACCACTTGATGTGATAGACAGACTGCCCAGTGCCGCGCTCCCGCCCCGCCGGCTCCTCCAGACCCTCGCTGACACTGAGGTCCGAACTGGGGTGGGAGGGCAGGTGGGAAGATGACTCTTGGGAGTCCAGGCTGGGAGAGGTGGCTGCAGGGGGAGAGCTGGAAGAAGGAACTTTATGTGGGGAGCTTCCTCCGGGTGTGGAGGGGGGGGTTGGGGACTCACGATGACAGGTGGATGAAGAGGCCCCGGGTGGCAAGAGGGTGGGTAGGGAAGCCACAGGCAGGGGCTTCAATGAAACATCTGCAGAGATTAAGTGGCTGGGCGGGGCAGATCCGGGTTCCAAGGGGTTTGGCGAGGTGGAGAGGGAGGGCAATGTGAAGGGTGGCGACAAGGGGTTGGGCAAGGCAAGCTCGGAACCTGACGAAACAGCCGTCGGGGGTAGGGGTATGCGAGGACAAGCCTCGGAGAACGAGGGGTCTTGAAAGGCAGTCTCTGCAGACTGAGAGGTTTCAACGGTGGTCTTGGGCTCTAAGTGGCTATGATGAGGAGAGGCCGCAGGTGGAGATGGGGTGTGAGAGTCCTCGTAGACGGGCAGTGGGACAGCCCTGAGGGGAAGGGGATTGGGAGAGGCGGCGCTGATGTTCAGCGAAGAGGCCCCGGACGGGGGGGGGCTGTGCTCGGAATTGTCCGGGGCTTCTTCGTGCTCCCGCTGCCTAGGGAGCAGGGAGCCGCCGCTGGCCTCGGGGCTTCCGGGAGGTGCCCAGTCCGGGGGTCCGGGACATTGTGCCTCGGGGGCCTCCCCCTGTGAAGGTGCGCTGATGGGGCCGCCCTGACTGTCGTCACAAACGGGTTGCGGCTTCCATGGCTGGGTGCTCATCCTCTCCTCCGGGATGTGGGCAGCTATTCCTCCTCCTCCTCCTCCAGCGAAGTCCGCTGCCTGCTCGCTCTCCATGCGGCTGATCGGAAGGTAAAAATGTCAAGCGGGAGGGGGCGGGAAAGGGGGAGGAGAGACGCAGAAGACGGCCGGAGCAGGAAGGCGGGTGCCGGCTCAATGCCGGACCAGATTCGGGGGCGGGAGAGAACACGGACGACGGGAGGGGGGCGGGAGATAACACGGACGGCGGGAGGGGGGCGGGAGAGGACACGGACGGCGGGAGGGGGGCGGGAGAGAACACGGACGGCGGGAGGGGGGCGGGAGAGGACACGGACGGCGGGAAAGGGGAGGGAACGGGAAACAACGTAACTCCGCCCAGGGAAAAAATCTCGGGAACGCCCCCGAATCTGGTCCGGCCTTGACGGACAGATCCGGCACTCAATGGCTAGCCTCCATTTATGGAGCTAGCCAATGAGAGCCGGGGGACGTTCCCGAAGTCCTTATTGTCAACAAAGGATTTCACCTGCGCTGAAAAGGTGCGCAGAGCGCAGCCTTTCGGCAGGCGAAACCCAAAAAGGCCTCACCCTGTTTGCCACGCCTGCCCTAGACAATGGATGTTCAGTTGAATCATACAAAAGTATTAAAAAAAGGCTCCGATACTCAGCACATCGAAGCGGGGTAGGAGCGGGGTAGGCGCAAATTTGCGTGCACAAATTCAAAGCGCATTTCATGAGTTTATTTCAGTCACTTTGAGAAGAGCCAAAAACTGTGGGAGAAACCATGTGGGGGGAGAAGGCGACGAGGAAAGGGTTAAAAGAGCAGCAGGCAGGGGAGGGAGGTGCAGGCGGAGGGGGTGGATGGTGCAAGCAGAGAAGGAGATGATGCAGGCTGAGAGGGAGACGGTGCAGCCAGAGGGAGAGATGGTGCAAGGGGATGAGATGGTGCAGGCAGGGGATGAGATGGTGCAGGCAGGGGATGAGATGGTGCAGGCAGGGGGTGAGATGGTGCAGGCAGGGGGTGAGATGGTGCAGGCAGAGGGGAGACGGAGTAGGCAGAGGGCAGATGTTGCAGGCAGAGGGGAGATGGTGCAGGCAGAGGGGAGATGGTGCAGGCAGAGGGGAGATGGTGCAGGCAGAGGGGAGATGGTGCAGGCAGAGGGAGAGATGGTGCAGACAGAGGGAGAGATGGTGCAGGCAGAGTGGAAATGGTGCAGGCAGAGTGCAAATGGTGCAGGCAGAGGGAGAGATGGTGCAGGCAGAGGGAGAGATGGTGCAGGCATGGGATGAGATGGTGCAGGCAGGGGGTGAGACGGAACAGGCAGAGGGGAGACGGAACAGGCAGAGGGCAGATGTTGCAGGCAGAGGGGAGATGGTGCAGGCAGAGGGAAGATGGTGCAGGCAGAGGGGAGATGGTGTGGACAGAGGGAGAGATGGTGCAGACAGAGGGAGAGATGGTGCAGGCAGGGGATGAGATGGTGCAGGCGGAGGGGAGACGGAGCAGGCAGAGGGCAGATGTTGCAGGCAGAGGGGAGATGGTGCAGGCAGAGGGAGAGATGGTGCAGACAGAGGGAGAGATGGTGCAGACAGAGGGAGAGATGGTGCAGCCAGAGGGAGAGATGGTGCAGGCAGAGTGGAAATGGTGCAGGTAGAGTGGAAATGGTGCAGGCAGAGGGAGAGCTGGTGCAGGCAGAGGGAGAGCTGGTGCAGGCAGAGGGAGAGATGGTGCAGGCGGAGGGAGAGATGGTGCAGGCGGAGGGAGAGATGGTGCAGGCGGAGGGAGAGATGGGAGCCATCCTATTCAACAGATCTCCCTGCCTTGCATTTGTCCTGCTCACACCTGTCATGATGTCACTTCCTGTCGTGATGTCACTTCCTGTCGTGATGTCACGTCCTGTTGTGATGTCACTTCCTGTTGTGATGTCACTTCCTGTCGTGATGTCACTTCCTGTGACCACGCCTAACTTGGAGAGTCCCCCCACTTCTTTTTTTAGGACTTGTGCCCTGGCGATACCTAATAATTGGCAGGACTAGAAGTCGGGGAGGGGTGTGTGTGTGTGCTTGTTTTATACTGAGGCACTGTCTTCTACATAAAAACTGTTAAATCCTTCTTGTCTCTAATTATATTTCTTGATTTCAGATGGTATTTTAAATGTGCCTAAAACCCGTTTCATTCCGTGTGTATTTCTTATGGGGAACATATGTTCAGTTTCCTGATGGCAGGAGCAGTGTGTGCGAAACCCCAATGTTTGATCTGCTCTATGCAAATGCTCAGGTTTCAGTGTTAGTTAAAATGACTCATGCATGTACTCGGGGCGGGAAACAGTCGGAACACGTAACCACGCTTGCCTTAACCACGCATATGCCTTAATCATGCATATCTAGTTGCCGGCTGGCAGGCGGAAGTAAGAAGAAGGTTCCGGAGAGGACACGACGCAGTGAGGTAAGTGGGGGTTTGGGGTCATGGGGTTAGTTTGTATGGGTTGGGGTCGTTTTCAGGGCGGGGGCGTCGGAAGTTTTAGCGCAGGGGGCAGGGAAGGGGCAGTTTTCAGGCCGAAAGGGCAGTTGGGTTGGGGCAGGTAGGAGGTGGGGATAGGTTTAAGGGGGTGGGGCTGGTTTTAAGGATTAGGGAGCGGGGCTGGGGTCAGAGTACTTTTTAGGGGACAGAAAAGAGGCAGTTTTAAGGCCGAAGGGGCAGTTGGGCTGGGACAGGAGGAAGGTTGGGGGAGGCTTTAGGGGGTGGGGGGTGGTTTTAGAGCTCACGGAAGGGGGCTGGGGTAGCAATAGTTTTTAGAGGGCTAAGTTTTGGGGCTCGGGACAGGGGGCAGGAAAGGGGCAGTTTTCAGGCCGAGGAGGCATTTGAGGTGGGGTAGGCTTTTGGGGATGATGCCTGGTTTTAGGTCTCAAGGAGGGGGGTTGGGTTCAGTATAGTTTTTGGCGGCTAGGAGGTCGGGTTTTAAGGATCACGATAGGGGGTCAGGGTAGTTTACAGAGCTGGGGCAGGTAGAATAGACTGCATGAGGGTGGACTCTTAGGGCTCACGAATTTGCATGGTAAAGGCAGGCCTTGTAAAGGCAAGCATAGTAAAGATGCGATCGGGGTTAAAGCCGCTTTGTTCAGGCATGCATTGTTGAGGCATGTGTTGTTCCATCACACAACCACTGAGGTTGCAACTGGATGCTGCAAATGGAGTTTCCTGTGTGATATTACCAGTCAGACTCTTGTCTAAGTGACTCCAGCGAGAGACTGGAAAATATCACTTAGGAAACAATCTGCAAAAATCAATTGCACTTCATTTTCAAGAGGAAGGTGCCCACCTCTATAAACATAGCAACGTAAGTGTGGAGAGTTTCGCAAGAGATAGGAACGTATGAGCAAATTCCAAACCAATGCAAGAATGTTTGTCATCGGGTGTAGCTTGATCAGTAAGAATGGGGGAGTTGGGCGGTGGGGGCGGTGCGCTTCAGATTTCCCAACAATCATGCTGGCATACAATGTTAAAATAGATTATACAACATGCAGGGCATGAGAGGGACTTAAGGAGCAGTGGAAAGGGAGAGGAGTAAGAATTGGTAGGAGTACTAAGTGAGAGAACATTTGTAAAGTAACGAACATTTAGAAATCTTTCAAAACAGAGGTGAGAGTGAGTGTGTGTGTGTGTGTGTGCGTGTGTTTGTCAGTGTTTGCATACAAAAATCCCAAGTGAAATCCGCCCGACACCTCACCATACCAGATTGAAAGCACCTGTACCCAACTATTCAACAGAAAACACAGTTGTTGGGGGGTGGGGGTGTGTGTGTAACACCCCTATCAACCCCTGAAGCTACACCTCTACTTGTCGTGTTCTGTTGTGTGGTGACTGAGTTTACAAAAACGAGGTTTTACTTGGTTTCACCACATCACTACCTCTACTGGAAAAGCTTTCCAGAAACAGTTTGTTGGTCTGGGGTCTGCACACACACACACAAACAGAAAAGTGGCGTTTTTGGAGACGCGGACCCGGCATATATAGAAAACCCGAATTCAGACGGGGAGAACATTACTCCCTTGGTGGTGCAGGATTATATATGCCCTATCCCACTTCTACTTTGCTTAATTGCAGTTGTATTACCACTATATGGCCTATTGACTGACATATCGACGACTTTGACCCATCCCCTCACTTTTATTAACCTACAACCATGGTTGTGGTTCATTCCTTCCTGGACTGCGATGACCTCTGCCTGTTGATGCCTAAAGGCTTTGGAAACCTTATTTATCACGTCTCATCTACCCATCATAAGAAGTTGACCTACCCACGACGTGGAGGTTTTGATTCACATTTTCTTGGCTGCCTCAAGGGACTCCCAGAAATCATCTAGCCCTGACGAAGTTCCTAAAGGAACGAAACGCGTTGGCTGAGGCCCTTTAAAAGATTGAAATAAAGGATTTTTTCAAAATACTACAACTTCTCTGGACTTCTAATTCTGGTGCACCATCATTTCTCATAGAAAAGTGGAAGATGCCGGCAATCACATGGAACAAAGGAAAAGACTCATTAGTGGGAAGACAATCTGATCGATGTCAGGAGGTGCTTAGGGCTGATGTCATTAAACATTGTCTCTTGAATGGGGACCCCTTCAAGTGGTGAGGGTTCTGCTGTGATTGGGGAGGAGCTTGTTCAAAGAGTGTGGGAAGAAAACAATGAGAGACAGCCAATGTGTTGCAAACGTGGTCATCACCATAGGTAAAGCTGGGGCACACTATGTCAATTCTAATATGCCACTAGCTCCAGTTAACCAAAGCAGGCAACTGGGAGACAAGTCAGATTAATGTTTCTCAGTATTTACTTAGGGCAGACAAATGTATTGAAGACTTACAAGGTCTTGTCAGTGCTTCTAACTGTTTACCCAGATCACCCCGTCTGTTTCGCGTACATTATTATCACATTATCACATTTAAAAGCTGTTTTCAGAGAAAAGTGCATGACCAAAAAATAACCGAAGGTATGTGAAAAACATAATTAAAATCAGAAGTCAAGCATATGTAATCCGTGCATATAATGGTAGCCAGAGGATAGCAGGGTATGAAGGGCGCGGGTTTGGGTGAGGTACGAATCTTGGTTTACTGGGGTGAGCTTGCTCGTAGAACAGTCTTTGTGGGGGTACATATTGTGTTGCTTTCACTATGAGGGAAAACATGAGAGGTCAAAATAGTGAGACTGCAATTTGTTGTCACAGACTCCTCAATAAACCAGCAGGTATGCTCTCTCAGTAAACACTCAGGCTTAGATTTAATTTATTATCGGAAACGCAAGCGCTTCCATGGTGCAGCGGCCACAGACTTCAACGAAAACCTAGACTTAGCAAAAACAAAAAACTTGAAAAGTGCTGGTTTTACAGGGTTTCAATAGCATCAACCAATGGTATAAACCAATTTTACAGTCACCCCCACCCTTCGCTGTCTTTCTTTGTTAAGAGGTTCCCCTGGTTGTCTGTTCTCTGGGATATCAATGTTGACCCATTCCAGAAAGTAGCCGGGGATATTATTATGTACACTGTCAGCACTAAGCAGGTGACAACAGAAACTTTCCTGCTGGCTGTTCACAGACAGTAATTCCAGCTGGTTTGGGGTGGGGCAGTAAAGCTTGCAAGGTTTCTGCGTTAAAACAAGAAACACCACAAAAATATGTCAGATCTGATACTGCACAAAATTCATGATGTCCTATAGCGCAAAATTAATGACTACATAATCAGTCTGCCAAATTAATGGGGGTGCCCGGAGCTTGTTTTTATGACATCGACGGAGTCGCTTGTTTAGAAAGACTCCTTATGTAATTGGATTCACGTAGCACGTTTTAGTTTGTACTATGTTTAATGTGTGGGATAAAATACCCCTGGTTGTACATTATAAGGATATTGCAAGTTAGCGAGAAGTTCCATGACCATATAGAGGCTGAGTTCCTTTACAAGATCATGGAACTCTAAGGTGACTCACAATATTCCTATTATGTACGGTGGGGGTACTTTATTCCTTATAATGCCTGGTCACACCATGACCTTTCCCACAAACCACTTAAATCCTTAGTGTGTAGCACTTTCATATGAAAGAGAGAGCAAGTTGCAAAAATGAAGAATTCAAATAGAATATCTAGTGCAAAATGAAACACATCAAAAAAGCTGGTAGATAGTTGTTGCAAAAAGATATTAGAAGCAGTTTAATACAAGACAGTTTTTTTTAAAAAAGTGCAGAAGAAACATGCAGAAAGATTCTAACTTCTATTTTTAACTAAGGAGTACAAAAAATAAACATTGCCATAAAGATCTCTTTTCTGCTCGTCATTGTTCACCTATAAAAACAGAGTGGAAGAAAGAAAAACGACTTTTTGTTTTCTTTTTTTTACACAACTGCTTTAATTATGCTATGTGACCTGACTTGCCTTTCCCTTCCGCTTCTGTCAGCAGGCATTGCGAAATCAGAACCAGTTGAGTTCTGGCATAATTTCTTTATATTCAGTGTGTCTCACAAGTCACTGAATATAAAGAAATTAGAAATAGGATATTAATAAATGGGTTGCAGAATTCCATGTACTGTAATTACATAACACAATTTTTATAGAAAGCAGAGTCGGTAGCCTTTCTGTGTTGCGCTTCGACAAGGCCACAAAATTAGATTGATGGTGCTCTGCAAGGATGTTTATTCTGCAGAATGGGGGAATGCATCTTTTAAAGAGCTGGATGCTTGCTCATCCTTAGACACTGGATTACTCTAGCTTGAGGTACTTTTACCTGGCTCACTTTAGAACACTACTCTCATGTTTCAGCTCCCTGAGAACCGTAAAAAGATGTACTGAGAAACGAGCACTGGCAAAACCTGTACCTCTCACCCACGAGAGCTATTGGCTTTGTCAAAGTGTTTAGTCATGTTGCACAGCATCACAGCTATAAAATCCTGGGCGGTGAACCACAAAGCTAAACTGGTAAGTGCTGGCTGTAAAAACAATCCCCCTGCTTACTACCATTACGTCGTTAGAGAAGTGGTGGAATAAAATAATTTAAAATCCTTTTTAGGTCTCGCCTAGCGTTGCAGCGCGCGTGTGCTGCTTGCTCTGCAAGGTATATTGTAGTAGGGTAAAATATGGGGTGGAAGCCCTGCCCATATTTTTCATTGGCTGGCGTCATCGTCCATGGTAAATGCTGTCTTCCGATTGATAAGGAGGCTTCCTAGTCCCTCCTTGTTACCGCCCTGTCTCCTTTTGGGAACGCACATCAAGACTGGATCTTTTACTTGTGGAGTTACACAGTCGGTGAGCACTATTTTGCCAATGGCTGCCGCATGTTTATTTTTGCCTCGAGCTTCCACTTTAACAATAGCTGCCGGCCAACCCGGCGTGTGCTGTATGGGGCGGCAGCTATTGTAAAGTGAAAGCACAATGCAAGCTACTCGCACACACATCTTGATGTTTCAATCATCCCTCCGTGATGGGCATCATCCAAGCTTCGATCCCGGTGGTGAGTTTGTTTCCCTTTTCCTAATTTCTTTTTATTGTGGAGCGGGGGATCGATGTTCCTGACCTGTATGGGAAAGGTTCCCCTGGGGCGGGTGATAATCGATACATATGAAATGAGTATCTTTCAATTAGTGCCTGTCTAGCGGCAAAGTCGGCTCCGCTGGCCCGTCTGAGGCCCTTGCTTCACCGGCTTTTGTCTGGGCGCTGCGGTGCTGGGCAGGGGAGGGGCGGCTAGGCACATGCTCATTAACCACCTTCTAGTTATATGTTTTTTGGGGGGGGGGGGGGTTAATTGATGTTAATATATATATTTCGAAACCGCACTAACACCACATGTAATCCCGGTTGACTGGGAACTAAGCAAACAATGGCGGCCGCACTCGGCTCGCCCAAGTCCATGTTAACATATCTGCTTTGGTGGGGGGAGGAGGAGAGACACGCAGCCTTCCAGTCCGCACCAGTGGCTGACACTCTGAGCCTTACCATACCACCAGGTGGGCTCAGGGCTACTCCTGTGTTGTTCCTGCCGTGGGGTTTGCCATCCTAGTCCTCCACAAGAGGCAGCAGCAATGCCCTGTCAGTCGCCTGGCCTGCCTTTTCAGCCTGCTACGGAACACTGCGTCCAATGCCACCCCCACAACATGGTCTTCAAGGGCCTCTAACCCCCAGGATGCTTGTTTGTTCTTGCCTTTTAGGACAACAGTAGTGGGACAAAGAACTGTAAAAGGCAGCATTTTTGTTACAGAAATGCACCTACGGACTGCTTTCAGTCTGCAGGAATCCATCATGTTCACTCTTTTGTCAGTGCAATTAAAGGCAGTCTTCCTGAAGCAATATAAAGGGAAAAAACACAAAAAAGACGTCGACTAAGGGCTAAATTGCACTACTGTAACAATATTCACATATACAAATATTTAGCTTATTGGCGCGTCGGAGAAAAGTTGCTTCAGTTTTTGCACACTGTCTAAACAGTGTGTTAAGTCAAATCATATGTTGGCATGTTAATGAATACGTCTTTTTGTTTGCTAAGAGTTCTATATTTTTATCCCTTCTGAGCTAAACATTTTTCATACAATTGTAACGGCAGCGGCTTTAAACTGCATGGGGATTGGCATCTGAAAGACATAAATGGCGCTTGTGCGCCCTCTAGTGTGCGTAAATGCAACTTGTGATAGTTACTCAATACCCCCACATTAAGAAGCCCGAATGCTTCGGGATAATTTATCGAAATTTTGGCCTATGAAAGGTGTGCGTGTTGGTGTATGGTGCTTGTATTTAGCGTTGCTTTAATGAATCAGCGAAGTGAGATATATGGGCTAAATTGATTCCATTCGATTAGACCTATCGGAAGTTATTATTATTTAAGGATTATATTATAGCTTAATTGATATTTACTGTATTCACTTGTCACCTCTGGCAGTTTACGAGCGATTTAATGTGGAAGATAGATTCATTGTTTTATCCTTCAACGTATCTGCAGCCAATCCATTCGTCCTTTCCAGTTGAAGACTTGTGTTTTTTTTCTGTGACTTATTTTTCAATCAATTTGGGTTTTCCGGTTTTTCTCTGCGTGACTTCGTGTTAAGGAGAGAAGCAGGTGTGCGTGGCGTGGCCCCCATTTGATGCCCCGCGGTATACTGTGATCCTAGGATTTAGGGTACCTGTGTGATAACTCCCCCAGTGATTTCCAGGCAGATAAAAAACATAGATACATTTACGCATTTTCTCACCAACTGTTGGCCATCATACAAGACAGCAGCTTTGTCGTTTATATGTGTACAGATAGCTATACTGCTCTCTGCACCGAATGACAAAGTTGCAAACAGCATCACTCAGCGCCACAGAATCACTCAGCACCACTGAATGCCACAGCACCCCTCAACGCCACAGCACCCCTCAACGCCACAGCACCCCTCAACACCACAGCACCCCTCAACGCCACAGCACCACTCAATGCCACAGCACCACTCAATGCCACAGCACCACTCCGCGCCACAGCACCACTCCGCGCACAGCATCCCTCAACGCCACAGCATCACTCAACGCACAGCATTACTCAACGCCACAGCATCACTCAATGCCACAGCATCACTCAACGCCACAGCATCACTCATCACCACTCAATGCCACAGCACCACTGAACGGATGTATGTCGTTACAATGCATGCTTTTTCAACGCATGCCTTTACGACGCAAGTTTTACAACGCAAGTCGTTACAGCGACTTGCGTTGGGGGGTGCTGGATAGTGAATAGTTTAATTTACTATTCCAACTCCAGTCCCCGTGGATGGTAGGGAAGGTGTTGGATAGTAAATTAAAACTATTCCCTATCATAGAGCGCCCCCCAGCGCAATGCGTTGTAATGACTTGCGTTGAAATGGTTGCGTCGTAATGGTAGTGCGTTGTAACAGTTGTGTTGTAAAGGATATTTCCCCCACTGAACGCCACAGCATCACTCAGCACCACTGAATGCCACAGTATCACTCAGTACCACTAAACGCCACAGCATCACTCAGCACCACTGAAGGCCACAGCATCACTCAGCACCACTGAAGGTCACAGCATCACTCAGCACAACTGAACGCCACAGCATCACTATGTGCAACCATTCAACAAAATCTGGTTCTAATATGTCCTCGCAATGTTTCAAGCTTTATTACAAATGTCACAAAAAGATGTTAATAGTTCACTTCTGTTCTTGGATTTTCATCACAATAAAATACACTGAACATAATCTTCACAAAAGTTATTTACAAAAGTTTAAGCTATTGCCATTATAAATTACAATAACTTGTATTTAAGTATTAATTATTAAAAACATTAAAGTGATTGTTATTTGTAATATTAATACATCTAAGTCATGTAAATACAACACATATTGCATTACAAATGGTACAGGTGTCACGTTTGCGAAAGTTAAAACTACTGGCATTGTAAATGACAAAGCTCTTAATTTGGCTATTTTCAAAACCAACACATAAATAAAAAATGTGTCATTTACAATACCAATAGTTCAAACTTTCCTAATGCGAGACCTATTGCATTGCAAATGCTTGTTTAGGTTGAGCCTGGGCAGCGCATGCAGTAGTGGAGTATGGACTTGAAGTTCCGCCCATATTTGTAATTGACTTGCCACTGTCCTTCGTAATCGCCGGCTTAGTATTCATTATTAGGCTTGTTAGTCCCTCCTTGGTACCGCTTTTAATTTATTTACTAATGGCAGTCCGCTTTAACTATAGCGGCTGTTTTTTAAAAAATTTATTTATTTTAGCAGCGCGGTTTGCTTTAACTATAGCGGCCACACGTATTTCTTTTGTTTAGTTGGACCCATGCGGCACTTTCACATTCATAGAGGCCACACACCCTTTTTTTTTTTACACAAACCACATCTAAAAAAAGGTGCGTCGCTGACATGAAAGTAAAAATGCAGCAAGTGCGCTTTTTTTTTTTCAGAACAAAATTTTATTGAAGTACCGACAAAACACAAAGGGGGGACACCGTCCCACATTACATCGTAGGACTAATGAGCCAAGGCATGAAAAGGATATGCAGTCAGTACAAACAATATTGGATTAGGTACCCGCCCCCCAACCTCCCAACACCTTACCATCCCCCCCCCCTGTCCCACCCCGTTCCCCCTACAGTGTCTGCTAACCTAAAAGGCATAAAGCTAGATAATACAAGGTGTGTGTGTTCCCTGTCACCCAGGATGCAACTGCTATAGATCTTCTCCAGTGTCCTGGGCCGTCGGTGATTCCAGCCACAGTCCTCTGTAGTCCGCCCATCTTTTCCATATCTTAAAATGCTTCCGAGGGCATCCCCTGGCCTCAAAGACAGGACGCTCCAACCCCATGCAAAAGTCCAATCCCCGTCTCCAAACCTCCAACAAGGGGGCCCTGGGGTCCTTCCAGGCCCTGGCTATATCTCGCTTAGCCACTGTGAGGGCCAAAACCAGTAGATGGCGCTTGTAGATGTTGCCCCCCACCTGTTCCATAATATGCAGCAAACCGAGTTGCGGAGATCGGGGAAGGTCCCAGCCCAAGACCTCATCCAAGCAGTCCCAGACACCCATCCAGTACCTCGCCAGATTCGCACATGACCACACAGTGTGAACAAACGTCCCAACTTCCCGACCGCACCTCAAGCACTCAGGGGAGGCAATCAAACCTGCTTTCCACAGCCGTTCTCTGGTAAAATAGGCCCTATGTAAATATTTAAACTGAATAAAGCGGAGACGCATCGCAATAGCAGCCCCCTTAGGGGCTTCTAGGGCTTCCCTCCAGTCCTCTTCTTCGAGCGCTCCAATATCCCTCACCCACGCCGCGCGTAGCCCATCCAGGGAGGAGGAGCAGTGTGTGACCAGGGTCTGGTATATATTGGAAATTTTCTTTTCCTCCAATTCCCCCATAAATACCTTGGCCTCTAGGGGGCTAAACTCGGGCAGGGACTCTAATCCCACCAGTGATGGGGAGAGCGCATGACGCAGCTGCAGATATTTAAAGAACTGGGTCTTGGGCATGGCATATTCCTCCCTCAAAGCCTGGAACGACTTAAGGGTGGTGCCCCTCATGACGTGGCCGAGCGCAGATATGCCAATAGCATCCCAACCCTCGAATCCCCGCAGGGACGCCAGCGCTGGTAGTCGTCCATTTTGCCACAACGGGGTTTCCCGCGTCAACTTGTTCCACCACCCCATTCGGTGCAGGGCTGCGCGCCACACACGGAAGACCACCTGGGTGACCATGGGGAGCCTTTTCCTGATAGCCGCCGAGTAAAGGATGGTGTGAACCGTGTTTGGGTCCATCAGGTACCGTTCCAGGGCATAAGTCGGGTCACTCCGATCCCCATACCACCAGTCGTTAAGCACCAGCAGGTGCGCCGCCTGATAGTATGATAAAATGTCGGAGGCGGCTATGCCTCCGCAATACGTAGATAGGAAGCAAGTGCGGAGGGCTACTCTCGCCACACCCCCGGCCCAGAGGAAATGACTCCATGCAGCGTTCACCTGACGAAACCATTGTGGTGCTATAGGGCATGGGTGGTTCTGCAGCTGGTACAGGAGGCGCGGCAGGGCCACCATTTTAAAGATTGCCGACCGGCCGTAAATGTTCAATGGCATTCTGGACCAGGTTCTCATGTCCGAGCGCACTCTGTCCCATACGGGCACCACATTGCGCTCCCATGCCACATTTGGAGTGTCCGTGATAAAGACGCCCAGATACCTGAGGCCACCCACCGCAGTCTGCAGCGTCGAAGCCCAAGCACCTAGTCCTGCGTCGTCGCCCAGCACCCACAGCTTAGATTTCTGCACATTTAGGTGTAAGCCCGTAACTTCCCCGAAAGTCCTCATTATCTCTAGTACTCTGGGCCCGGACCTATTAATGGCCGTAAGGAAGAATAGGACGTCATCGGCATAGAGCGCGATGCGATCAGAGGGGCCCATTGCCCATTCCAGCCCGCAGAGTTGTGCATCCATCCGCACCCACGCCGCCAGGGGTTCCATGGCCAGAGCGAATAGGTAGGGTGAGAGGGGGCAGCCCTGCCTGGTGCCCCGTCCGATTGGGAATGGGTTGGATGCCGCTCCCGCCACTCTCACCGACGCGGTCAGGTCTGTATAGAGCAGGTTCAGATACGAGAGAAAAACTGGCCCGAGATTGAGGCGGGACAGCAGCGCCCTAAGGTACACCCAACTGAGGGAATCAAACGCCCTATCAATATCGGCCAGTCGGAGCGCCGTCGGGATCCTCGCGGCCCGGGCCGTCTCCACCACCACCTGTGCGCGGCGAATGTTATGCCTGGTCGCTCTATGGGGCATGAACCCCACCTGATCTGGGTGCACCAGATCTGTGATGTATGGGAGGAGACGGTTGGCCAAGGCCTTGGCCAATACCTTAGCCTCAAAATTTAAAAGAGAAATCGGCCTATACGATGAGTGGTGCTCAGGGGGCCTTCCGGGCTTACAGAAAACAACAATTTCGGCATGCCGCCAGTCCGCCGGGAGGCGTCCACCCTCTCTGGCTGCCTCTAGCGCCAACTTATAGCGCCCCTCCAATTGGAGGTGGAAGGTTTTCATAAATTCACATGGAAACCCGTTTGGCCCTGGGGCTCTACCAGAGTTCAAACCCCCAAGCGCCGTGCCCAGTTCTTCGAGGGATAGGGGGAGGTCAAGCTGATCCCTGACCTCATCCGGAAGTGCGCGCGGCGGGAGGTCTGCCAAGAATTTATCAATGTCCGCCTCGGGGAGGACCTCTCGGGGGGCATACAGGGCCGCGTAGTACCGTGCAAAACTGGCCGCTATGTCTTCAGGGGCCGACAATAGGTCACCTTGCTCATCTTGAATGCCCGGCAGAGTCTGAGCTTGAAAGGTATGTTGGCAGAGTCGGTATAGCATGGTACTGGATTTATCCCCCCACTGATAAATTCTGCTCTGTGTGGCCAGCCAAAGCTGCCGTGCCTCATTGAGGAACAGGGACGAATATGATTGTTGTGCCAGGAGGAGCTGCCCTACAGACTCATCAGTGTCACTCCTAGTACAGTCTCTTTCGAGGTCCTGTACCCGCCTCGCTGCCTCATCCACCTCTCTCAGACGGGTCCTGCGGGCCTCAGCACACCAAGCAATGTCCACCCCCCTGATCACCGGCTTCAGCGCCTCCCACTGGGTGACGGCATCCACCTCCGGCCCGTCGTTCTCCGCCCAGTAATTGGAAATGGTTTTGCGTAAATGTGAGCGATAGCTATCCTGTTGCAGGTGCCACGCAGACTGGCGCCATCGGAAAGGCTGTCGCCTCTTGTCCAACAGTAGGTCCAAGGACACGGGGGAGTGGTCCGAGATGCCACGGGGGAGAACCGCCGTGGAGGCGACCCTCGCCAGCCAAGGGAGCGGCACGAACAAGTAATCTAGTCTGGAGAAGGACTTGTGGACTGCCGACACATAGGAGTATTCCCTACACAAAGCATGCTGATAGCGCCATGTGTCAATCCAACCCATGCCCTGCAGTAAGCCGTGAAGCCTCGTCGGCGTCGCAGCCTGGGGCTCCCTACCGGGCCTATAGCGGTCCATCCGTCCATCCATCACATCGTTCCAGTCTCCCCCCACAACCGCCAGCACATCCGGGATAGCAGCCCACACCTCGAACAACTTCTCGATAAGGGCATCTTGCAACGGGGGTGGAGCATACACACTACCGAAGATCATCGGCTCGTCTCCAATCATTCCTTTGACAAACACATATCTACCATGCGCATCAACCCATTGCGTATCGTGTACATATGAGAGCCTACGGTGAATCAGGACCGCCACCCCCCTGGACCCCCTCGCAAAGCCCGCATGAAACACTTGTTGATATCCATATCTTTGCAAGCTGAGGGTCTTGGTGCCCTGGAGGTGCGTCTCCTGTAGGAGGAGAATGTCCGCCCCTTTCTTCTTCCCCAGTCGCAACACCGCCCCTCGCTTTATTTTATCCAGCATCCCCCGAACATTCCAGCTCACTACTCGCATCGTTGCCCGTTGGGGGCCCGACCGTTGGGCATCAACCATTGTCCATGGGAAGAACATGAAGAGCCCTGGGCTCCTGGAGCCACACACACATACCATGCAATCGCCTATGTAACGCAGACACTGTTTCAACCTCAACTACACCCCCCACCGCCCACCCCCCCGCCCCAGCCACCAACCCCACCCAGCCATCCCAACTTCCCCACCCGCCCCAACCATTGTATCCCCAACCAAATCCCCCAACTGCCCCCCTCCCCCCCCCCCTACCTCAAAGAACACTGAAGTATCTGTCGCGGCATGGGCGACCTCGGGCCCAAAACAGAGCGCCCAAAGCCTACCATACCAATGGATCCCAAACACCCGCTACGCTAAACACCCCCCGTCCCCCCAACCACGTAGGAGGCAGGTAGCCCCTGTGACGGAGCGCTCCGAACCCTTTCCATGGGCACAACAATTGGTGTAATAACCAGCCAAGCGTGTCAGTGTACTCAGTGTGCAGCTGTCCACCGAGCGATGCACACGCGGATCACTCCCCTCAGCCGAGGAAGCTGGCTTCGTAGGTGGGCCAGCCCTCGCCGCCCGAGAGGCCTGGATCAGTGGGCGCAGCAGTCGCAGGTTCAGTGTTGGAGACAGTGCGCCGCCGCGATCTTGATTTCCTACTCCTGTGGCGTTTGACGGGCCGCTCGCCCTGGGATTGCGATGAGTCGCTCATGTGTCCGGAATTAAGGCCCGGTTGGGCATGAGGCCTGACCCTCACCGTTTCATCCGTCCATTTGAAGACATCCTCAGGTGTTTCAAAGAAGTGAGTCCGGGATTGAAAGACCACTCGTAAACGGGCAGGAAAGAGTAATGAATACGGAATCTTTAGGCCCCTAAGTTTCGCTTTGGCGTCCAGGAAAGAGTGTCTCTGTTGTTGCACCTTCTTGGTGTAGTCGGGGAAGATCATGATCTTACGGTTTTCAAATAACAGAGAATCTTTGGCCCTCGCCTCCCGCAGAATGGTGTCTCTGTCATGGAAATTCAGTATCCTGGCTATCACCGGCCTGGGTCGTTCACCTACCGGCGGTTTCTGCGTCAGGGCCCGGTGCGCGCGTTCAATCACAAAGCAGCGGGACAGGGTATCCGGGGGGAGCCAGCTCTCCAGCCATTGAGAAAGGAAGCGTTCCATGCCACCCTTCTCGCAGTCCTCCGGAAAACCCACGAAGCGAAGGTTATTTCTGCGCGCCCGTCCTTCGGCATCCTCCACCCGGAGTGCGAGGCCCTTTTGAACACTCTCCATCTCCGCCACTTTCTTCTTCAGGGTCCCGACATCATCCTCCACCACGGAAATCCTGGACTCTGTCTCGGTTATTCGCGCCACAGCGTTGCGCAGGTCCTGTCTCAGGAGGGTCACATCCGCCCCAACTGCCCCAATCTTGGCGTCCAGCATGTCCCTCGATTGGGTGATAGCCACCATGAGCGCTGCGTTATCTGGCCCCTGGCTCTGGCCGCCCTGCGCCCCGGGGCCGCCATGTGGTTCCGTGAATTTGTCGATGGGCCCCTGCTTAGCGGGCCCCCCCCCCCTCTGGTCATGGCCAAGGCTAAGTCCGGGAAAAGTGGCCTCAACAGCGGATCCTTTCAGCGGGCCAGTCCCCACCTCCGACAGTTGCCAAGTGTAGTTGTCTGTCCAGGCCCCTTCGCAGGCGATATACCCCTCCCGCTCACCGTCGCCGTCCACCCAGGGTGTGGTGGGGGGGGGGGCCCACGACTCGTCTCCGCAGACCCCAGCCGGCAGTCCAAAGTCCAGCGCGAGCGAGAGCCACCCGGGGCACCTTTCCCCACGTGTCCTCCACCTCCAAAGCGCATTTCATGAGTTTATTTCAGTCACTTTGAGAAGAGCCAAAAACTGTGGGAGAAACCATGGGGGGGGAGAAGGCGACGAGGAAAGGGTTAAAAGAGCAGCAGGCAGGGGAGGGAGGTGCAGGCGGAGGGGGTGGATGGTGCAAGCAGAGAAGGAGATGATGCAGGCTGAGAGGGAGACGGTGCAGCCAGAGGGAGAGATGGTGCAAGGGGATGAGATGGTGCAGGCAGGGGATGAGATGATGCAGGCAGGGGATGAGATGGTGCAGGCAGGGGGTGAGATGGTGCAGGCAGGGGGTGAGATGGTGCAGGCAGAGGGTGAGATGGTGCAGGCAGAGGGGAGACGGAGTAGGCAGAGGGCAGATGTTGCAGGCAGAGGGGAGATGGTGCAGGCAGAGGGGAGATGGTGCAGGCAGAGGGGAGATGGTGCAGGCAGAGGGGAGATGGTGCAGGCAGAGGGGAGATGGTGCAGGCAGAGGGAGAGATGGTGCAGACAGAGGGAGAGATGGTGCAGGCAGAGTGGAAATGGTGCAGGCAGAGTGCAAATGGTGCAGGCAGAGGGAGAGATGGTGCAGGCAGAGGGAGAGATGGTGCAGGCATGGGATGAGATGGTGCAGGCAGGGGGTGAGACGGAACAGGCAGAGGGGAGACGGAACAGGCAGAGGGCAGATGTTGCAGGCAGAGGGGAGATGGTGCAGGCAGAGGGGAGATGGTGCAGGCAGAGGGGAGATGGTGTGGACAGAGGGAGAGATGGTGCAGACAGAGGGAGAGATGGTGCAGGCAGGGGATGAGATGGTGCAGGCGGAGGGGAGACGGAGCAGGCAGAGGGCAGATGTTGCAGGCAGAGGGGAGATGGTGCAGGCAGAGGGAGAGATGGTGCAGACAGAGGGAGAGATGGTGCAGCCAGAGGGAGAGATGGTGCAGGCATAGTGGAAATGGTGCAGGTAGAGTGGAAATGGTGCAGGCAGAGGGAGAGCTGGTGCAGGCAGAGGGAGAGCTGGTGCAGGCAGAGGGAGAGCTGGTGCATGCAGAGGGAGAGCTGGTGCAGGCGGAGTGGGCGGGGGAGATGGTGCAGGCAGAGGGAGAGATTGTGCAGGCAGAGGGAGAGATGGTGCAGGCAGAGGGAGAGATGGTGCAGGCGGAGGGAGAGATGGTGCAGGCGGAGGGAGAGATGGTGCAGGCGGAGGGAGAGATGGGAGCCATCCTATTCAACAGATCTCCCTGCCTTGCATTTGTCCTGCTCACACCTGTCGTGATGTCACTTCCTGTCGTGATGTCACTTCCTGTTGTGATGTCACTTCCTGTTGTGATGTCACTTCCTGTCGTGATGTCACTTCCTGTGACCACGCCTAACTTGGAGAGTCCCCCCACTTCTTTTTTTAGGACTTGTGCCCTGGCGATACCTAATAATTGGCAGGACTAGAAGTCGGGGAGGGGTGTGTGTGTGTGCTTGTTTTATACTGAGGCACTGTCTTCTACATAAAAACTGTTAAATCCTTCTTGTCTCTAATTATATTTCTTGATTTCAGATGGTATTTTAAATGTGCCTAAAACCCGTTTCATTCCGTGTGTATTTCTTATGGGGAACATATGTTCAGTTTCCTGATGGCAGGAGCAGTGTGTGCGAAACCCCAATGTTTGATCTGCTCTATGCAAATGCTCAGGTTTCAGTGTTAGTTAAAATGACTCATGCATGTACTCGGGGCGGGAAACAGTCGGAACACGTAACCACGCTTGCCTTAACCACGCATATGCCTTAATCATGCATATCTAGTTGCCGGCTGGCAGGCGGAAGTAAGAAGAAGGTTCCGGAGAGGACACGACGCAGTGAGGTAAGTGGGGGTTTGGGGTCATGGGGTTAGTTTGTATGGGTTGGGGTCGTTTTCAGGGCGGGGGCGTCGGAAGTTTTAGCGCAGGGGGCAGGGAAGGGGCAGTTTTCAGGCCGAAAGGGCAGTTGGGTTGGGGCAGGTAGGAGGTGGGGATAGGTTTAAGGGGGTGGGGCTGGTTTTAAGGATTAGGGAGCGGGGCTGGGGTCAGAGTACTTTTTAGGGGACAGAAAAGGGGCAGTTTTAAGGCCGAAGGGGCAGTTGGGCTGGGACAGGAGGAAGGTTGGGGGAGGCTTTAGGGGGTGGGGGATGGTTTTAGAGCTCACGGAAGGGGGCTGGGGTAGCAATAGTTTTTAGAGGGCTAAGTTTTGGGGCTCGGGACAGGGGGCAGGAAAGGGGCAGTTTTCAGGCCGAGGAGGCATTTGAGGTGGGGTAGGCTTTTGGGGATGATGCCTGGTTTTAGGTCTCAAGGAGGGGGGTTGGGTTCAGTATAGTTTTTGGCGGCTAGGAGGTCGGGTTTTAAGGATCACGATAGGGGGTCAGGGTAGTTTACAGAGCTGGGGCAGGTAGAATAGACTGCATGAGGGTGGACTCTTAGGGCTCACGAATTTGCATGGTAAAGGCAGGCCTTGTAAAGGCAAGCATAGTAAAGATGCGATCGGGGTTAAAGCCGCTTTGTTCAGGCATGCATTGTTGAGGCATGTGTTGTTCCATCACACAACCACTGAGGTTGCAACTGGATGCTGCAAATGGAGTTTCCTGTGTGATATTACCAGTCAGACTCTTGTCTAAGTGACTCCAGCGAGAGACTGGAAAATATCACTTAGGAAACAATCTGCAAAAATCAATTGCACTTCATTTTCAAGAGGAAGGTGCCCACCTCTATAAACATAGCAACGTAAGTGTGGAGAGTTTCGCAAGAGATAGGAACGTATGAGCAAATTCCAAACCAATGCAAGAATGTTTGTCATCGGGTGTAGCTTGATCAGTAAGAATGGGGGAGTTGGGCGGTGGGGGCGGTGCGCTTCAGATTTCCCAACAATCATGCTGGCATACAATGTTAAAATAGATTATACAACATGCAGGGCATGAGAGGGACTTAAGGAGCAGTGGAAAGGGAGAGGAGTAAGAATTGGTACGAGTACTAAGTGAGAGAACATTTGTAAAGTAACGAACATTTAGAAATCTTTCAAAACAGAGGTGAGAGTGAGTGTGTGTGTGTGTGTGTGCGTGTGTTTGTCAGTGTTTGCATACAAAAATCCCAAGTGAAATCCGCCCGACACCTCACCATACCAGATTGAAAGCACCTGTACCCAACTATTCAACAGAAAACACAGTTGTTGGGGGGTGGGGGTGTGTGTGTAACACCCCTATCAACCCCTGAAGCTACACCTCTACTTGTCGTGTTCTGTTGTGTGGTGACTGAGTTTACAAAAACGAGGTTTTACTTGGTTTCACCACATCACTACCTCTACTGGAAAAGCTTTCCAGAAACAGTTTGTTGGTCTGGGGTCTGCACACACACACACAAACAGAAAAGTGGCGTTTTTGGAGACGCGGACCCGGCAGATATAGAAAACCCGAATTCAGACGGGGAGAACATTACTCCCTTGGTGGTGCAGGATTATATATGCCCTATCCCACTTCTACTTTGCTTAATTGCAGTTGTATTACCACTATATGGCCTATTGACTGACATATCGACGACTTTGACCCATCCCCTCACTTTTATTAACCTACAACCATGGTTGTGGTTCATTCCTTCCTGGACTGCGATGACCTCTGCCTGTTGATGCCTAAAGGCTTTGGAAACCTTATTTATCACGTCTCATCTACCCATCATAAGAAGTTGACCTACCCACGACGTGGAGGTTTTGATTCACATTTTCTTGGCTGCCTCAAGGGACTCCCAGAAATCATCTAGCCCTGACGAAGTTCCTAAAGGAACGAAACGCGTTGGCTGAGGCCCTTTAAAAGATTGAAATAAAGGATTTTTTCAAAATACTACAACTTCTCTGGACTTCTAATTCTGGTGCACCATCATTTCTCATAGAAAAGTGGAAGATGCCGGCAATCACATGGAACAAAGGAAAAGACTCATTAGTGGGAAGACAATCTGATCGATGTCAGGAGGTGCTTAGGGCTGATGTCATTAAACATTGTCTCTTGAATGGGGACCCCTTCAAGTGGTGAGGGTTCTGCTGTGATTGGGGAGGAGCTTGTTCAAAGAGTGTGGGAAGAAAACAATGAGAGACAGCCAATGTGTTGCAAACGTGGTCATCACCATAGGTAAAGCTGGGGCACACTATGTCAATTCTAATATGCCACTAGCTCCAGTTAACCAAAGCAGGCAACTGGGAGACAAGTCAGATTAATGTTTCTCAGTATTTACTTAGGGCAGACAAATGTATTGAAGACTTACAAGGTCTTGTCAGTGCTTCTAACTGTTTACCCAGATCACCCCGTCTGTTTCGCGTACATTATTATCACATTATTATCACATTTAAAAGCTGTTTTCAGAGAAAAGTGCATGACCAAAAAATAACCGAAGGTATGTGAAAAACATAATTAAAATCAGAAGTCAAGCATATGTAATCCGTGCATATAATGGTAGCCAGAGGATAGCAGGGTATGAAGGGCGCGGGTTTGGGTGAGGTACGAATCTTGGTTTACTGGGGTGAGCTTGCTCGTAGAACAGTCTTTGTGGGGGTACATATTGTGTTGCTTTCAGGGGGCGTGGTTTAGGCGCTGACCGGGATGGCCGCGTGAGCGAGTTGCTCCGCGCCGAGTCCCGTTTATCTCCTGCAAAAGCTGGCCCCGCGCGACCTGGCAGCTGGAACTGAGCTCCGGTGGGGTCCCTGACCTAACAGGGAGCGTCTAACCCCCGTCGGAGCCCTGGGCGCTGCAGGCGGACGGACCTGCCGTCCTGCTCGAGGCGGCTGCTGAACAAAGCCAAGATGGCGGCGCCAAGCGAGCGAGCGCTTGGAGAGCGGCGCACTGTGGGGCGCTGAGCGACCTGAGGCGCCTGAGAGCCCTTGCGAGGCAGTGCGCTGGTGAGGGGCCCGAGGAAGCGGGACCGGAGCGACGGACAAGGACGGCGACGCTGCCTAGGCGCGAGCGGCGCCCCTCCCCCACCTGCTCGCCCGGACGGCAGGAGAGTGGAGCCCTCACTCGCGCTGCACTGGTGGCGGCGCTGCTGGCGATTGTGGCCGTCCCTTTCTGGGAATACTGAGGCAGAGGCTACCGGGACGCGAAGGAGGGCGGCGAGTTGGCCGTGTGCTGAGAGGGCAGCTGCCCAGAGCCAGTGGACACTCGGCTGGCCGCAGGAAGGGGTGAAGCAGCAAGAGCAGTGTATGGACCCCGCAGAGCACTGACACGGCGCAGACCGGTGCCGCCGGGAGCGGGGGGCTCAAATTGCCTGGTGGGGCGCCCCTGCCTCTCGGTCCTCCGTGGGGGCTCATACCCCTAGCCCCTGCACTTGGATGACGCACTGAAGATAGTGGTGGGGCTGCACGGCGTCCATCCCTGAGCTGATGGTTGGCGGCGGAGCGCCGTGGGGGGACATTTGGCACTGCCTGGAGACCGGGGAGCTGCGCATCTTGTGAACTGCCATTGGGCTGCGCCAGGTGTCCCTGGGACCGGGAGGGACGGAGGAGCGGCAGCAGCAGCCCGTCGTTGAAGGAGGCGGTTTGGGTGGCACGTTTCCCGTCGTCAAGATGGCCGCGCAGGGGGCTGACCTCGCTGCGCCTCATGAGCGGGGGGACAGGGTGTCTGGGGCCGCGGATGGCGCTGCCCCGTTGGAACCCTCGCCACAGGAGCTGCGGCTAACCCTCCGTCTGGATGCCATTTTGGCCGCGATCACCACCACCAAGGATGAGCTGCACCAGGACATTGCGCAGGTGGCATCCGGGCTTGGCTTGTTGAGAGCGGATCACGCCAAGCTCTCTGACCGTGTGAAATCTAATGAACAACTGCTCCAGGAGCTGAAACCGGCAGTGGTCACGGCGGAGCATAAACTTGATGACGTTCTCCACCGACTGGCGATTCTGGAGCGTCGAGCAGAGGACGCGGAAGGACGCAACCGCCGGAACAACGTGAGGGTGGTGGGGCTTCCGGAGAAAATTGAGAAGAGTGATGCGGTGGCCTACTTGGAGGACTGGTTCCGCACGGTGGTGGCGCCAGAGGGACTCTCCCCCTTCTTCTCCCTGGAAAGGGCGCACAGGGTGCCCGCGAAGCCCCCTCTGGAGGGCCGACCGCCCCGACCGATGGTGGCCAGACTGTTGCACTACAAGGATCGGGATCTGCTGATCCAAAGGGCGAGAGATCATGGGCCCTTCCAAGTGGACAACAGCAAGGTGACGATCTTTCCGGACTATACGCAGGAGGTACAGCGGAGCAGGGCGTATTTTTTGTCGGTAAAGAAGGAGCTGAGAGAGGAAGGGATCCAATACTCCTTGCTTTTTCCATCCAAGCTGCGGATCATTGTTGATGACAGGGCTCACTTTTTCCAAACACCCGATGAGGCTTGGTCCTGGCTGGAACTGTATCGTGCGGGGACGGATCGAGCGCACAGGCCCGCCAGGGATCGTGAGCAACCGGTCAGGGTCAGGAAGTCGCAGCGCATCCGCTCCCGGAATAGGCGCCAACGGGCCGAGCGAGAGGCGCAAATGCTGGGCGATAGACAGAGTGCGCTGGAGGCCACGGCGACCATCACGGGCTCGCAACGGGATGACGCCTCCAGAGGTTCAGCTTCGGAGGGTGAAGGTGAGAAGTCCGGTGATGACGGCTCGGAGGTGGGGGGAGCGCAGGGGCCGGAGGTTACCCCACAAACGTCTGATGGTATCTTTAATGGCTGAAGCGCATGGCCGCTGAACTTCTTCTCAGGCCTGGACGCTCCTGACTTCTATTGGACTGCCAGGTTTGGGGCTGTTCTGGCAGTATGGGGCTGTGGGCGCGGGGTGGTTGCTCTGTCGTCCTGGTTCGGTGCTCCATTGTCCTCATCAGACCCTTAAGGTCTTCTGTGGTGTCGACCACAGATTAGTGTGATGTGTTGGGTGTTTGGGGTTTGGAACGGGGCTGAAGCTGGGTTATTAGGCCCTGTCCTGGGGAGGGGGGGGTGGGAGTTACAGGGTTTGTTTTGGAGGGGTTGTGCAATTGCTGCGATGCGGGTCACATTTCTTGGCGTGCGCCATTGTTGGGATTGATGCTCTATGGGGACGTTACCTAATTTGAAATGTGTCACATGGAATGTCCGGGGTATTCGAACTATGGTTAAGCGCCACAAGGTACATGCATACTTGGTGAGGCGGGGTGTTCAGATAGCGATGCTTCAGGAGACTCACTGGACACAGCAGGAATGTGGGGCCTTACAGAGGAGGTGGAGGGGTCAGGTGTTTGGCATGACTTACTCGGCGTTTGCCAGAGGGGTATTAATATGGATCAGGGCGGGCACGCCATTCCAAGTCGTGAGTCAAAGGATTGATCCGGAGGGTCGTTATGTGGTGGTGGAAGAACGACTGTGTGGTAGGGATGTGGTGCTATGTAACATCTATGCCCCCAACGCTGATCAAGCGCATTTCTTTGAGGATTTATCGCGCTCATTAGCGTCTTATTTGGCGGGCCCTGTATTGCTGGCGGGGGATTTTAACTCCATTTCGGATGTGATGTTGGACAGGTCCCACCCGCCATTGGTAGACTCCCCAGTGCGCAGACTTGCGACCCACAGGAGGGACTGGCAGGAGCGGTGGGGCTTAGTGGATGTGTGGAGGGCGCAGCACCCTGAAACTCGAGATTATTCCTACTTCTCGGCACTGCATGATCTGCATGTTCGTCTGGATTCAGTGCTGTGCTGCGAGTCTCTAGCGCGGATGGTGATTCACTCTGAATATTTGTCTAGAACCATATCGGACCATAACCCACTGCTGATTTCTGTGCAATGGCAGCTGGCGAGATCGGCGGTCCCTACGTGGAGACTTCGCCCGGAGACGCTGGAGGATCCGGCGTTTTGTGACACAGTCCGACGGGGTATAGACGAATACTTCACGGTCAATGCTGGGTCGACAGAGACTAGAGCGAATGAATGGGACGCGATGAAAGTGGTGGTGAGGGGGGTGTGTATGGGACGGTTTCTGACTGTGAGAGGTACAGTGTTGAATGACCTCGCGAAGGCGGAGGAAGTGCTGAGAGGGGTGGAACGGCTGCGGCCCGAGCGACCGGAGCTGCAAGACAGCTTGTTGCGTGCTAAGGAGGCGGTGGCGACGGAGACAGAGAGACTGCGGTGCTATGATTATAAGTTGTATGCGGTGAAAGTGCATGACGAGCGAGATAAAGTGGGCACGCTCCTCGCGAAGTTGGCTGATCCGAACCCTAGAGGATGTCCGGTTATGAGTGTGCGACGGGAGGATGGGGAGGTGGTTTATTCGCAATCGGCGGTCCTGGGGCGCTTTCAGTCCTACTACGTGAGTCTGTACACCAGCCACCTCGAAGTGGAAGCCGCGGACATAGGCGATTATTTAGCTCAGATCCCTCTACCGGTACTGGATGAGGAGGACGCCCGGGACCTGGGGGGCCCTGTAACCCTAGCGGAAATCAGAGGGGCGGTTAGTCACATGGCGCGGAACAAAACCCCTGGGGTGGATGGGCTGCCGATCGAGTTCTACGCCAAATTTATGGAAGTGTTGGCTCCCAGACTGCAGGTTGTGTATGCGGAGGCGAAACAATTGGGGCGGTTGCCTGACTCTATGACGGAGGCGCTGGTTGTGCCCCTGCTGAAGCCGGGCAGGGATGCATTAGATGTTTCTTCTTTTCGTCCGCTGTCTATGTTGACTGTAGATTATAAGATTTTGAGTCGAATCCTAGCCACCCGGCTCCTGCCCCTGATGACCTCTTTGGTGCATAGGGATCAGGCGGGATTCATCCCCTCGAGGAGCACTTCGATGAATATCCGCCGGCTGATTGGGGTCATTGATAGTGCTGCCTTGGCGGATCCAGGCCCGGTAGGGCTGACGGTTGATATTGAAAAGGCGTTTGATAGCTTGGAATGGGATTTTTTAGATGGTGTGCTGTTGAAGTTCGGAGTGGGGGAGGGGTTCCGGGGCTGGACGAAAGTGCTCTATTCTTCGGCTAAGGCGAGGGTGCGGTTGGGGACCTTGGTCTCCTCGGTTTATCCGGTCTGCAGGGGCACGAGGCAGGGCTGCTCGCTGTCTCCTCTGCTCTTTGCTCTAGCAATGGAACCGTTGGCGGCGCAGGCGAGACAGGGAGTTGTTTTTGACGGGATTGCGCTGGGACTTGACTCACATTATATTTCGTTGTATGCCGACGACTTGTTACTGTACCTGGCAGACTCTGGAAGGGCTCTTGAGGGCGCGGTGGACATGCTGGACAGGTTCGGGAGGCTCTCGGGCCTCAGGGTGAACTGGACTAAGACTTGTGTGTTTCCGCTGCGGAAGACCACGCTCTGCCCGCAGCTCACGAGGCCGGTGGTGTGGGAACCCTCTTGTTTTGTTTACTTAGGAGTGCGCATCTACCATGATACGGCGGATCTCCTTGAGGGGAATGTGGGGCGCTGTGTTCGGGCGCTGAGAGGCAGTATGGACTTCTGGGCCTCTCTCCCGCTGTCTGTACTGGGCCGTGTGGCGTTGTTGAAAATGGTGGCACTCCCGAGGCTCCTCTACTATTTTAGAACTCTGCCGGTGTGGATCCCGCAGGGTGTCTTTCGAGAGCTGAAGATGTTGGTGACCGGCTTTCTCTGGGGCCATGGCCGCAGGCGGGTGGCATTGACCACCCTGATGAGACCCAAGTGTGAGGGAGGGGTGGCCGTCCCCGACTATGAGCTATACTATCTGGCGGCGCAGCTCCAGGTCCTGACGCAGAACGTGGCCAGAGAGTTCAGGGGGCCTGAAGATGGCCGGGGGGTTGGCATTCGGAGGTATGTTTTGTCGTCTATCGTGATGCAACAGAGACTGGCCAGTAGGGACCTCACGATGGAGGAATGGACGCTCAGGTTATGTTGGAACAGGCACTTGAAGAGGGCTGGGAAGCGCCGACCATACGCACCGGAGATTCCGCTGGGAATGCTCACTGCCTTACCGCATGGGGGTGATTGGTCCCAATTGTTAGAGTGGGAGGACCTGGGCTTGCAGATGGTAGGTGACCTTTATGTGGAAGGGACGCTGGCCCCGTTCCAAACCTTGCAGGAGCAATTCGGCCTGCCGAGTGGTACCTTCCTGTTGCATGCGGCGGTTGTCGCGGCCCTGCAGAAGCATTGGGGGGGCGGTTTGGCTGAACCGGAGGTGACGACGGTGTGCCAATATGTAGTGATGGCAGCGGGCACCGTTAAGGCGGTGACCTGCCTCCACAATAGGATGTTAAATGACGGTCTGGCCCCGTTAGCTGAGCTGAAGTCGCGTTGGGAGACCAGCATCGGTAGACAAATCCCGGACTCCGTGTGGGGTCAGGTGCTACACAGGACCTGGACGGGGACGCGGAATGCGAGATTCCAACAGGTGCATTATTTTGTGCTCCACAGGGCGTATTTGACCCCGGAGAGGTTACGGCGACACTTCCAGGTGCTTGATGCCATGTGCCCGCGATGTCTAGAACCTGAGGTGGATCTTGACCACATGCTGTGGGGTTGCCCGAAATTGGGGAACTACTGGTCTGAGATAGGGGACCTCCTGAATGCTGTCACGGATCGGGAGGTAGATTTTGACATGGCCGCCTGCCTGCTTCTTTGGTTCCCGCATACCAAAAAGACCAAGGTTACGAGCAAATTCATTGGGTTGGGACTGATACTAGCACAGCGTGAGATCACTTGGCATTGGAAGTCTAAAGAGGGGCCGTCTGTACGGAGGTGGAGGAATGAATTGATGAGGTGGTCGAGCTGTGAGAGTGTGTTACGTATGCGCCAGGCGACCAGGGCTGGCAACGAGAAGTGCTTGGAACTGGCACGGTCCTGGGAGCTGGTGGTGCAGGCACTGAGGGACTACCTAACCGAAGGCGAGGACCCTGATCAGTTATAACCAGGGATTCCGTGTGGCTACCAGCTTGTCAAAGCTTCCTGATAGTTGACACCCGAGAGCAGGAGGGGGATGGTGGGACCCGCTTTAGCAGCAGTTGAGGGGGGGGGAACTGGGTGGGAGGGAGTCGTTGGAGGGAGAGGTTGGCCGGCTAGCGGCAACCTCCCGGAACCGGTTGGCCCGGGATGGTACTTGTGATGCTTTAGTGACATGACATTAGAGGGGCCTGGGATCAGATGGAGAGAGTGGGTTGGTTGTTGTGGGATAAAAGCGGATACGAAGTGTTATACTTGACCTGTGCCCCGCATGGGGCATGCACCGAGGTACCTCCAGTGAACTGACTTATTGATGCGCCGCCCAGCCTCCGGGATGTGGGCCAATCGGCTGTGTATTGTATTATTATTGCACTGTATGATGGGGACCGTTGGTGTACGGGTTGGTTTGTTGGATGTTTTTATTCCTGATTCTGCAATAAAAATATATTTCAAAAAAAATATTGTGTTGCTTTCACTATGAGGGAAAACATGAGAGGTCAAAATAGTGAGACTGCAATTTGTTGTCACAGACTCCTCAATAAACCAGCAGGTATGCTCTCTCAGTAAACACTCAGGCTTAGATTTAATTTATTATCGGAAACGCAAGCGCTTCCATGGTGCAGCGGCCACAGACTTCAACGAAAACCTAGACTTAGCAAAAACAAAAAACTTGAAAAGTGCTGGTTTTACAGGGTTTCAATAGCATCAACCAATGGTATAAACCAATTTTACAGTCACCCCCACCCTTCGCTGTCTTTCTTTGTTAAGAGGTTCCCCTGGTTGTCTGTTCTCTGGGATATCAATGTTGACCCATTCCAGAAAGTAGCCGGGGATATTATTATGTACACTGTCAGCACTAAGCAGGTGACAACAGAAACTTTCCTGCTGGCTGTTCACAGACAGTAATTCCAGCTGGTTTGGGGTGGGGCAGTAAAGCTTGCAGGGTTTCTGCGTTAAAACAAGAAACACCACAAAAATATGTCAGATCTGATACTGCACAAAATTCATGATGTCCTATAGCGCAAAATTAATGACTACATAATCAGTCTGCCAAATTAATGGGGGTGCCCGGAGCTTGTTTTTATGACATCGACGGAGTCGCTTGTTTAGAAAGACTCCTTATGTAATTGGATTCACGTAGCACGTTTTAGTTTGTACTATGTTTAATGTGTGGGATAAAATACCCCTGGTTGTACATTATAAGGATATTGCAAGTTAGCGAGAAGTTCCATGACCATATAGAGGCTGAGTTCCTTTACAAGATCATGGAACTCTAAGGTGACTCACAATATTCCTATTATGTACGGTGGGGGTACTTTATTCCTTATAATGCCTGGTCACACCATGACCTTTCCCACAAACCACTTAAATCCTTAGTGTGTAGCACTTTCATATGAAAGAGAGAGCAAGTTGCAAAAATGAAGAATTCAAATAGAATATCTAGTGCAAAATGAAACACATCAAAAAAGCTGGTAGATAGTTGTTGCAAAAAGATATTAGAAGCAGTTTAATACAAGACAGTTTTTTTAAAAAAAGTGCAGAAGAAACATGCAGAAAGATTCTAACTTCTATTTTTAACTAAGGAGTACAAAAAATAAACATTGCCATAAAGATCTCTTTTCTGCTCGTCATTGTTCACCTATAAAAACAGAGTGGAAGAAAGAAAAACAACTTTTTGTTTTCTTTTTTTTACACAACTGCTTTAATTATGCTATGTGACCTGACTTGCCTTTCCCTTCCGCTTCTGTCAGCAGGCATTGCGAAATCAGAACCAGTTGAGTTCTGGCATAATTTCTTTATATTCAGTGTGTCTCACAAGTCACTGAATATAAAGAAATTAGAAATAGGATATTAATAAATGGGTTGCAGAATTCCATGTACTGTAATTACATAACACAATTTTTATAGAAAGCAGAGTCGGTAGCCTTTCTGTGTTGCGCTTCGACAAGGCCACAAAATTAGATTGATGGTGCTCTGCAAGGATGTTTATTCTGCAGAATGGGGGAATGCATCTTTTAAAGAGCTGGATGCTTGCTCATCCTTAGACACTGGATTACTCTAGCTTGAGGTACTTTTACCTGGCTCACTTTAGAACACTACTCTCATGTTTCAGCTCCCTGAGAACCGTAAAAAGATGTACTGAGAAACGAGCACTGGCAAAACATGTACCTCTCACCCACGAGAGCTATTGGCTTTGTCAAAGTGTTTAGTCATGTTGCACAGCATCACAGCTATAAAATCCTGGGCGGTGAACCACAAAGCTAAACTGGTAAGTGCTGGCTGTAAAAACAATCCCCCTGCTTACTACCATTACGTCGTTAGAGAAGTGGTGGGATAAAATAATTTAAAATCCTTTTTAGGTCTCGCCTAGCGTTGCAGCGCGCGTGTGCTGCTTGCTCTGCAAGGTATATTGTAGTAGGGTAAAATATGGGGTGGAAGCCCTGCCCATATTTTTCATTGGCTGGCGTCATCGTCCATGGTAAATGCTGTCTTCCGATTGATAAGGAGGCTTCCTAGTCCCTCCTTGTTACCGCCCTGTCTCCTTTTGGGAACGCACATCAAGACTGGATCTTTTACTTGTGGAGTTACACAGTCGGTGAGCACTATTTTGCCAATGGCTGCCGCATGTTTATTTTTGCCTCGAGCTTCCACTTTAACAATAGCTGCCGGCCAACCCGGCGTGTGCTGTATGGGGCGGCAGCTATTGTAAAGTGAAAGCACAATGCAAGCTACTCGCACACACATCTTGATGTTTCAATCATCCCTCCGTGATGGGCATCATCCAAGCTTCGATCCCGGTGGTGAGTTTGTTTCCCTTTTCCTAATTTCTTTTTATTGTGGAGCGGGGGATCGATGTTCCTGACCTGTATGGGAAAGGTTCCCCTGGGGCGGGTGATAATCGATACATATGAAATGAGTATATTTCAATTAGTGCCTGTCTAGCGGCAAAGTCGGCTCCGCTGGCCCGTCTGAGGCCCTTGCTTCACCGGCTTTTGTCTGGGCGCTGCGGTGCTGGGCAGGGGAGGGGCGGCTAGGCACATGCTCATTAACCACCTTCTAGTTATATGTTTTTTGGGGGGGGGGGTTAATTGATGTTAATATATATATTTCGAAACCGCACTAACACCACATGTAATCCCGGTTGACTGGGAACTAAGCAAACAATGGCGGCCGCACTCGGCTCGCCCAAGTCCATGTTAACATATCTGCTTTGGTGGGGGGAGGAGGAGAGACACGCAGCCTTCCAGTCCGCACCAGTGGCTGACACTCTGAGCCTTACCATACCACCAGGTGGGCTCAGGGCTACTCCTGTGTTGTTCCTGCCGTGGGGTTTGCCATCCTAGTCCTCCACAAGAGGCAGCAGCAATGCCCTGTCAGTCGCCTGGCCTGCCTTTTCAGACTGCTACGGAACACTGCGTCCAATGCCACCCCCACAACATGGTCTTCAAGGGCCTCTAACCCCCAGGATGCTTGTTTGTTCTTGCCTTTTAGGACAACAGTAGTGGGACAAAGAACTGTAAAAGGCAGCATTTTTGTTACAGAAATGCACCTACGGACTGCTTTCAGTCTGCAGGAATCCATCATGTTCACTCTTTTGTCAGTGCAATTAAAGGCAGTCTTCCTGAAGCAATATAAAGGGAAAAAACACAAAAAAGACGTCGACTAAGGGCTAAATTGCACTACTGTAACAATATTCACATATACAAATATTTAGCTTATTGGCGCGTCGGAGAAAAGTTGCTTCAGTTTTTGCACACTGTCTAAACAGTGTGTTAAGTCAAATCATATGTTGGCATGTTAATGAATACGTCTTTTTGTTTGCTAAGAGTTCTATATTTTTATCCCTTCTGAGCTAAACATTTTTCATACAATTGTAACGGCAGCGGCTTTAAACTGCATGGGGATTGGCATCTGAAAGACATAAATGGCGCTTGTGCGCCCTCTAGTGTGCGTAAATGCAACTTGTGATAGTTACTCAATACCCCCACATTAAGAAGCCCGAATGCTTTGGGATAATTTATCGAAATTTTGGCCTATGAAAGGTGTGCGTGTTGGTGTATGGTGCTTGTATTTAGCGTCGCTTTAATGAATCAGCGAAGTGAGATATATGGGCTAAATTGATTCCATTCGATTAGACCTATCGGAAGTTATTATTATTTAAGGATTATATTATAGCTTAATTGATATTTACCGTATTCACTTGTCACCTCTGGCAGTTTACGAGCGATTTAATGTGGAAGATAGATTCATTGTTTTATCCTTCAACGTATCTGCAGCCAATCCATTCGTCCTTTCCAGTTGAAGACTTGTGTTTTTTTTCTGTGACTTATTTTTCAATCAATTGGGGTTTTCCGGTTTTTCTCTGCGTGACTTCGTGTTAAGGAGAGAAGCAGGTGTGCGTGGCGTGGCCCCCATTTGATGCCCCGCGGTATACTGTGATCCTGGGATTTAGGGTACCTGTGTGATAACTCCCCCAGTCATTTCCAGGCAGATAAAAAACATAGATACATTTACGCATTTTCTCACCAACTGTTGGCCATCATACAAGACAGCAGCTTTGTCGTTTATATGTGTACAGATAGCTTTACTGCTCTCTGCACCGAATGACAAAGTTGCAAACAGCATCACTCAGCGCCACAGAATCACTCAGCACCACTGAATGCCACAGCACCCCTCAACGCCACAGCACCACTCAATGCCACAGCACCACTCAATGCCACAGCACCACTCAATGCCACAGCACCACTCCGCGCCACAGCACCACTCCGCGCACAGCATCCCTCAACGCCACAGCATCACTCAACGCACAGCATTACTCAACGTCACAGCATCACTCAATGCCACAGCATCACTCAACGCCACAGCATCACTCATCACCACTCAATGCCACAGCACCACTGAACGGATGTATGTCGTTACAATGCATGCTTTTTCAACGCATGCCTTTACGACGCAAGTTTTACAACGCAAGTCGTTACAGCGACTTGCGTTGGGGGGTGCTGGATAGTGAATAGTTTAATTTACTATTCCAACTCCAGTCCCCGTGGATGGTAGGGAAGGTGTTGGATAGTAAATTAAAACTATTCCCTATCATAGAGCGCCCCCCAGCGCAATGCGTTGTAATGACTTGCGTTGAAATGGTTGCGTCGTAATGGTAGTGCGTTGTAACAGTTGTGTTGTAAAGGATATTTCCCCCACTGAACGCCACAGCATCACTCAGCACCACTGAATGCCACAGTATCACTCAGTACCACTAAACGCCACAGCATCACTCAGCACCACTGAAGGCCACAGCATCACTCAGCACCACTGAAGGTCACAGCATCACTCAGCACAACTGAACGCCACAGCATCACTATGTGCAACCATTCAACAAAATCTGGTTCTAATATGTCCTCGCAATGTTTCAAGCTTTATTACAAATGTCACAAAAAGATGTTAATAGTTCACTTCTGTTCTTGGATTTTCATCACAATAAAATACACTGAACATAATCTTCACAAAAGTTATTTACAAAAGTTTAAGCTATTGCCATTATAAATTACAATAACTTGTATTTAAGTATTAATTATTAAAAACATTAAAGTGATTGTTATTTGTAATATTAATACATCTAAGTCATGTAAATACAACACATATTGCATTACAAATGCTACAGGTGTCACGTTTGCGAAAGTTAAAACTACTGGCATTGAAAATGACAAAGCTCTTAATTTGGCTATTTTCAAAACCAACACATAAATAAAAAATGTGTCATTTACAATACCAATAGTTCAAACTTTCCTAATGCGAGACCTATTGCATTGCAAATGCTTGTTTAGGTTGAGCCTGGGCAGCGCATGCAGTAGTGGAGTATGGACTTGAAGTTCCGCCCATATTTGTAATTGACTTGCCACTGTCCTTCGTAATCGCCGGCTTAGTATTCATTATTAGGCTTGTTAGTCCCTCCTTGGTACCGCTTTTAATTTATTTACTAATGGCGGTCCGCTTTAACTATAGCGGCTGTTTTTAAAAAAATGTATTTATTTTAGCAGCGCGGTTTGCTTTAACTATAGCGGCCACGCGTATTTCTTTTGTTTAGTTGGACCCATGCGGCACTTTCACATTCATAGAGGCCACACACCCTTTTTTTTTTACACAAACCACATCTAAAAAAAGGTGCGTCGCTGACATTAAAGTAAAAATGCAGCAAGTGCGCTTTTTTTTTTTTCAGAACAAAATTTTATTGAAGTACCGACAAAACACAAAGGGGGGACACCGTCCCACATTACATCGTAGGACTAATGAGCCAAGGCATGAAAAGGATATGCAGTCAGTACATACAATATTGGATTAGGTACCCGCCCCCCAACCTCCCAACACCCTACCATCCCCCCCCCCCCCCCCCTGTCCCACCCCGTTCCCCCTACAGTGTCTGCTAACCTAAAAGGCATAAAGCTAGATAATACAAGGTGTGTGTGTTCCCTGTCACCCAGGATGCAACTGCTATAGATCTTCTCCAGTGTCCTGGGCCGTCGGTGATTCCAGCCACAGTCCTCTGTAGTCCGCCCATCTTTTCCATATCTTAAAATGCTTCCGAGGGCATCCCCTGGCCTCAAAGACAGGACGCTCCAACCCCATGCAAAAGTCTAATCCCCGTCTCCAAACCTCCTACAAGGGGGCCCTGGGGTCCTTCCAGGCCCTGGCTATATCTCGCTTAGCCACTGTGAGGGCCAAAACCAGTAGATGGCGCTTGTAGATGTTGCCCCCCACCTGTTCCATAATATGCAGCAAACCGAGTTGCGGAGATCGGGGAAGGTCCCAGCCCAAGACCTCATCCAAGCAGTCCCAGACACCCATCCAGTACCTCGCCAGATTCGCACATGACCACACAGTGTGAACAAACGTCCCAACTTCCCGACCGCACCTCAAGCACTCAGGGGAGGCAATCAAACCTGCTTTCCACAGCTGTTCTCTGGTAAAATAGGCCCTATGTAAATATTTAAACTGAATAAAGCGGAGACGCATCGCAATAGCAGCCCCCTTAGGGGCTTCTAGGGCTTCCCTCCAGTCCTCTTCTTCGAGCGCTCCAATATCCCTCACCCACGCCGCGCGTAGCCCATCCAGGGAGGAGGAGCAGTGTGTGACCAGGGTCTGGTATATATTGGAAATTTTCTTTTCCTCCAATTCCCCCATAAATACCTTGGCCTCTAGGGGGCTAAACTCGGGCAGGGACTCTAATCCCACCAGTGATGGGGAGAGCGCATGACGCAGCTGCAGATATTTAAAGAACTGGGTCTTGGGCATGGCATATTCCTCCCTCAAAGCCTGGAACGACTTAAGGGTGGTGCCCCTCATGACGTGGCCGAGCGCAGATATGCCAATAGCATCCCAACCCTCGAATCCCCGCAGGGACGCCAGCGCTGGTAGTCGTCCATTTTGCCACAACGGGGTTTCCCGCGTCAAGTTGTTCCACCACCCC